>NC_088602.1:68360659-68660659 GCF_036013475.1 Columba livia
TCCCCTGTACTCAGTGCTGGTGAGGCCCCACCTTGAAACCTGTGTTCAGTTTTGGGCCCCTCACTATGAGAAGGACATTGAGGTGCTGGAGCGAGTTCAGAGAAGGGAAACAAAGCTGGTGAGGGGTCTGGAGCACAAGTCTGATGAGGAGCAGCTGAGGGAACTGGGGCTGTTCAGCCTGGAGAAAAGGAGGTTGGGGAGAGACCTTATCGCTCTCTGCAACCACCTGAAAGGAGGTTGTAGCATGGAGGGGGTTGGTCTCTTCTCCCAAGTAACAAGTGACAGGATGAGAGGAAATCCCCTCAAGTTTCACCAGGGGAGGTTTGGATTGGGTATTAGGAAATTTTTCTTCATGGAAAGGTTTATCAGGCATTGGAACAGGCTGCCCAGGGAACTGGTTGAGTCACCATCCCTGGAGGTGTTTAGAAGACTCAAATGAGGCTCTTAGGGACATGGTTTAGAGGTGAACTTGACAGTGTTAGGTTAATTGTTGGACTCAATGAACTTAAAGGTCTTTTCCAGCCAAAATGATTCTATGATTTTTTTTGTGTGGTGGAGGATATTTTCTCATTTCTGTCAATATGACCCAAACACAGTAGCAGAGCCAAGACTGATGAGTTGCGGCTGGTCGTACTGTGGTAGCTGGAGGTGTCCCTCATCCCAGGTGTTCAACATCCACCCCTGCCTCTGCAGCAAAATTCACCCACTGAAACCCACTTACATGCCTGCTTTGTATCGAAGCAGCATCTGGGCTCCAGCTGCCTCTGTCCACAGCTGCCCAACAATAATACCAGAGCACTGCGGACTGGGGACTCCTTCCCTCTTTCCAGCTGCCACAAAGAAAGTGCTTCCAGCAGCACATCACCATCCCTCAGGGCTCATCTGCAAGCACTCACCGAGGTGCCGGGCTGTCCCCTCATATTGCAGGTTGCTTGTGCATTGTAAGTGAATTAAAAATGCAATCACAAATTAGCCTGGTTAGTTGTTTTGCCAATGACTTGAGCACAGGAATTTAGTCAGGAGTCCAAAGGTCTTCACCCTGTAACCCTGAACCATTCATCACAGCTGAACACCAGCAGCTCAACACACCAGCAACTGCTCCTTGCAGGTTGAATATGGGAAGCACATTAATTTTCCTACCCAAACAGAGAATACTGGCCACATGATCCCTCTTCATGCAATTAATCAGAAGGCAGTTTGAATTTAAATAAAACTATGGCAGAAATTCTCGTGTCATTCAAATTTCACCGGAAAAGCAAATTCCAGTTTGCTGCAGGCAAAGCATGCAAATCGCCTTGAAGAACCATAACAAGCAAGCAAAGGAAAGGTTAGTCAAAAAAAGGCCAATGCCATCTGCGCTCCTCCACACATTTGGACAGGACTTGGAATTGGAGTGCCATAGTTACGCCAAACTTGCTTTTCTTTTGTCTTTTCAGTCACCTTTCCTCTCAGAAAAACAACCTCATGCCAGCAGGTTTGGGTATTCTTTTCATTTTTCAGCCTGTAATATGGCTACAGCAGCTCTTAATCTACAAGACGTCTAATCATTTGTTCCCCTCCTGAATCCTGTGAGCAAGCAGACCTTGACAGAGATCTATTAACACCCACATGATTCATGGCACCAGTCAAAAAGCAGAGCAAAACCATCATTAAAAAGATAAAGGAGAGAAGGCGAGGGGGCAGTTCCCCTAAATAAAGGGATTTATCTAGGAGATACTTTATTAATACGATATATAATGCAGTTCACCCTACTGGAAATCCACTCACATGGTGGACAGTCTCACAGCAGTGTGCAAAAAAAGGCAAAAAAAAAGAAAACTCCATAACTCGGGGGAAAATCAATTCTAAGACTCACCGCCGGCCAGCATAAATGATGCTGCTCCACAGACATTGTTTTTTGCTTGTAACTTAAGACTTGCATTCGCATTTTTTTTTCAGAGAAACTCATGAAGCATCCAGTCAAACACAGAGAAAACAAGTTATTCAATGCACAGGGATGCCTGGTGTTTTGAAGCAGGGCCTTTTTATACTACAGTGTGGCTCTGTGAGAGGCCACAGCCTGGTGCCCTCCTCAGCTCTGCTTCTGACTGCAAACCCAAACAGCTCAGACAGCAGCAGGCCACTATTTTTAATTACACAGCTGGGACCGTCTGTTCCCTGAAGAATTCTTTAATTGCTCTTTGCTTGACAACCCCACCCCCTCTCAAAGCAACCAGGTCTTGAGCATCACATCACAACAGCCCTGAGGTCCCTGGAACATGAGCGCATCATTTTTTGAGTCCTTTATTCTGTTTTTTTTTCCAGCATCAAGAAAGTCTAGACATGTAAGTACTGAACAACTCATCAGAGACATCTAAAAAAAAAAAAATATAATAATAAAAAAAAAATCAGAGCATCAAATATGCACACCTTCCACCCAGAAGTCTGTGGAATTTTAATACCAATCTGCATTAGTATGGTGAGGAAGGGCAGGGAAGCCCTGCAAGCACCAGCACAACCTGTACCCTGTGCAGTCATGCTTACCACATGGCACCCCACAGCTTGCAGGGAGCGTGAGGAAAAGGCTGAACAAGGGACCCCTGACATCCCTACCTGGGGTTTCACAGGCACCGGCAGAAACAGAAGCCAGCTCGCCTACTCTTGTCTACTCCCAGGAAAAGAAAAGGGGTACACTACATCTGAGAAAGCACAGAAACATTTTAAATACTAATGCTTTAGGCTTAGCACGCTCTGTGTGAAACCCCAAAGTGCAGACGCCTCCATAGGGAAAGGTATTTCAAAGGGGATCCCCCTCACCCCCACACAATGCCCATTCCGCAGGGTAACCCTGCATCAGGAAGGTGCCGGAGTGGGCATCACCCAACCCTGCATCCTCAACGCTGCCACATACTCAGCCCAGGCTTCCACGGCAGGTCACAAAAATCACCATGTCCTGCCCCGACCCGCCATCCCTCCACAGCCTGTGAAACGGGGGTCCCAACACCTGAGTTAACCCTCCGTGAGAGGTAGCGCTGGTAAAGCGCTTAAAGCAAAATGAAGTGCTGAGGAGGAAGAAAATAAATATTTGGCAAACATCGCTTCAGTTTATAGCAGAGTAGGTTTATAAACTCTGTGAAAATAACCTTTTTTGTTTGTTTGTTTTTCCATTAAAACACCCACTCACACACTCATGGAATAATTAATTAATATCATTCTTCCCTTCCCCTCTGCCCCCAGCCCTTTTCCACTAGCTCTGGAGGTAGTAAATTAAATATATGAAGAAAGTTTCCACTGTAAGTTTCGGTTTCTGACTTCATTTAAGATTTCATCATGTTCCAGCTATTTCAAACATCCGCAGCCAGTCCCAGAGCTGCGAATGACACCCATCCATAATGGGAAAAATTAAGTGCTTAAAATTAAGTACCTTGCACTTAGGTCAATGAAAATAAGAAGTCCAAACACAAAATGTTTGGCGTGTTCTTTCTCACTCTGTGCTTCTATAGCTTCTTGCTTTCAGTGAGCCTTAGGCAGAGATGATGCTTTTTAGCATCCTCTGTCCTAACATTAATTATTCTCAAACCATCTCCTGTTACATACGTGCAAGTGTTTTCCTCCGTTATCTATAGACTGTGAAGCTGTTTAGCTGCCCCCGGTCCACCCTGATGTCCATTATGTTATTTGGTACACAGGACAACTCGACAGTCCCAGCTTTGATCTCCCTCACTATCTCAAAGAGCTGCCAAGTCTCCTTCAAAAAGGTGGCTGCAGATGAGCTGTGGGCAGAATATTCCTGCTTGGAAAATCACTTACAGCTGCACCTTCAGGGGGAACAGGGTTTCACAGCCATACCAAAATAAAAGTTTGCACCTCAGTCATGCAAGAATCCCCTGAATATATTACACGGAGTCTATATCGACAAGCGCATGCATTTACCACGTACTGGGTGAGAAGGGAAGCGTAAAGCTGTCTTTCTCCACTGCTGCAAGGAGAAAGCAATGCAGGTTTATACAACCCAGTTTTCGCCAACCCACCGCAAGAATATCAATGCATAAATACCAAGACCAAAAATACTAATGAGTAGAAAAGCCATGTAATCATTTTCCCAGATTAAATCCATCTGTCCAACAGAATCCATCTGTCCAAGGAGCTTATTAAGGCTGGAGTAAGTCTTTTATTAGTCGGGTTACTAGGATCCAAGCCTTATCTCTGTCACCTTCAGGCAGGGCTGGCCGACCCCACACCGCAAGGCTTTGCCATGGCTTCTGTGACACCAGGTCCCCTGCACCTCCCACCTCTGCAGAGGGGAACCATGGAGGCAGAGGGTCCCTTTTTCTCGCCCTGCTTAATGGCATTTGATGCTCCAAGGGAAAAAGCGATACTCTGAATGACTTTTCTCGCCCATAAAAAACAGGAAGGACCCCGCTGCAAGCGCCCCAAACTCAGCAGAGCCTGAGCTTTCAGCCGCGGCACAATCCCACCTCTGTGCCCCGCTAGCTATGAAGGGACCCACTCAAACCCAAACGCGGGCTGAAAGAAGGCGAGTAATGTCTTCATAAGCCCGCGAGGGCACAGTCCCAATGGCTGCTGGGGCCTCGCCTTGCCAAAGAGCAGCAAAGCGGGAGGCGAACAGTGCCTCGTCAGTCTCCCCAGCCGCTATTCAGAAGCTGGCAGGCAACTGGAAAGCCAAGAGACTGCTAAAGTTCAGCTTTGTTCGCTGCTTGGCATGGCCCAGAGCAGCAGCCCAGGGAGACCAGCACCGGGAACGGTTATAGAAGGGTCTCCCAGAAATGGGAAGGATGGGAGGAGCGATTAAACAGAGACGTATTCCCACCATGGATGCCAGGAAAGAAAGGAAATGACCAGACTGAGACCAAAAAAAAAAAAAAAAAAAAATTGATTCTCAAAGCAATTTAAGTGAGGTTACACCAGGCAAGGAAAAAAGGGCACAGATCAGTTTAGTTTGGAAGGGAAATTGCAGCAAGAGCATCTATCAGGTTGCAGATTTTTTTTTTTAGCTTGTTTAAATAAAAGACATCCATCAACAATATGTTATAAGGTACAACTCCTGCTCCTCTGCACAGATACATTGGGGGTTTGCTTATTCCTCCCAAACCCTACAGGAAGTTTTTCCTATGTTCTATATACTCCCTATAAAACAAACAAATACATGTTTACAGGCCAATAAACTACTTGCTGATACACTACAGCAGACAAGAAAGAGCAATAGGACAAATTAAGTCAAAACCCCCAAAGCACTGGCATATCCACATCTACTCCTCATGATTCCTTGCTACTGGAGACCAAAGCACGCTTCAGAAACTCGCCACTGCATCGGCCAGGACACCGAGCAGACGCCATCGCTGTAATTTCTGCCCTCTAAAGACAAACTACATAAACACCAACACACTCTGTTGAAAAGAGGAGGATGATACAATTGCTTTGAATTCAAGCACTGCAGAAATAGGGATGGGGAAGATGAGCAACACAAATCCCTCATCCCCTGCGGTGATGCCTCTAAGCCATTACAACGGTGGTCCATTAAGATCATGGGGAACCATTAAAACAATGTAGACAGGGCCTATGGGTACGACCTGTAACACACAACCAAGCCCTGAACCCAGCCTATGTTTTCTATAGTTCAGTGAGTGTTCGTGCACATCCTTAAAAACAAGATCTCTACATCAAGACAGCCCTGGAGTTACTCTTTTACCCCCAAATTGCTCATCTTTCTTCACGTTTGGAAACACTGGATGAAATGGACTGCATCCAGCATAACCACATGCACATGAATCGTACGTGAGCACACGTGCACTGGAGAAAGAAAAGAGGGAAGAGCCTGTATCTCCCTCCTCATCAGAGCTGGGGCAGCCAAGTTGGAAGAGCTTTCTGAGAAACTCCACCATTAACAAGGATACATATCCAAAGAGTCAGTATGGCGTAATGCTGTACCTGAGCCTTTTCACCCATTTGACCGGGCTTATTTTAGTACAGTGAGATGAGCTGAAAATTAGTTGTTTGTTTTCACATACATACGTAACTGTGCCTTCTCACCCTCTTAATTAAAAGGAAGAAACGCAATTCACATTCCATCACTTAAGTCACTGGAGCCAACAATTTCTCCAAAATCTAGACTGAAAAATCAGTAAGACACAGCCAAAATTGCATATGCCAGACCATATCTAAAACCAAAATGGCTGAGGGCTCTACATTTTGTACCAGATCATACAATTTTCCCTCTCATATTTCCTACCTCCCAAGAGGAAATAAACAGAGAAAATAGGTAGTGAGATGTGATGAGGGAACTAGCCATCAGCAAGTACAACCTATAAAAAACTTAGTTTCCATCATTTCCACAACACTAATCTACCCCAATATCTCAGGAATCTGGAGGAGAATTACTGCCTCAGTAATTCAGTTCAGGAATTTTATTATTAGTTCCTTAACTGCTGAAGATTAAACATATTTAATAATACATCTACAAAACACGCAGTTTCATGTATAAATAACTCCTCATCTTCTAAGCAAGGAGAAGGACATTCCTCCAAATCATGATGCTCTTCTAGCTTTTGGTTACGCTGTTCAGACCAAGTCAAACCTGCCTTATGCTTTGCAGGACATGTCTCTTTCCACAGCTGGTCCAGAAGCATTTTACACTTGCATGTGATACACCTCCAGGCCTCCCCCTGAAGTCTTTTCCTCCTTCCTCTCAAATTTACATGTACAGAGAGACTTCACCAGGATGACAAAGCCCCAGTAACATTTTATCTGCACTGAAGTGAGAAAACGGAGGAGAAAGAAAAAGTGCGATAGAATTTAAGCCAGACCTCTGAACAAGGACTTTTTACCCTAGACTCACTAAGGGCTTGTCTACATGGGAAAGTCAGGGTGAAGGAAGCAACAGTGTGAATTTTCAGCACACTTTTTCTGTCAGTGGACCAAACGACCCTGCACCGCAGGCGCTCTTAGTGCACACTCAGCATCCACAGGGGGAGTTAGTGCAGAGCAGCTAGCGTGCTGCAAACTCACACCCTAGCTTACCGCGCACTAACTTCCCCGTGTAGACAAGCACTAAGCTGCTGAAGCCTTCATCTGCCTAAACGCATCCTTTTTTCTTTTCCTCCCTGTCAGTGGACTAGTTCTAGAAAACTTGGGCCATCATTATACTAAAGGGAAAAAAAAATAGCAGGCTAAAAAGGGCAAACACTTATTCTTCTGGTAAAGCAAATTACAGCCACATGCAAAACTGCTTTAAGAGGCACACAGGCCAACACAGTTCACCTTTCCCAGGTCTGATCAGAGACCCAAAGCCCAGGCAGATGAAAGCCGGTATCACAGGTAGCACCAGTAAGATCTCACAGGCCAACAACTGGTTTTCAGCTTCTCTCAGGTTCTGCCTGAGAGCAGGAGGAAAGCAGATTGCATCCCGTCAGCATTGAGGTGAGAAGACGTGATCTCCCAGTGCCGGCAGGCTGAGCTGCCAGTGCCCAAGAAAAGGTCTGTGCTACAGACACAGCTCAGAACCTGTTGCTTCTCCCTCTGTTAATTAACGAGGGCTTTTCCCCCCCACTGTCTGATTAAAGGCAAATTTGTCAAGTCTTTCCTTCTTAAAGGCTGCCTCTAGCACTCTGTCACGTAAGCCTCCCCTTGCCCTCTCTCAAAGCGAGCACGTTCCACATCAGTGAGATACTGATGCGGCTCTGAGCACACACTGACACCCCAATATTCCTGTTTCAGGAGCTGCCTGTACCAGCAGGGACCCCGCTGCCTCAGACCCATCCTGCCTGGTGATCCACACAAACTTGCTGCAGCCCATCCGTGGTCCCACTGGGGGACACCCAGGCACCCCATAGCAGTGACAGATTAACCAGACCTCGTTCTCCAGGAGAACAAAGCAGCTTAGCAAGCCCAGCTCTGTCCCTTTATCTGTCATTGTTTCCAACCACGGATTTGGCTAAAGCGATCAGACTTCAGACTCCTGAACCGTTCCCAGCACTTGTTTACCTGAAAGACCATTACAAGCTTAATATTGCACTTAAGCAAACAGAGAACCTCTCCTGAATAGCAATTCTATCGATGCTTACTTTTTGTGTCTTACTTCCACCGCAATACTGAGAATAAGCTAAGAAACACAAGGTGTGAGTTTAAGGAGCTACCATCTGAAGGTGTACATGCCTCAGGAACTAGGTGACCTGTACTCTGAACAGAAAGTAGCTGGTGCACTCTTTGGCCTGCCACACCATCAACAGTCATATTTATCATGTACTATTGCCAGAGCAGAGCTACAGCAGAGACCCCAAAAGCTATAGGACAGATGTGACCCTACACAGAGTTTTCTACATCTTAGGACCACTGCCAAAGGCTCGGTCCCACCAGGGCACCACCTCCAGGCAGGACACGGCTGGGCAAAGGGCACCAGTGATGAGCTGGAAGTACTATCAGCGAGGGCTGGTTACACTCTCACCTCTTAAAACCTTAAAACATTAAAACTTCCTTTCAAACAAACAAACACAAACTAGGACTTCAGTCTGTTGACTTCAAGTTTACCTCTTCATTGAAAGGTTAGTGATTTTTAGGGCATGAACAGGAAAACTAATTCCTACAGATAAGCATAAAAAAAAAAACCCACCACCACCACCACCCCACCCCCCCAAAAAAAAAAACAGGCTAGTGATAAACCCCTTGTTTTTCACACAGCTCTGTCTTCTCCCTACAATACCCTCCACTCTAAATGACCTGCAAATTAACCAAAACATGAAATCTGACTCCACGTCTCTGGTCTGCAGAACACAATCAGCTGCCAGAAAGTCCAATGATGACAAAGAGGTTTCAAGGAAAGTTGTTTAAATATATTACTGCTTGTCAACATTAAATTTTCTACAAACACTGCACCAAACATGGCGATCCCTGTTAAATGGGGCAAGAAAGGGTGCCTGACAAGGAGAAAAACTCCAAGAAAAATCAACAGCATTTTGAAGCGACCAGAGAAAACAAGGATGGCAAAGTGGCTTCCAGGCAGTTTTCAGCTCTTCTACCTCAAGCTATAATCAAGCTAATCAGATCAAAACCAGATCTGGTCATTGTATGCATCACAGGCTGTCAAGAGAACTCTCAGTGCAGAAACTGATACCAACGATTGCTTTTTCTATGGTCTTCTCTAGAGCAAACAAAATCCTGATGACCTGCAATAGTGCTAACAGGCACGCTACCAGTGCAACTACCTCGAAAAAAAGTGAAAACATATTGCAGATCACTACCAATCTCACCTTGCCTTCAGAAATACAAAAGCACAGCAAGTAGAACAAACATCTCCGCATTTTGACCCAATGACAGATGTTTCTGGTCCAGAAGCTCCAGAAGAAATTCTGCAACATTAGTTAGAGAGTTTTGGGAGGCACTGTCACATCTTTATCAGGAGGAGCCCATTCCTACACCTGGGAGACATTGCACCTCAGTGGTATGGACATCCTCATGTGCTGAAAGATGAACTTTGGGGAAATTAGCACCACCCTTTGAGGAACCATTTTCCTTGCAAAAGGTCACTCCTCTAGAGCCCCTTACGCAATTCCGTATTTGATCCCAGGCAAACAAACCGGGCCCAGTCCAAATTCAGAATGTCACTTCTTAGTTTCTTAGGTGGTCCTAATGGAATAGTCTAAGACTAAGGCTTATGCTTCTTCAACAATACAGAGAAATAAAGTAGAGGAAGGCTGAACCATTATCTCGGATTGTGCAAGAACAAAGCTACCAACCGCATTTCCTTGAATCTAAGATTTTTCCCATCTTGCAGTTTGGAGGAGCAGATGCACACGTGGAATTAAAAGTAGATATCTGGGCTAGGAAGTAGGATTCCCATGGTTTGCCATTACACAGAGCTACAAGCACGTCTTTCCACCCATCAGTGAGAATGAAGGCATTCAGGCAAACAGGCCAGGTCACCAAATCAAGTCTTCCCTTTATTTCCACAGCTAAGAAGGAAGATGGGAGCTCTAACACGAAGCAAGCTTTCCAACTTTTCTTTAGCAGCCTACAGAAATTCTCAAACTTGTTTTCAAGGCCTCCCAAGAAATCAAGGGCTGGGGAATGGGTTTGAGTTACCAAGCCGGGCAGCAAACATCCCATGCATTGTGGGGATATGCAAAAACAGAAAAGGAAAAAGCACAAATGGGATTTGGGAAGAAGAAAAGAATATAAGCAGAAAAAGGAATGCAAGAGTTTCACTTCTGGTTTGTTTTCTGGTTTTAATTTTCAATTTAAAATACCTCCTACAAAAGGCTTTCAGATTATACAGGCAAGTATTGTGTAGGCTACAATACAGACTCTTAAAACACAAACAAGAGAAGGATTTTGTTTATGCTGACAGAGCAAATTGAGCAGACCAAAACCTATCTTCAAATATTTATTTTCACATTGTGAATGTCAACATTCTTTTCTGTCTTCAGGACAAGTGGAGTGGGTAAGGTACAGTCACTGTACAAGCCAAGGTCAAACACATCCCTCCAAGGTTTGATTTGGCTAGATACCACTGGAGGACTTATTTGTGCAAGCTTGGAGATATGTAATCAAGCAGGAGACTGCAGAGATTCCTGAGAATTTGTGGGAAGAGAAGGGTGTATTTATTAGTGTTTTAAATTATGAACAGGTGAAGGACTAATTGTTAAAACAACAAGGGGGCCAGAGCTCAGAGGAGGCCCACAAGTGCCTGTGCAGCAGGGTTCCCACCTAAATCGCAGACCCCCCCACACATGTACCCTTGACCTCACAGTCTAAGGAGGGAGGGCAGGCTTGTGTAATGAAAGGGCAAAATAAATATCTGAGGCACTTAAGCTGTATTTTTTCTACACTTCGATTTCTTTCACAGCAGCAGCGCTGTAAAATGACCTTTCTGGCTAGAGCCCACCATTCTTCAGGAGGTTTTCAAGGAGCATAATTTCAGAAAGGGTTTTGCAGTCGACCCTCTGCAAGGCAAACAGCCATCAAAAGCACATGCACGTGTTTGTACATTTCCGTGGGGGGAGGTGTCAATCAAGTTTTCTGCGGAGAGCCCACGTGTGTGCCTTCCTGCCGTGGGGATTGCTGCACACAGGGATCCCAACAGCTAAACTGCAAGTGCTGCCAGAATGCAAAGAATTCAAGTGCAACAGCTGGACCAAGACTAAGCTGTCTGGAAATACCGGAGCAATCTACCACCACCCTAATGGCTGCAATTAACTTACCCTAGCACTGACTTTTTTGGTTGGTTGGTTGGGGTTTTTTGTTTGTTTTTAATGGCCCCTAAAAAAAAAAAAAAAAAAAGACACAGACACCAAGCACTTGCCCTTGTGCAAAATCTTTCCACCATAAAGAATTTGGTTCCTGAAGAAGTTCAATATTAGCTTAAGCAGAAGCATAAACAGGCTGAGGCGTAAAACACAAAGACATAAAATTCTCCATTGTGGATTTTTTGGTATTTTTTTTTATGTGGGTCAGTCCACAGGGTGTACATGTCCTATATGTCCCAACTGCACCCACACATACACACTGATCGTGTACCATTCCAGGGTACCTCTAACTACAGATTAGGCCAGGATGCAGCAACCAAAAACATCTCTCTAAAAAATGTCATCTCTTCTAGTGTTGCACTGGGAAGAGTTACTAAGAAACATAGCAAAGCAACCCTTTAGCCATCAGTTTTAGCCAACAGTCGTTTCAACCAGCCGTGGGTCAGACCTTTTCACCTTTAGCTGATCCTGTGGCAAAACCTTCCTCATATTACCTCTGTGAGAGCCTCTAACCCCTTTTTCCACTATTGCTTCTTCACCAAAGTTCAAAGAGGGGTACTCTGGCAAACAAAAACTATGTTAACTTTTCCACTGCTTGTCCAGCATGCAATTCATTTCAGGGGTAAGTTCAGAGCCTTTTATCAGGACAGTCACACACAAGCATCGCAGTTTCCATCTCCAGCTGCCAGATGGCCCAGTAGGTGAGGCACAGGCAAAAAGCAGCCAGGATGCTGGTTTGGTAACCAGAAACTCCACACAGGTGTTTTGTCTTCTGCTCCAGGTCTTCTTCTGAGTCACCTGTCTAAGACTTGCAGCATAGGGTCATCGCCCCGAGCAAGACAATAGTGATGTGTAAAGGAAAAAGGGAACATTTAAAGACATTTTTTGTTGGTTTTGGGTTTTTTGTGTTGTTGGGTTTTTTTTTTCCCTGGTGTGTGCATATGAGTTAATCATCTTATTTACGAGGGGGTAGTCACTCCACCTACAGACAAGATTGGCGCTGGCTTTTCTCCTACTATTGCTATTAAGCATGTCTTTCAACAGCATTCACTGATCCACCATATGAAACAGCAATTAATAAGTCAGATAGGGGAGTGGAGCACTAACCAAATCCAGACCTGCGCAACTGGGAGCAGAACCTGCACAATAACCTGCACAAAAGGTTGGCTGTACAAGAGGCACGGTCAAACATGTGGGCGCGAATCAATACATGCTGTGACAGAAACTCAGCATATGAGAAAACACACTAGTGGGTGACATGGCACAGGAGAAGCCCAGCTCACACGGTGACGCTTCTGGTCGTCTTTTTTTTCCCCTCGTATTGCCACAACGTCACCGCCTGCAGTTACCGCATTGTGAAACAATCCCCTCTCCAAGGTGTTTCTAAGCAATGCCAAGGATGCCTTAAGCTAAGTACAACAGATCAGAAACCTCGACTTTAAAGAAAACACAAAGGCCGTGTTTCTAGGAATGTAAATGAGACACCTGCGGATCCAGAAAAATGGGAACACTACAAAAATAAGAAAAAAAGTACGAAGCTCCCCCACTGGACTTTTTTTAATGAATATGCAATGCAGTATCCAGTGAAACAGTAACCATTCGGTAAAAAACAAGTCTCAGTGAGCTGTAAGACTTCTCTTCAGAGCACTCCATGGCCACCTTTTCAAGGTGAGCGCTGAGTACCACATGCAGTCTAAAACTCAGCAAGCAGAGTCAGGCCCCACTACAAAGCCCTGTGAGGTCCAAAAAGATGTTACACTGATCCCGCATCTAAGACCGCAGCCTGATGCTCCAGGCAGCACAGAGCCTGCAGTGCTCCGGCTCCCCAGGGCAAGCTGTGCGAGACCTCCCAGGGACCACCCCGCAGGGCTGCCACCGCTCAGCTGCTGGGAATCGGAGAGCAAAACAGGCACGTTTTCACGTACCAACAGGATCTGGGGCTGCAGGGTAGCTGCTTTTTATTTTTGCCCCACCAAGTGAGCCATCTGACGCGGGGTGGGAAGCCTCACGCTTCAACCTGCACGCAAGGTTAAGAGCTGAGTTAAACTGCACGGTATTTATGAAACACCGCAGGGAAGAAAATCAATAACATCACATTTAGAGCCATTGTTCATGGTCTCATACACAAAACCTTTACCGCTGCCAGGCTCCAGTTCTGTCTTGTGTTCCCCAAAGCACTACATGGTCAAACTTAGCCCTACAAAAAACAAATTACAATTTTTTTATATCCTCCTACTCAGATGGTACACAAGTACCCTCACCTCCTATGTAACAATTATACAACCTCTTTCACAGATAACCCAGTATTTGACATTTGGCTATACATCATCTTTTCAAAGTTCACAGCAAAAGAGAAGAACACTAATTTTTTTCCAGTACCATCAAAAAATACAGCCCCCATCTTTTTCGGCAACCCTGGGGCTCAGCTGTTTAGACCTTAATCACAAAAATGTACGCAGCTCTCAGGTGGGGAAAAAGGGATGCAAGGAAAAGACAAAACTCTATCTATAGCTCTCCTGTTTTGCATTAACCTCCAGCGATTACTCATCTCCACAGCAGGAATCCAGAATATGTCTTTTCCTGCAGACGCTTGTCCTCTTCTTGCCTTGAGTCCCACCCACCCCAGGCTGGCTCAGCTGCACACCTGAGGGATGTTTGGCTTGCAAAGGGAAAAAAAAACAGTAAACAGAAGGAGAGAGCATCCCTGGTTCAAACAAATAAAAGAGCTGCACAGCCAAAATACAATCTCAAGGAAAAACCTATCAAGCAAGTTGCACACCCTTACTACATCCTCAGGGTAAAACTAAAAGATATACCAGTTTTCCGACGTGGGGTTTGCATCTCAATTTAATCTCCTATTAAGAAACAACAACAATAACCAAAATATAAAAGTGAATTTGGTATGGCACTGGCTAGCGTATCTGTTGTCCCACAGACACAGGGACTGGGAGGAAGAGAGAAGGGGCACAGGTTGTCCTACAACTCTTTGGGGCAGGGTCTAGAGAAAGCATCAGCTAAAAGATTTTGGTTTTGCCTCACTCTGACAGGGCCCGTATGACATTTCTTCAGGAGCAGTGGCACAGAAATGAAACTTTTCAAGACACAGCTGAAGGCGCCTGTGAGTGCAGCCCCATAAAGCTGACTCGAGGGAGATGAGATGGCCACGGGGTGTTCCTGATCAGCAGTATTAAGAACCACTTATTCAGGCTGAGCTGTACTCTGGAGAAAGAGACCTAGATGTTTATCTTCACAGCGTAGGTGAGACTTGAAGGACCTCCCTTCAACACCGCCGCCTGACATTGTTAATCCAGATTTTGTGTGTTTGCAAGCGCTCTGACTCCAAAACTAACTACTTCCAGCCGACCTGGAGCCTTAGCGAAGGCTTTGGGAGCCAGATTTGCACGGGTGGCCTTTTGTCACCTCCAACACGCTCTCACACGGCCAAAACCCTCTTCGGGCTGGGTACGTGCCATCGCGGCTGTCCCCGGGCAAGGCAAGCCATGCAAGAACCCTGTTGCAGAGGCTTTGTCAGCATGCCCGTGCCAGCCAGGGACTTCACCTTTCCCCACGTGCCTGTCAGCAGGCACCCGTGAGGCAGGCAAAGCCCCCCGCCTTCCCACCCCAAAACGCTGGCAAGAAGCCAGTGGCTGGCCCTGCTCCTCCTGTGTTAGCCAGAGCTCGGACTCCACTGGCAGCGGGAGGATAGGGATACTCAAACCGGCACAAAGTCCCGTCAGTGCAAAGATAACCTATTAAAAAAAACAAACAAACGAACAAAAAAAAAAAAAAAAACACAACCACGAATAGATTTGAACCAGCAGACTGAGTTTTCATTGCAAGGATTCAGCACTTCTGATCCGGCATTAAAAGGCCCTAAAACCAGCTTTCGCAAATTGTCAATCTCCAGCCACAGTTTCCCACGCGCTCGTTTCGACAGCGGGGCCAGGCCCAGCATCCCTCCTCCCTCATCTCCCTCCCTCCCCACCGCCCCGGGTGCCGCTTTGCGCAGCTGCTCAGGGACTGCAATCCAGTTTGCTGCCAGGGCCGTGCCAGCCTGGCTGCGGGGACAGGCACAGCTCTCCCAGACGCCACTTCTGCCGAAATAAATGCCTGAGAAACAGCCACGTTTAAATTTGGGGCTTTAAATTTTGATGCTTCTGTCCGAAGAAGAGTGGCAGTGCCCCCTTACTTTGTGACTTGAACCCCGCGAGGGTAAAACCCGAAGAAGAAAAAGTCAACCCAAGTGAGGCTGACCTCTCTGTACAATAAATCTCTCTCAAACTGAATTATTCCTCGTACTCCACCCCTTTTCTAAGCTTGCTTAGACCATAATTATTTGAAAGGCAAGTGCCAGCTTTTTCCTCCACAGACGCACTTAGCACGTCACAGGGGCCGGGTCACTCACTACTCCTAGCCTGCACAAAAAATAAGGCAACAGAGTGCTGCTTCTTACAAATGCATTAATAATTTCTTCCTTACTAGATCACGTCCTTAGCACTCCTTTATTATGCTTGAAAACTTCTGCTGTTTTCAAGGAGAGGGACGTTGGAACAACTGGAATACAAAGATGGCGAGAGGGCAGGAAGCTGTGGAGGTGCATGGAGGCCCTTGAATGCAGTAGCTGAGCACAGCTGAGGGCACACTGACTGTGGAATAACCATGCCATCTATTATTATAATTATACTGGGAATTTATAATGTAGAAACCCCCCACACTGATAAACAAACAACCAATTTCATCATGAGGAGACACAGACACCCAGCTCTCCCAGCCGAATCAGAGGGAGCAGATTTGCATATCTAAGGAACAGCTGAGTACTCCCTAGCTGAGTATTGTAACCTGTTTGCTAAAGCCACTTGGTCTGAACCACCACCACCACCTACCAAGCACAGTTCCCCTCCAAACTCACCCAACAGCTGTGGACTTGGTTCAGGAATTACTGGGGGCAGACCCAAGTCACACTTCTCAGACTCTTCGCAAAGCAATCTGAGCTGGGGAAATTATGCAGGTGGCGGGAGGGAACACATCTCTCCTAATTTAGGGCATCTAACTGATAGGTGCAGCAAGTCACCTTCTGACCAGGGTCTAAGACAGGTCAGATGAATCACCTGGAAGCACCTAGTCCTCTCTTAACGATAGATGCAACCAAGTCTGAGTAAATAGGTAAGCCTTAGACATTAATTGCACGTGTCTGAAATTCAGAAGTGAGGAGGCTCTGTGCATAGAGTGCCAAAATTACACCACTGTATTTAGCAAAATAAAAATGGAAAGCAGTCAAAGAAAGGAAGGGAGGGGAAATAACTCAATGGCTCTTCACAGGATGAAGAGGTATACAAACACACTAGGTAGAAATGATTTTTTTTTTTTCAACATTCATTATTTGTTCACCTTTCTTTCTGCCCTAAGTGCAAACACGCTGGAAAATTGCCAAATTTCACTGTACCTTCCATAAGCATTGTACCTCTGTATTCAGCTACATTTCAGTGGGTCAGCACTATTTATTCACATTAAGGCACAAAGCATATTACAATAACAGCCACATTTAAATAAGCACGGTTGTGTAACATTATGCAGTAGAGTCCAAATATAACCTGGTTTAGTCTTGCTAGCCTGGACAGAAGAGACAGGTTATAATTACATTAAGAAACCTCTTCTTTAACCCTGATAGAGACCTAAAGAAGATAAGCCTTGTCGACATTTAGGCTTTCAGTTCTGGTTTTCTGGTTTGCTTCTGCTGTCAATTTAAGGTAGAAATGTGTATTGCAGCACTTAAGCCAACCCATAATTCATGGCAGCATCCAGAGCTGATTAGTCCTGTTGTATAATCAGGTCTCCCTGACACATCAGGGGACTGCTGTTCATGCAGGAGGAACTTACTGTGCCACTTTCACCATAAGCTGTATTAGACAGGATCATTTTTTGTCTCTTATCAACCTGATCGAGCCTTGCATAAAGCTACTAATTGATATAGCAAATAAAAACAAATACATACACACATACATGCAAGGGGCAGCTGTCACAGCTCCATAAATTGAGGGGAGGGCACCGATTTAGAAGTCCTGATTTTAAAGAAGCTAGCAGCCTACCAGAGCAGTTAGCATTATCTCTTTAGTATGTTAACATGCATGATTTATATTATTCTGATGTGCAGTACACACATAGTTCTCTCATACACTGAAAAATTAATAGTAACGACACAGAGGAGACCAGGGAACAACAAGGCAGTGACAGCTCTTAGCCAGAAGTTGCATGAAATGCTTGAATAGGAATATTTCACATATGGCTTTAATTCAACATGATAATTCAACTGCTTCGCACTACGTCCACCTTCCCATTCTTTTTGTCTTCCTTTTGTTGTCTTACCTTTTGTGAAGAGACAAAGTCTGAGTCAAAATTAGCACTTCATGTGATTTCACCGTTCAAACCCTGAGGAAAATTTTGCTCAACATTTCCAGCAGAGAAGAACAGCTAAAAGCACAGCACAAGCAACAAGATCATTCCAGCAAACTTGTTTCCTTTTTGCTACTTTCTAGCTTGTGTGAATATTTTGTTCCCAGATATAGAAATAAACAGTTTTGAGCCCAATTTACTGTAATTTTGTAAAAGGAATGCTGAACAGAGATAACTGTTTTCTAAAGATACAGCAAGCAAGTGAAGTGTACAGCAACCAAGCATCCCCTTGCTGAAAAACCCTACTCGGTGCATTGCAGTACTTCAATGTTGTCACGTGAACGACTTCGGGCCTGATCTTATAAGTACACCTGTGTGCCAACAAGCCCTTCTCTGTCCCAGCCCTTGACCTTTCTGAACCAAATGTTCAGGCATGAAGTCAAGGTTCAGCAGCAGCTGAAGGTCACTCTGGTTTAGTGCTGGGCTCAGTACAGCAAAACTTGAGATAAGCTGAAATAAAGAGTGACAACAGCATGAAACAGTTTTTGGTCCTCATTCAGTCCACCTTCCTGACTTCATAATTTGAGGCAAACAACAACTAACAGAGTTTTCTGCCCCCAATGCATCACTGACAAAGGCTACGCCAGGGTGAGCATGAGCCTCCTTAGAAAAGCAGCTACAAAGCCTTCTCCCAGTTTAGCATTTTTAATTTCTGTTTTAAGTTGATTAGATTTGTGATTTGGGAGCGGGAAGAATCCGAGAAGAAAAGACAAACACTAGGCTCCAGGTCAGGATTAACCCCAATGGCAGCTTGTCAAGGTAACGGAGTTAATTTCCAAAGCAGCAATCTCCCTTGGTGCAGGCAGTTTAAAGTCACTGCCTGGCACTTCTGTTTTCTCATCATCAAAATAAAAAGAGGCAAAGTAACACTTTGAAAAAGGGAAAGCAGAGAAACATTACGGATAGTTACCACAGTGTTCCTTGATTTTTTTTCCTCCAGCCTGTAAAAGGAAATGCTTTGTTCTTAGCTGACAGGCAAGAGACTGTTTGGACTTAAAAACCACTGGGGACACACAGGCCTGATAAAGGAGGGACCTTTCTGTTCCCATCAAGCACAGGATCTACAGAAGCGTCTGACTCCTCTGTCCCTCGCTGGGGGTATTGTAAAACTGATACTTATCAAGAGCAGCTCCTCAGTCCAGCCTGCCCTCCCGTCTCACCCCTCAGCACTCTTCTTTTAGAAAAGTACACCATTAGCAGGGGCTGAAGTAAGTACTACCATCCCTGTCTCCCCAATTCCAGGTGGAAGAACTACCATTAATCACCAACCCTTCATCCTCTCTCTATCCCAAACAGTATTTCAGTATTCTTAATTACTAAGAAGTCCCAAATCTTCACAAACACTTTCTGTGATGACATAGCACACAAAGCCAAATGCATCATATCATCTCCTTCCCAAACCAATTAAACATTTATTCATGCAAAGTATTAAAATTTCAATAAGAGAGCGAGATCAATTCTACCAAGACTTTTCTATAGCACGGCAGCTGGAGTAGCCTTTGTGGGGCAGGACGTAAGGGATCACATCCCAGAGGAAGAGCTCACATCCCAGTTCTCAGGTGGCCAAGTGCTCTTGCTAACACACTACAGAAGCACCACCAGCATTCCCTCTGTTTTGTGAGTGCTCACGCTGCTGCTTTCAGGGCTGCAGAGTGATTTTTTGTAGCCTAAAGGTTAAGTGTTGAACTCCAGTTGCAACCCCGTTGCATACAATTCTCACCAGCATTTTACTTGCCTGCATACACAGCTCTCCAGTCAGCAGGCTGGTTGTGTTAGATCCATCTTTAAGGCATCTGCTCCCCCAGAGACTTATTGGGGGTGAACAATTTGTGCTGTTGTTATTTTCACACAATAGCAAGGCACTGCCTACAATGTTGCCTGGAGTCTCCCTCGGGTACAACCCAAAAACAGAGCAGATACTGTGAACTTAACTTTAGAAAAAGGGTGGTGAAAGAATTATGAAGGATCCCCAACCACCCCTGCCTCAAAAAACATATGTTTTCTACAGCACAATTAGTATAAAACTGCCACCTCCCCTATCATTAGAGGGCCTTTGCTGCTGCTGCCAACCCAGGTTGGCATGGGGTCAAGTGGGGAAGCCATGCATGGGACACCAAACCATTTTTCACTCCATGTGCCTCACAACTGGAAATTCCACACGGACTACCCACTTTATCATATCAGCGGCTACTGTGCCTTCCATGCCCACACTAAAGTCAATACACCCAGAGGCGGGCACCAACGAGGAAGGAGAACAAACATCCTACTGTCCAGTTCCCCTTTTTCAATCCATGTGTTTTCCAGTGACAGAGTAGAAGAAATCCCCTGGACAAGCAGAAGAAACCAACAGGCAGTACGTTTTGCAGCCCAGGCCCAGGAAACCTGCAGCGCTTTAGCATAAGGGCACGTGGTGCAGGAAGTCCTGTAAAGCTCAGGATCAAAGTCTGCAGAGCTGTGACCTTAAAAATGGATTTCATGAGTAATTCAACCTTGACCAGTTGCGCACTCATACATGGGCTTGGCACAGTGTGTTCAAAGCGGTTACCAGATGACTGTTATCAAGATGAAATTGGCACCACTAAACTCTGCCTATAATCAAGGGCAACAATCAGCTTGTACAGGTATCATTTATCATGGCTCTTACAGTTCAAAATTAAACGTGCCAACCACACTTCCAGGCACCAAAGCACAAAGAAAGAGAAGATTTTCAAAGACCACCTCAAAAAACCCAGTTCATATTGATGCATATATCTGCGTTAATATAAAGAAAAAAAGCCTTAGTCCTTCAGGCACAAGTCAAACATTGTGCAAACAGCTGGACATTGCATTTTGAAAGCGTATTAGGCAAGCATCACTAAAATGACAGGGCCTCTGTGGGAGGATGCTGTGCTTGTTAGGGGTATCCCTATGAGGTTGGGTTGACATTGCCTTCTAAGAGGAAAGGAGAGCTTGCTTGAGCAATTGCTTAATGCTGAATCTATTTTAAGAGCAGTGACCTAGATCTTTGTTTTGTCAGCAGATGACTTGTATAACAGAGATGAATTGACAAGGAGTTAAACCAGTGGGCAACACCAAGGTGATGATGAGCATCAGCAGAGGCAGGTGATGGAGGAAGATGGCACCACCAGGCTCTCCCACCCGAGCTTAAGCTTTCAAACCTTCAGTCAGCCAGACGGTCACCTCCGGCTAACATAAGCCCTGATGCAGATGTAGCCTTACCAGCTACATGACTATGCCCCTACAACCCGTATCCATGCTGGGAGCATCTTTTACCACGGTTATCCATAGTAGCAGAGTCCTCCTAAAACACGTTTCCTCTCAGAGTATGAGCCAGAGCCCTTCAGTAGGAGTTTCG
Organism: Columba livia; assembly: GCF_036013475.1. Classification (NCBI taxonomy): domain Eukaryota; kingdom Metazoa; phylum Chordata; class Aves; order Columbiformes; family Columbidae; genus Columba; species Columba livia. Next base: position 68,381,702 of record NC_088602.1, read on the forward strand.
CCAGTGTTTTACACACAGCAAACACATGCTTTACCCAATCATTCATAATCTTCCTGATGTTTCCTGAGAAATCACACAATCATAGAATAGTTTGGATTAGAAGGGACCTTTAAAGGTCATCTAGTCCAAGTCCCTGCAATGAGCAGGGACATCTGCAACTAGATCAGGTTGCTCAGAGCCCCGTCCAGCCTGGCCTGGAATGTCTCCAGGGATGGGGCATCTACCACCTCTCTGGGCAACCTGGGCCAGTGTCTCACCACCATCATTTTAAAAAACTTCTTCTACTACATACACATCCGCATTGACGGCAATAATAAAACAACCAAAACATCTGAGGCTCTGCCTCATACCTGTCTCTGCCTGAGGCAGCAGGTAAGACAGAAACCCAGTGCCCACCAGTGAGCTGCCCGCTCCGCTGCAGCTGAGGGGGCACGAATCGCTCCATCCACACTCACTGTCCAAAAGAGCTGCAGAGACTGAGGAGACATTTAGCCCTGACAAGCATTGTGGGACACTCATCTGATCTTCAGCATGCTTTTTATTACTGGTGATGAACACGCAACGGAGCGCTTGGCAAATCTGGAGGGGGGAGACTTCACAGAGGCCCTGAAGCAGAGGGAAAAGGAGGCTGGTGAAGACCAAGCTACTCAGGCGGCTTGTATTATACTTTTGTCTGGGAAGGTCTTTGGTTTTAGCTGTCTCCAGCATTTCTTAAACCCCTACAACCTTATGGAAAACAGACTGAAGAAAAATTAATTTCCCAAGTATTGAATATTCTGAAGGACAGAGAACGCAAAACTCAAGAGACCAAGACACCACTGGGGAAGAGAAAAAAAATTAAGATCACAGGAAAGATCTCCTGACAGGGTCTCTCCAGAGACAAACAACTGCAGACCTGGTCTAAATAAGGAGAAATGGGGAAAGACTGTCAAGCTTAACCACCAGCCTGCACTCCCACCAAGGCTGAAAGTATTTTTAGCAGCCCTGCTTTGCACAGCAATGTGTTGACTCCTCACAACAAAGTATCACAATTGCTCACAAGGGATCAGTGCTTTTCCCTTAAAAAATTGTGCTGGTGCTAGGAAAGATACCCGCACTGTGAATAAGCAAAGCAAGTTCCCTCTGGGGTGGTGGTTTTTCTTCTTTTTTTTACCCTCTGCAGCCCAGAGTCTGCCAGCCCAAAGCACGTGAGCGATAAAGCCGCAGCAAGAATAGACTGTCTGAAACAGCTACAAGCAACTGCTTATGGAAGGGGATTTTTTTCCCCCTTGACTTCAGTCTCCATGTGATGTTTTGGGAACACCATCACAGAGCCCAACATAAACCACACGGGGAGATAATGCGGGTGCATCTGCTCAGCAGAAATCGCCTGTGTCCGAGGCTCCCTGGAAAGACAAGTTTAAGCAAATGCTGAAAATGCAAAGTGAGAAGCAGGTGAAAGGTCCAACCTTTGCTCAGCCAGGAGGTGGGGGGGGAGAAAGCAAACAGGCACAGCAGCCAGTGGCACCAACATGCTCATGGCCTGCAGACGGACAAATATCCTCCAAATATAACTCAATAGGAACATTGCTTTGAATACACAGGGAGAACCAGCCCCTCTCCAGTCCCCACACTCCCCCCGCCCCACCCCACAAAAAAACGAAAATAAACAAAAAAACACCACCTAAATATTTTCTGACTAAAATAAAATGAAATATCTCAAAGAAACTGGAGGGGTAAATGGCCTCCTGACACTCCTCCGTCCCCAACCTACCATCCCTGGATGCACTGGCTGCTGACAACACTATAGCAAATTGCTGCCAAAAGCAGAAAAAGGCTTTGGTCATTGGAAGCAAATACACCTGCTTGCACTTTTAATAACAGATTTTTAATAGAGTATAAAAAGTAGCAACAAAACCAACCTGATGCAAATATAATAAAATCAACCAAATAGTTCTGAAGCAAAAAATTTCAGGACCAGAGCTTTCTAGACCTCCCAGAGTTGGAAGCATAGCCTTATGGCCAGCTCCGCTGGGATCGCTCTGCCCATCACCAGGATGTGACCATGGCCAATTATACCCCAGTGCTCATTCCACAATGAATCAGGATCACCATGAGGGCAGGGCGATGGGGAGCAGGAAAAAAGGAAGGTGAAGCAAAACATCAGAATCCTGCAGGCCTAAAAAAATCAAAAATAATTAAAACCACACAGAATTCAAGTCTACTACACATTTATCAAATATATAACATAGAAAACCCTTAAGCGTGCTGCTGTCAACTGAGCTTGAGAGAAATGTGCTCCTTCCCTAGCATGTGGCTTAATCTGTTCCCAGGATGTATTTCCTCACTCAAGTAATTTCAGTTTAAACATAAATGAACTGTGGATGTATATTTTAGCTAAATAACTGCCTTTCTTTAAACAGACTCCAGGTAAAAGGGGCATTAACCTCCTCTCCCTCTGCCTGATCAGCACTACTTATCAGCGAGATGAAGACCTGTCTTTTCAAAGCACGCCCTTTAATCCTTCAGGTGCCTAAACGTGAAGCTCCAGCAGTGCAATGCCCCCCAGAATGGGATGTGTGTGTGTGTCGAGTCCCCCCAGCTTTAATCTTCAGTCAGTCCCAGCACGGAGAGCATCAAACACTGCAGGTTAAATTCAGCAGAGCAGGACAAACAGGATCTGTGTCCAAGGGCAGGAGAGTCTCTCTCCTGAGTTTGGTCTGGCAATCCAAACACTTCAAGGGGTCAAGTTAGAAATCTGCTGTAATTTAAACCCTTCCCAAAATATAACCCGCTTTCAGCAATGCGAACAGGTCCAGATCAATGGAGGGAAGTGGGAGACTCCCAAGTACTCAGGTATCTATATTGTTATTGAATTTGCCATATAGGAGCAATTAACAATGATTAGAGCCTTTTACCTACCAAGGGCATTACAGGGGTCAGCATCAATGCCTCTAAGAAACAGATCTGCCCATTTGCCCGGACTACCTGATGTTTTTTGTCCCGCTAAATCTTCAAGAAACACACAGCCTTAAAACAACCATATAGCAGCCCCTACCTTCCCTTACCCCTTACTGCCTTTTCAGTCTGCTGGTACTGTACATACCACATCTGAGCAGTTTTCCCCTGGAATCAACATAGCTCCTCAGCAAATTAATCTCTGTGCAGATGGTGGTCTCAACAGAAACTCCTCTAAGTACCTCCTAATACCTAAAAACAGACTTGGCTCAATCCTCCCACAACTGTCACCTCCTTGCAGATCATGGGGAGGGGAGCAGGGGGGAGGACGGAGTCTTAAAACACAGCTTGAAGGATAAATGCAATCATGGTTTTTCTTAGGGAAAAAAAGCTATGTGAGTACATTCAAAATTGCAGATATCTGAGTGGGAGAGTTTTGATCTTTACAATTCATTGCCTGCCACTACCACAGAGACCACTGCAATATTATCCAGCACCCGAAAGACTGAATAAAGATACAGCAGCAACCAACGCGCATAACACTGGAGAGGAGACATACACCAGCTTCTTCTTCATCCCTCGCTGCTCATAACATGGCACAAGGCCACAGACACCCTTATGTACACCATAATTCATCCACAAGGTGAGGAAAATCAGAATAGGTAACTAATTTTGCTTCACTTGCTAAACATGGCAGGCTGGGAAACTACAAGTATAATAAGCCTGGCTTTTCCCCTCAGCTCTCCTACCCCCTCTGTGCCCAGGGAAGGCAGGAAAAGCCATTCCCAGGCATTATGGTCAGAATCAAAGCAGAGGGGCAGGCGGCTCTCAAGGGGAAAGCATCGCTCCTGAATGGGGAGCGGATGGCCCCAGCCACATTTGGGGGGTGGGAGAAAGCACAACTGGCAAGGAAAACACTGACTAAGCTCCAGGCTCAAAGGGCAGTTGGCCACTCCACGTTTAAAGCTCCCCCACCAAATGTTATTATCATCCCCATGAATTATATGAACCATTTCGTAAGGCTGTGATGCCCACACAGTCTCATGCGGACAATCGCTCTGGCTAACCCGCAGAACCAGAGACGGGATGTGGTGATGCTCCACGTGGAAGCTGCAAGCCAGCAAGCTGAAGTCAGACCCACAGGACAACCTGCTCTCCTCCCTCGATTCTGCCATTCCCTCTCTATCAGTTGCCAAACATTTATCATCTTACACACTGCCATTTGGCATTTACAGAGCCATTACCTAGAGGAGCAAAACCCAAAATTCATACATACTAAATGTCCTGCAGTGAACTGCACTGAGAATTTAAAAATTGCATGAAATTTTGGAAAGCCAGAAGCATTGTAACAGTTTAGAACAGAGCAATCGGAGCAGGGTGGCAGGGAGCAACCATGCCCTCCTAGATGGCAGTGCTGGTAAAATACATGGCAGAAGGAGCAAATTTTATAGAAGGTTGTTAAAAATTAGTTGTATTAAAATTTAAATCAGTCCTTCTCCTTTTATCTTTCTGACAGAATGTCTTTTTTAACTGCCACACCCAACGTCAAAATAAGTATCAGCTAAAACTACAGTTTATCCAGCTCAGTATTGCATTTTCCTCTCCTGAATGTAATGAACAGCCACCTCCAGTTTAAAAAGAGATTCCTTAAACTAACATCTGCATCAGAATCAGCACTAAAATGCCTTGAGAGTTTCTGCTTAAACCCACACTTTGAAAAGTCATGACTGAGTTCACTTTCATAAGTCTGAAGATAGAAGAAAATGAAACGTTTTGCTAAAATTTGTTCTGCTTATGTGCAAGAAAGCTCCCCTCTGGAAATGCATTTTGCAAAATCATGCCAGAGAAATAGCATGAAGCCGTTCTATTCGTAAAAGAGCAAACTGATTTGCAGAGGCTGGGTCTGAGGCTCAAAGGGGTAATTCAGAGATAAGAAGGCACTTTTTTTTTTTACATGATGAGTTTCCCAGGACTCTGCAAGATACCTGTCCTAAACATGTATCCACCAATTGGTTAAAGACTTCATTTTGCATCCACTCCACACCAACACTTGCAGCAAGTAGCTTTGTAAGAAAACCCAGTGCCAAACAATTTAAAAAAAAAATCCCAACAAAGTCTACTTCGTAACTCAGGAGAAGGCTGAATTTCAGCACTGGATGCAAACAGCATGGAATTGAATCAGCTACTGCCTATCCTACAGCTGGGCTGTCAGAAAATGACAGCAAGCCTTGTAGCTAATGAGGTGCCTGCTTTGCTCAGGAGGATGAGCTGAGACCCAGTGCTTTGTCCAGCATCAGCCATGAGGAGATGCAACCCCTTTTTAAGCAAATCTGCAGCAGATTCCATGATGTTTTGCCATCCTGGGCACAACGCAAAGACCGGGTTTTGATCCTGCACTTTCAGGGATGGACGGTGATGCCCATCCTGAAAGTCACACCTCTCCCCTGTCCGGCCACCCTTTTGTCCTGCTCACACCAAACAAGTCAGTTGTGCCCCATTCCTTCCCTTCTCCCCTCAAAGAGAGAAACAAAGGGCAGTAGTCTCTCATGGCTCCAGACGGAGGGATCTGGGGGCTTGGTTTATTACATGCTTAACGGAGCACTGAATTACTGGTGGTTATTGCCTCATTTAACTGCTTTCCTTAAAAGAGAAACATGAGCAAACAAGCATGTGTCAGGAAAAAGCCCCTATTCAGACAGGAGAATAAGCATCCAGGGTTTATGACCAGCAGTTTTGCATTCAGGCACCAGCTGAGGTTGCAGCAAAGACTAATGCAAAGAAACCGCCACCTTGTCCACCACCTCCTCAGGGGGCTTGTCCAGCCCTGGATTTACAGCCTGAGGTTAGCACATGCTAAGTACCCGAGGCTTTAGCTATACAGACTTAGCATGTGTCAAGGGCAGCGTGCCTTGTCTAGACAAAGACTTTGGATGCGCTTTAGTTTGCATATACAAGCCTCACACCTTCAATCCTGGCGGAGAGAGGAGCCCTGGGAGAGAGCATCCCGGTGGAGCTCCTTCATCGGCAGGGAATCCCCTGACTTCAAGAGATGGCACCATGGTTTTGTCCAAAAGACAAGGGGGTGTTGGAGGGGATTACCTGAGTGGAGCAAAAACCTGCCCAGAGACTATTTTCCTTCTCATTTTGCCTCAACTGACAAATGAACATCTGTGACCCCTCTGCTTCCACCTCGCAGGCAAACAGCACCGCAAACAGAGGTAGGCCTGAAGCTTTCATCTTGGGCATCGATCTTCCCCATGCCCAATGAAGAGGGACTTTAATGGGTTTTCTCCATGGGGAAGAAGGGGGCAGGAGATTAGCAAAGAGGCACACTCACTCCCATCTCCCTTGTCATCTATTTTTCATGGAACTTGTAGTGATTTTAGACTCATACCCAAACCGAAACACAGCTGAAGTCAGCCCTGAGGTTGAGAAAGTGTTGAGGACAGGCTAAAATGGACAGAACCTCATTTCTTCAGAAAGCCATGGTAAAAAGAAACCACAAAAAAAAGATCTAAAGAAGGTACAGAATGCATGTGGAGAAACACATTAATGAAAAAACAAACAAACCTCACTCATCTTGGCAGAACTACAACCAATACCAGAAGTCATGCGGATTTAACCATATCCCTTCTATTTGTTAGTTACTTTTATACCAAAAAAAGAAATAAAGCCACAGACAAACCTAGAGGAAGAAATGCAAAGGATTATGCGTTTAGAGGAAGGGAGAGCGGCAGGAGGAATTCACCCACATCAGATGAGTGTGAGGGAAAAGAGCAAGAATGACAAAACAAACCACAGAAAGGGAGAGAAATTTGCCACCGTTAAAAAAGGGCAAAAATAGAAAATTCATTCTATGAGAAAACATTAAAGAATAAATCAAAGAAGTTTACGACATGAGACACTTCCAAAACGTGATATTTCTAGAAAGAATACTTTTTTCCCCCTCAAGACTAACCAGAGAACATTGACTCAAATAACAAAATGTGTAAGCCTTTGCCCGCAGCTCTAACCCCAAGCTGTAGAGCCAGGCTGATATCCAGTTTACTTCCACTGGCTTCAGCAGATGGGGCCTCATCCTGGACAGGCAAAGTACTTCTAGCTTTAGAAAAATAATCTCAACTAAACCAATATACACCTGAACACCACAATAAGCAGGATTACCTCTATGATGTTCTTATTCCACTGCACTTCTTTTTCTCTCAAATGACGTTTACAGCTCTTAAATTATAAATATACAAGCGGTCTGCATAACCTGTTAAGGATATTATTTGTGCCAACCTAGGATAGCAAAGACATTCAAAACATTTCCCTTGAAACATTCAGATAATGAAATCACATATTTCTTGAAGAGAAGTTTGGCTTGGGCGCTCACAAGACTTTTTCTGCCATCATGCAGAATAGTTCCTGAAACTACATGGTTTTGCTGACGGCTGTGATTCAGACGCAAGTCCCTAGTCATTTTAGCGTGTTGTTTTTCATCATCTTTCAAAGCACCCGTAGTCACTATTAAAAGAAACTCACAGAATTCCGCACAGCAGAGGCAAACCCAGTCTGTGCCTCATAAAGAAACTCAGGACTGAGCATCCTTGGAACAGCCCCATCCGCCTCTTGGGAAAAGCAGCATCTCAAGGTCAGGTTATAAACAACGGCACTCAGGGAAACACACTGTACTGCTGCTGGGTGCACAGTCTGCACAGGAAAAAAAGGAATGGCCTTTGAAGGGGGGACAAGCTATTAAATTTTTACTAGGTAAAATGTTTACTGAAATAAATCTAGTGCTTTCCACTCTTGGTTATTATCATAACACATATGGTAACTGACATACAATTAATAAGGCTTTAAACCAAGAGTTCTTGGAAGGAAAAACACACTCCCAACTTCTCAGCTAACCTTGACAAAAAGCCAGGTTCTGGCAAAATTCAGCAACACAAGTGGCTTTATGGGATCCTGCATTTATTGGGCACCTCTCGGCCTCACAACGAGCACCAGCTGTGAGCAGAGGAGGTGAGAAGAGGCTCTGCCGAGTCAGCACCATCCACCACCACCGACCCATGAGCAGCCAAAGCTCCACAGACCAAACCAACCCCCCAGATGTACTGTACTACCCACACCTTCTTCAGTGGGTTTTTGTGTACATGTGCCATTTCAGGTCAGTCAACAGTTCAGACGATGGCAACCTCAAAAAGAATTTCATCTCCTCTCCCAAGCATATTGGTCCTGCAGGGTGAGCGGGTGTTAACAGTAATGCAACACTTTACTACCCAAGGCTACTGGCTTTGTTTCAAAACTCTCAAGGATCTACAAACTAGGCTGATGCCATCTTTACAGATCTGAAAAGCTGCTCACATTCTCTTTTCCCATGTCCTCCTATCTGAGTTACAGAGAAAGACTAAGACCCACGTTGCGGTGCTACTGGGTCAATAGATTCTCCAGCCAGTCGAGGTATCTCCAAAACCCAGTGCTTTCAGCACAGCTCTGTACTGTGTAAGCAAACAGGATTCCTCTCCTTGCTGGAATAAAGTAACTAGATATGACCCAGGGCATTTCAGCTGTCTGCTTCACCTTCCCTTCTCCTTTCTGCTATAGGAAATCCTACCAATGGGGAGCACAAAACAAAACCTTCCCCTTTCCCCTATAGCCCAGTGCATCCACACCGCAAGTATACAAAACATATTTCCTGACAACAACAGCACATGCTGACTACATGCTTTGTTGAAAAAAAAGCTAAGAGGTCCAGAGCAGCAGCAGAAGAGGACACTCCAAAGTCAAACTCCGATCATAGCGAGGAGTGGGTCTGCAACCAAAGTGGCTCTGTCAACGACAGCAGTTTCATTGCCCGTTTCTCTCTCTCTTTCCCAAAACCCAGTGCCAGCACTGCCACGACACTCGGCCCACGAGGAGACACCTCCAAACTCAGCAACTTAACCAAAAAGAAGTCCGCTCAGTAACTAATATATTTTTATTCCTGAAGAGGAAACCAGAGCACTCTTCCATTACCTCAGAGGAAACCTAAGGAAAGGTAGCATTACTCAGAACTGATTTACTGCCTCAAGCCATTCAGAAAACCATAAAGCCAGTGACATATAAGACAAGCAGCTCATTCACAAGAGCTCTTTGATCTTAAATACAAACAAAATTAGGTCAATATTAAAGATTTTCATTCCTTGCCATATAAGACTTCCACAAAGGCTAAGAAAAGCTTTTCCCATCCCTTCTTTTAACACTCAAGTTATTTAGCAAATAACATTTCTTTCACATGACTTGAAACATTTTCTCCATATTCACTTGTCATCGCTCCACAATTTAACTCCTGGCAAGCACCTAGAACACATAGGGGGAGCTGCATAAAGCATTCTCTACAGCCCCCAAGGACAAGTCCAATCAGAGTACTTCATTGTGTTTCACATCAGGGAGAAGGAGCAAAGCACACCATTCCCAACACTCCGATTAAAAAATATATATATATATTTTTCGGTAATTTGTTATTCAAAGCATTCCCGCAATTTTTTAACAGATGAAGAAGAGAAAGCCTGTGCCGTCACTATTAATAGACTGACATTCTTTCTTCCCCTGCAAGACCACAGCAGAATCACAGGCAAAAGCAACAATTGAAGGGAGCCTGGAGGTGTTCCTGCCCTGCCCAAGCACCAGGCCCTGGGGTGCTGGGACTTCTCCAACAGCACCCCTGGTACAGCACTGGTGTACAAAACGCTGGCCATGAAATCAGGGAGCTCCTTTCCATCCAATACTTCCCCGTAGTTCTCAGCACCACGTCTTTTGTTCCTTCTCCTGCAACAGCACATCATTAACTTAGCCTGCCAAAATAACAGAGGATTGAAGGATAAACTAAGGATATAGCATCACGTTGCATTTTCGATTGAACCTGCTTGATTGTGTTACAGTGGCTTTAAAACGTTATTTATTTGCTTTCTAAATCAACCAAGAACTCTCATACAAAGCAAAAGGCCCCTAAAGCTATCACTGTATTGTGATACCTGCTCACAGACATCAATATACCAATTTTAAAGGTATTAACGCTGCTGTTTAGTCATGGTAAATATCCTAATACCTGCCACTCCTCCATTACAGAGAGCAATACAGTTAAATAGGAGCTATTCAATATAGGGCTTTCTGCAAAACTCATTTAAACATAGAAAACCCCACCAACTGCAAGACAGCACACAATAAACCCACTGCAAACACAGGCAAAATAAACGGGGGCACCACAAGGTTAGCCCTAAGAGATTCACCTTCCCAGTCGCCCAAGAACATTTGGTGCTTTCCTCTGGGCAGCTCTTGAGAGACCAGAGGGACAACATGCAAAGTCTTCCCTCTCTTTGGCTTGGGTAAGGGTAAAAGCTGACCCTGGCTATCACTAAGGGAAAGAAGGGATGTCTTTTGATTCAAGTACAGAACTTTGCATCCAGAGATTTGGATTGTACCTCTCTCACATGTTTCCTGGGTGGCTGGGAATAAATTACATCAGTTCCCTGCTGTACTTCCCTCCCACATCCTCACTCCAAAGTAAAGCACAGTGGATAACTTGAGTATCAGAGAAGCACACGCGCTCTGCTTCCTTCTGTGTTTATATGGGAGATTACCGTGCAACTGCTAGTTCTGTTTAACAAATGGTGTGGAATATGAAACTTCAAGTACTTCAGGAATGTCGGCAGTAGCTGCTGAAGGAGCATGCAGTATATTGCCTCAAAAAAACCCAAGTGTTAATTAGAGAAAAGATATTTGGATTTTCAACAGCTTGAGATTTAAAAATAAGATTCACAAACAGATTGAGTTCTATTAGCTGAGTTTACAGCTATGGAGAAGTAATGCAATGACAAGGCTGGGGTAAAAAAAATAACAAAAACCCAAACAGGTTTGATGGGAAAAGACACCTTGCAGAGAAGCACACCTTTGAAACAACAGCTTGAATGTCAGGCACTTAATTACAACCCTTATCAACACCTTCAAAAGAGTTAAAGTATTTCTATAATTCTGTCCTGAAAAACAGTAACCCGGAATGAATGCATTCTCTGTAAAAGTACAATTTATCTGAACAGATAGACCCCAGTGCTTACTGCTGAGGGCACAGAGAGGAGACACAAGTCACTGCTTTTCACCCTGGTATTTCTTCTCAACCAGATCCCTCAGAAGTTTGGTAGAAAAAAAAAATGACTATATTTAAGTTCCCAGCCTTCACAGAAGAGTGCAGAGATACTAACTGAAGGCAAGAGCATTTACCTCCTGGTAAAGACATGCAAAAACAGGTCATTTATTTATGAGTCTTTCGGGAAGTCTTTTAGGATGTTTCCCTTCCAGTGAAGGCCAAGAGGGGTTTTACGTGTCATTCACTTTCACACATCCACTTACAAAGGTATCTTCACTCCTACTGTATATCCCACAAAGAAGACGGACTGTAGGAGCTACTACATGCATAGCAGGGTGGGGGTCAACCTGTCCAACCTCAGACATCTAGAAGACACACAACTAAGACATTCATCCTATTATAATTAACAAAGACCCAGGTAAAGAGCAATTTACCTATTCTAGAGTAGTTATCTCCAGAAGCCATTCACCTGTCCTTTATCACTGCATTATGAGTTCTAGAATACAAAGCCCAGATTTAGACAGTGAAAGGACAGTAGGCTCCCAACTACTTAAGCACCTTTCATCCAAGCCCACTGCAGAGAAACAAGTTGAAAATTACTGATGAGACATGTATATCCGCAGTTCTCACTACAAACTGCATTTTTCACCTGTCAGGTCACCATAATATAACTGGAGATAGACAGTGCTATCAGTTTTTTTAAGAAACACAAAAGAAACTCAATCAGATCACCCAGTCAGCAAACGCCTCATCATTATATGCAAACACTGCTGCACCAGTTCCCCCAAGAATTATTTTGATTATTGCAGTAGCACATGCTAGTGAACTACAGCTGAGGCTCCTTCCACATTTAGATATTCTTTATGTACCCCTACCTGCAGGGGTTTATAACTCAGCTACACATATTCCCTCTTGACAATAGCCTTGTAAGATGGGTACAGTTGTGCCTCCCTTTAGGTATTCTATTAAATTTACTTTGTGAAGCACAAAGATGCAGAAAAACAATGAACTGTAGTAATGTTAAGGGGTTCCAGACTTTAAGACACGTAAATCCAAGTACAGCATAGTATACTTTACTATAACACATTAAGGCCCATGGACTTTAAGCTTTTCCTTCCTGGGTTTGAAAACAAAACCACCCAATACCATTAGATAGCTTGAAGAGTAGGGGGTAGGTTTTGAGACAAGTTTGTTTTGTTTTGAGCTTACTGTTTAAATTAGAATCATGAACTGTCATCCCCTACAGCTACTCTCACAAAATCCTAGGAAGAAGCAACTGAAGCTACCAGAGCTTAACTGAAATTGACTGTTGTGTTTTTAAGACTCCAAGTAATTTTTAACAGTTCCAAATACAAAAATATAAACCAAAGTGCATCAGCCTTGAGGTAAACCACCAGGAATAAACTGTTGCCTTGGTAGTCCTCAGGAAGTTAATAAAATTCAGATTTGGTGCAACCGAGTATTTCAAGCTGCTGCCATTCTTCTACCTACCTAAGTAACATACTCCCATTTCACCTCTGACTTATGGTGAAGCTGTCAGGTGCAGGAACTAAACCCAAGAAGTCCATACCATGGCCTGGTACAACATAAAATGATGGTAACCTGAACATTCAAGCCTAAAAACAGCCTGATTTTCAGAGCCCTAAGTTGTCCACTGAAGCTAAGGGGAACTCCATAGGCATACCAAAAAGAAAAGTCACTTTTGAGGATTAGACAATACAGAATGAGGAGCCAAAGACCAGGCAGATGGGTGTTATAGATGGACGTGAGAAGCAGCATTTCCATGTAGAGAGTGGCACTAGAAGTAAAGCCTCCAGAGGCAGGTAAGGAGCAGGGCAGCACCTATGCCTCCAAAACTGCAAAGGCAAGGGGCCCAAAGGGATCTTACAGAGCAGGGGTGCTTGACACCTCTGTTATAGGGCTTCATAGAATCACAGAATAGTCTGGGTTGGAAGGGACCTTTAAAGGTCATCTAGTCCAAGTCCCTGCAATGAGGGGGGACATCTGCAACTAGATCAGGTTGCTCAGAGCCCCGTCCAGTCTGGCCTGGAATGTCTCCAGGGATGGGGCATCTCCCACCTCTCTGGGCAACCTGGGCCAGTGTTTCACCACCCTCACTGTAAAAAATTCCTTCATCATGTCTAAACTGAATCTTCCCTCCTTTAGTTTACAACCATTATCCCTTATCCAACCATTTACCCCTTATCCTATCACAACAGGCCCTACTACAAAGTCTGTCCCCATCTTTTTTATAGGCCCCTTTTTAAGTACTGAAAGGCTGCAATAAGGTCTCCCCAGAGCCTTCTCTTCTCCAGGCTTCCCTGGCCAGGGTGATGGGAAGAGCAATAAGTGGACCTCGTCAGCAACCCCACAGCATTAATGGGGCAGAAGGAAGGAAGCAGAGGAGCAGCCATGGTGCACCACCAACAGCCCCAGCAGCCGCGTTGCTGACCCCAGCCCACAGCAGACCTTCTCCAGGGGCAGCACTACCAGGCTCCAGAAACCATGTGCCTACAGCCCATGCAGCTTCTTCAGCCCCAGGTACAAACCCATGAGTCACTGCGATCCTTGCACAGAGAACAGCTCTTATCAACACGCCATGGGACAGCTCCAGAGGGAGGTGACGGAGACACACCAGATAAGCACTACAATACCAGTATAACTGCCTCCACGTTAGGAGTTCTACTGCATTAGCTGTTTTATTACTAGACAGGCTGATCAGGACCTGTTGGCACTTGCAGTGTCCTGTTTGTGTAGAGATTAATGACAGCTCCAGCGGCAGAGCAACCCAGGGAGGCACAGTTTCGGTGGGAATGGAGCACTTTGCCAACAATCTGCCCCCAAAAGACATTACTTATTCTGGCACACAGTCACAACACAGCTAGGTGGGCTGAGGGAGGTCTCATCAGCCCAGGCTGCATTGAAATCAGCACAGTAAACTCTAGTCAATAAACCTTCCTCTGGTGTGCATAAGCCCAAAGCTGGAGGGAAAGCTAGTGAACTGACATAGGTAAAATCTAATCTCTTTCATAATATATAAGTATATATTGTTTTTAATATAAATTATATATGCTAATGTATTTCTACTGACAAATAGCTGTCCCTTACTTTTTCTGATAATAAACATTTTGTGACTCCACACTACTTTTTGTTTCCCACAATTATGAATTGTGCACTAATTCATTCTCAATATTTAAGCCAGCTTCTTCTTCACCCTCTGTTTTCCTCTGTAAATTCACCTTCACTAGGCTGCTTCTCTCTGAGCTGTCCCACTATCTTCCCAACTCCACATCTTCCCACAGATTTGGTCTTTCAATTGTCAGTATGATGCAAGATCAAGCAGGGGGAGGGCATGGGAAAACCTCAGGGAAATGTCAGTACCCTTCATGCCTCCTACAGCGAGTTGCACAGAGAACCTGAGACAGGAGTTGCACCAATTTCTAACTAAACTGGAGAGAAGCCCACTCCATCCATACATCCACCTCATCCCTACGTGCTGTGGAAGTGCCAGTCCTCTGTAAGGGTAGGCATCTCTATTCCCCAGCCTCTGGGGTTTCAGCCTTCTTCAGTGGTGCTTTTACAGGTTTCCCAATCAGCAGCAAATTAAAACCAACATCACTGAGGTCAAGTCATAGTTATTAATTACCCGCAGAACAGCAGATTTCCCGCTGCTGCAGGATGGCAAAGCCCAGCAGAGCAAGGGGATTCTCTGCCTGCAGGACTGTCATGTCTCTAGTCTGTACTCACTTCTCTTACAAAAAGCAGTTCTGCCCTTCTTTGTAACAGTGAAATAAATACCACAGAAGTTAGGACTGTTGAGCCCCATGGCCACCTAGAAGGAGACATGTCAAGCCTTGCTCAGGACAAGACAGGGGGCCAGGAACAAGGGTCAGGTAGGGGCATCATGAACTTCAGAGCAACATTTTGACAATTTGGCAGTGCTCAGCAGTTTGTAACCAGTGCCGTATTTTGTGCCTTTGTGCAAGTGTTTCACACTTGCACCAACGGCAGAAAATACACTTTGGAAGTAATACTGAGATGCAATGTCAAAATCTCCAAGCTTTCTACATTCAAAGCTGCTTCAAGGTTCCCAAAGAAAACACACAGTCGTGGGTTTTTTCCCCTCCCTTCTCATAGTTGCCTATTTTTACAGCCAACGGGAACTTTTTTTGAGCCTGTGCTGACCCAAGAAACAATCAAGTACCCATAATGCTACAAATGCAAGGTATTTGATAAGAACTCTTGTGCAAAGCTATGCGATCCCCTCCCAAACGCACCTCTCGTTCAAGAGAGTTGAATTCTTTCCACCAGCTCCAGCGGGAGTTGGACTGAGACCTAAAATAACGCCGCAGATAAGGATCTTACTGTAACTTTTGACTACAGTCAAGCTCACATTGTGCAAGTCCATGCTATTGAGCTTAAATAACAACGTCATCCCAAGGCAGGGAGAATTACTTCTGGTGGAGCCAGAGTGTACAGTCAGAAATGTAAAACAGGAAAAACAAAAATACCACTTTTCTCCAAGGAAAACAGATCTCGAGAAGGTAGGTACACAACCTAACCAGCTGAAATCACGCTTGCAACAGAAAGTACCTCTTGAACAGAAGACGACTAGAACGTAAGGTGTATACACAAACACATGCTAGACCACACAAGAAAAGTCAGTTAGCATTCTAGTCCAAAACTTTATACTAAAAAATGTATATGCTGAAGGCAGGGAAATGCAAAGGGTGAACACCTCTTCTAATGCTGGATTCCCTTTGGGGACGTTCCTCTACATCAGCCCCTAGGGTGGGAGGCATGGACCTGCCATTATCGCACAGGCCAAAAAAAGCACTTTCTGTACACTACCAGCAAGGCTCTGGCACCTGGAAGTTGATAACATGTCATCAAAAATCACCATTAACAGGACAGACGAAAAATAAAGCAAGGAAATGGAAGATGTACATTCCTGTTTGTCTCACCTTCTTTCTTTAACACCCCTAAATTAACAAAAAACGCTAACCTGGGCCTTATGAATAAAGCTCACCTTTCCCATGCCTGGAGCAAGGTGCTGAGACGTTCGTGGGGCAAATCATCTGTCTACCTCTGCAAGCCTGGGGAAATGCCCCCTTACCACTGCCAACAGGGAGAGAGCACATACACATAAAAAGCAAGGAGAGAGTACGAGACTCCTCCAACTGAAATTTTATCCGCATCAGTTGAAAAATCCTTCTACAGAAAGCTGAAAACACTTCCAAGGAGTCAGCATAAGACTCAGGGCTGTATTGTTACATCCATCACCTCGAAGACCTGCACGCACCCAGGTCCCAGAGTGCTGGGCCCTCTTCTAATTACTCCAGGAATAAGAAGTCCCTGCCCCGGGAGCTTGCAGTTTGATTTAAGACAAGACACAGAAAAAAGACGTTTTGACA
The DNA here is from genome assembly GCF_036013475.1 of Columba livia. Taxonomy (NCBI): domain Eukaryota; kingdom Metazoa; phylum Chordata; class Aves; order Columbiformes; family Columbidae; genus Columba; species Columba livia. The sequence goes on from NC_088602.1 coordinate 68,398,160, forward strand.
AACAGACAGATGGACTGGGGGAGGAAGAACGAGAGCGACATGTGGTTACCCACAATTGTCAGGTTGCTTTCTTTTCTCTTTTTCTTTTTTTTTTTTTTAAATAAAAATAAATATCAGTAATCCCCACTGGCCACCTGCCTAGCTTTTGTATATTTAATTAAGAAGGATTTGTGTGATCGAGAATTGGTCAAAAGTTCAGTCAATTCGGGGGAGAATGATGGGGGATGGGGGCTAGCAACGCTACAGGCTATATCTAGCTGCAGGACCTTGAGAAATGCCGGTGTTCCAGCCACTGCCTGGTCCTTCCCGATTCCTCCAGCGACAAACTCTCCCTTTGCACCACCATCCAAGGAAAATCAGAGAAAGAAGGGAAGAAGAGCAGTTCATAGTTAAGAGAGCTGGTCTGGACCAGTTCCTGAAAGCCAGTGACCTCACTGATCCTCAGTACAGCTTGTCTTTATAGTGATAAGAGTGGAATTGTATTCATGTTTAACAAAATCATCTGAATCCACAATGATGTCCCTTTAGCAGCAAGAGAAAGAAAGAGGAGAGGGGGTGAAAAAGAAATTCAACTGAGTTAGTAGAGAACACCAAGCACTGTCCCCTCTTCCTATACCCCAACACAGTCACCTTGTAAGATAGAAAGTCCATTAAGACAAAATAAGAGTATCCTTAGCGTGGGAAAACATTTATCCAAGTTTTAATTTATTTTCAAATCAGCATTTAAACGACTACATCTTACATCATTTCCTTTTATGAGCCAGCAGTTAGACAATACACATCATTTACATGCAGTTTTGGAAGGCTGCAACATAAATCAACAAAAGAAGCCTTCACTATGAATTAACTATTACAAGGCTCTTAGAAAGCCACACCAGCCTTCACTGAGGGCAATTAGGAGTATCATCCCTAATTCTCATCCTTCTGGTGTATGCTTAGAAACGTGCACAAGAATATCCTTCCCCCCAGTCATTACTGCTACAAGAGAATTACGATGCCTATCTGTGAGACATAACAGCACACTCACAACAGCTATTTTAAATTGTAAGCTGTCTTTAAAAACATACGCATACCCCCCCCCAAAAAATAAAAAGAGAAAGTGACTCAGCAAGTTAACATAGTTCAGCCTCAATAGCAAAGTTAATAAGCTTTATGCCTCTATGAATGATCAGACGGCAGAGATCTTTAGATTCGTAAAATATTAACCAATGCCTTTAGTTCACAGGTCATTTTTGCATTTAAAAAAAAAGTCAAAAAGAAGGAGGAAAAAAAAAAAAAGCAGCAAACACAGCCAGCTCAAATCTTATCTTGAGGCAAATTTCAGGAGTGTTTTCATTTTGTGTGAGCCAAACTTCAAATTAAGCTTACTACTGGATGTGAAAAACTAAAATCTAACCACAGTAATGTCAAAAATGCTTCTCCACTATTTGCAAAAGATCAAAAGAAGTCCTTAAGGCAGCTAATCACTTGGTAAGCTGGCTACAAGTTCCAGCTACACCAAAGTGCTCTGATAAAGCAGGGCTGAGCTCAGGAGGGAAGGAGATGGGAGGCACAGCCACCCCCGAAGACACCAGCACGCATAAAAAGCACAATTGCAAGTTAACATAATTTCTTTTTTTCTGAATTTTGTGCCACTCACACCACCCCCTGCTTGCACCTCACTACTTAAAGGTTGGTACATTGCTGCTTAAACGCGGGGTGAGGGGCACTGAGCCCAGGGCCGCGAGTGCTCAGCCCCTGGTCCGGATGCTCCCCTGCCGGCTCTGGACAAGCCCGCACATGCCCCTCGGCTCCCATCAGCTGATACCAACCTGTCGAAGGGAAATTTCTCCCTCCGAGCTCCAGCAGAGGCGTTGGGGGCTCCTTAAAAGCGTTAAGCTACAGGCTCAAGGGGGTTCCGCGGCCAGGCTCTGCCTCGCAACGTTTAACCCTTTGCTTTCCAACTTACGTGCGGCGCAATGTGCAAAAACGTTCCCATTTCTGCCCTGCTATCATCCTTAGATTTTAAACTAACTACAACAGGGCAAACAAGTTCAGGCCAGCCTTTCATTCGCCAGGGTTTCTGGTGATCAGCAGAGGAGCTCTGCGTTGCCCCTGGATGAATGAGCCACCCCCATCACTGCCCCTTCTCCTGCACAGGGCAAAGACTTCCCAAAAACACCCCATTTTCTTGGCAGCACCCTGGACTGGGGTGCATCAGGCTCTTTTTTTTTTTTCCCTCCATTCACCACCGTGTAACAAGCTCCTCTTGAAAGGCAAGAATCCTTCACACAGGAGAGGTGTAAGCAAGATTACAAAGATGAGGATAATGTAAATTCTATGGACTTTAAGCAGAGCAGTTGAAAACTTAGTATTCTTTAATACCTCATCACTGAGGTCCCAGGTCCACTCCACATAAGGCAACCCACTTCAATGGCATAAAAGCCCAGAAGGATTCACACTGCTCTACGACAGGGAAAAACTCCACTTGCATTTAGTTGCCAAACAACTTAAGAACGTCCTCATATTTCATGTGTGTATATATATATCTATATATACATCTATACACCTATATATATAGCTAAATGAATGGCCAGGGTAGAAATATCTATAATCATAGAATAGTTTGGGTTGGAAGGGACCTTCAAAGGTCACTTACTTCAACCCCCTGCAATGAGCAGGGACATCTGCAACTAGATCAGGTTGCTCAGAGCCCCGTCCAGCCTGGCCTGGAATGTCTCCAGGGATGGGGCATCTACCACCTCTCTGGGCAACCTGGGACAGTGTTTCACCACCCTCACTGTAAGAAATTTCTTCCTCATGTCTGGCCTGAATCTCCCCTCCTTTAGTTTAAAACTGTCACCCCTTGACCTCTCACAACAGGCCCTGCTAAAAAGTCTGTCCCCATCTTTCTTACAGGCCCCTTTTAAGTACTGAAAGGCCGCAATAAGGTCTCCCTTGAGCCTTCTCTTCTCCAGGCTGAACACATCTCTAGCCAGACAGAAATATCTCTAGCTAGATATATCTGAGCTATTTCCAGCAGGCTCAGCTAAGGCAAAGAAGAGGAAACCAGGACTACATTCTGTTTTTCAACAGGTCGGCACAGTCTCCTTCCCAGTGCTGGAGAGGAGACTCCCCAAGCAAGGCAGAACGACCTTCGGTGGGTATCATCATCGCCGGGGTGTATGAGCCAGACAAAGAGATAACGTCATGCCCTCTCCCGCTCCCTCCGTCCCCCCCGCAGTGGCTGGTCGCCAGCCAATCCCGCTCCCCGCGCCCGGTGACATCATCGCTGATGCCGACACCGAAATGTGGAAGTAACATCAAACTAGCGCTGCCACAGAGACCCCTCGGCATGGGCTCCTCAAAGACAACCTACCCCCCGCACACCTCACCGCCCCCCACCAGTCCCTCGCCATGACAGGCCGGTTAAAAGGGAAATAAAACCATCTGGGAAGAGGGATTTCAAGGAGAGGTTGCTGGGTAGAAGAGAAAGCGGAAGGCAACAAGCAAACATAGCGTAACCACGTTTTTCCCTCCGTTATGCAGTTCCTCCAAAAGCCCTGGAAACATACACAGTTTCATCTGTAGGTGTCCCTGGAGCTTTTTTCCTAACAAAACAGCGGCTGCAAAAAGTTAAGTACTATTTCACTGCTATTGCACTGATATTTATATATATATATATATTTTTTTTTTCTTACATAACTGCGTTCTTTCAAGAAGATATAAGAGGTTTAATCACAGCAAGGAAGTTTTTTGTTTTGGTATATTTTGCTTATATACAACTCTGTTGGCTGTCTACATTGTGTCCACAACCGTGGCCAAATGCCTAAGTAGCAGTGCAAACCCAAACTTATACACCCGTCAATGTCTGAAAGGCTCCACAGCAAAGCAGTACTTATTTCTTTTAATTCCTGACACCCAAACCATGATGCCCTCAGTTACCAGGCAAGACGAAACATTTCCATCACTGTCTAACTGAGGGGAAGGGCAGGGAAATCTCAGACACACACTAAAACTAGTACCCCGACCGAACCCGCCTGCTGTTCCCCCTGTTATCAGAATGACACCGATGCCCTTAGACCTCAGGTGTTCATTCACTCTTCCAAGTCGATAAATGCATGGGCTGAGTTTCATTGCTAGTGTTAACTATGACAGGAGCCTTCTAGCATACTGAAAGAAAATGAAATTAAATATCTCTATTGTCGAGACAGTTAAACAACCAAGGACTTAGCTCGTTAACAAGTAAGCCAAAAAACAATGCACCAAATTGCAATAATTAACAGCAGAGTCTCAAGTCACACATTCACGCCCTGCATTTTTTTTTTATAAGAAGGGTTCAGACGATGCAAGCTCTGGGAATAGAAGGATTACAGAAAAAAAAAAAAAAAAGGTGTCATTTAATTTTTCAGAAAAAAATTAATGGTCACAGTAGTATCAAAATGCAGCTTCTCATGCATCTCCCCCCGCTCCTCTAGCCTTTTGAGCCACATCCCTTTTTCCAGCTTTCTGCCAACAGCAGCTGCCTGGTTATCCCACTTCCAGTCTTAAAATGCAACTCGCACGCTGCACAGACTACTTCATCATGAAGGCTGAGGTTCACGCCCTCAAAACAAACTGACATGTGTTTCATTTGCAGAAGAGGCACCAAAGTGCTTTATTTAGTTACTGGAGCTGCAAGCAGCAGTATCTTGCCATCAGGGAAACTCACCAATTATACTGCTTTGTTTACAAGCAAAAAAAAAAAAAAAAAAACACCAAACAAAAAAAACCCAACACCCAAGCAGCTACAAATAGTCTACGAACAGTCGGTTACTTGCAGTTATCTCTCCTTCCCCCTGCAAATGTGCCTTGCATTTCTATACAATATAAGGCTAGAGTCTTCCGTCTTCAGTCAAGTATTAAGACTGTGTGAATAATTAGTCATCTTGGTAGCTAGCACTCACTGCAAAGTCATGCAATCTCGAGATTTGTTTGTTCCAATGGAGGGGAAAAAAGAAAAAGGCTAGTTTCACACCCACATGGGCACTCTCCAATTTCGATTTTTTAAAGTCATACACTTGTCAAGCAGGTTATTCTGGCAATTCGGATTTTCACTAAATCAGCTTCACCGCTTCGATCGCTTATTATTGTCACTCCCCATCACTGCACAGCACAGTGGGACCGGATGCAGCACCGTTCACCCCGACTCAACAGCTTCAGCACTTTGAAGGTTTTCCAACAAGGAAACCAGGGGACAATTTTAATGAAGGCCGATGCCTTTGTCTGAAGTCACTGCAGCAGCAGCAGTAACTTCCATGAGGGCTGCCAGCAGTAATTCTGAATAAGCCCGTGGACCTATTTGTATAGTTTGGACACACTCTGACAGGGTCCACTCGGTTTGGTCATTTCTTGGCAGGGGGGAATAAGGACAATAAAGGACTATTTCATAATTTCAGGATGGGTACTTGGGAGAGTAATTTGTGCCCCTTTGGAAAAGCAGAAGCCAAGAGGCTGACAAACTTGTCATGGGCAGCAACAATGACAACATTTTTATCATCCCTAACTGTGCTGCTTGCCCCAGCGGGTGGCTTGTCATCAGCCGTGTGCTCAGCCCGGCAGAGATGCCAGGTATCCTCTAAAAAAATGACAATAATAAAAGGCAAATAAATTCTGCCACAAACCTTGTAGACTTGCCCGTACGTGCCATTGCCAACCACTTCCACCAGCTCAAAAATCCCAGCTGGGTCCTGGGAGGGGGGAAGGGAGGAGAAGGGGCAGAGTGGGGGGGGGAGAAGAAAAAAAGCGGGGTTACATTTTTGCGAGGCGATGGCTGCTGGCAGAGCCCAGCGACCGAGCCCGGCTGCTGGCGGCGTGCAGCTGTTGCGCCCTGTTTTTCCACGCACATGCCAATACATGCAAACAAAGGAAAAGCAGCCCAGGGCCGCGCTCCCCCCGCCCGCCCCCGCGGGGCTCCCCCCACGGGGCTCCCCCCACGCTATCGCCGGCCCCCGCGCCCCAGCCCCGGCCCCAGCTCCGGCCCGGCCCGGCCGCCCTGGTAAGGGTGCGCCGGCCCCCGCCCCGCCGGCCCCGGCCCCCCACCCCGGCACTCACCCGCAAGGAGGAAAGGTCGATATCCACCAGACTTTTTGCAGGAGAATCGTTCGCCATTTTCCCGTCTCTTCCGTTTTTTTTGCCTTTTTTTCTTCTGTCTTAAATAATAGCGAGGCCGCCTACCCCCTCCCCGAAGCAGCTGTGAATTGCGCGGAGCTCCTCTCCTTTCTTCCGCCCTTCCCTTCTTCACTCAAGCCCCGCCGGGTTGAAACTCTTCAGCATTGGGAGGGGTTGGCAGGGGGGGGGATGATGGATAGATAGATGGATGGTGGGAGGAGGAGGAGGAGGAGGAGGGGGGAGAAGGAGGTAAAAGAAGGGAAGGAGGGGGGACAGGGGGTGCTGCGGTCCGTCTGTCTCCCCGCCGTGCAGGGCTGGATCCCCCTCGAGGCGGGCGGCGGTGCCCTGGCCGGCCGGTCGGTGGGTGGGTCGGTGGGTGGATCGGTGGGTGCCCGCGCGTCCCCGGCGGCAGCGGGCTCACACCATGTCGCGGCGGCGGCGGCAGGAGCGGCGCCGGGGCCGGCAGCCTCTGGCAGCCTCACGGTGCACCACGCACCCGGGCATGGCACGGCTCGGCTCGGCTCGGCCCGGCCGGCGGCGGGGCGGCGCTCACGCCGGGAGCCGGCAACCGCGGCCCCGCTCTGGCATGGGGCGCTCACGCCCACCGCCGCGGCGGAGCCCCCGCCGCCTCCGAGCCCTCCCCGCGGTGCTGCCCTCGCATGAAACGGCGCCGGGCACCGGTGGGCAGGGGTTGCGCGTCCCGGCAGCGGCGGGGTACGGGCGCGGGGCTGGAGCGGGGTGCTGCGAGCCAGACAAAGATAGCCGGGGAGGAGGAGGAGGAGGAGGAAGAGAAGGAGGAGGAGAAAAGGGATACAAAATATACTGCGAGCGGGGAGAGCGAGAGAAAAAACAGCTCCCCCTTCCCTTCTCCAACAGGAAAAACCGGCGGAAACGCGCCCGCACCAAAGCACTGCTGGGTAAATTCGCGGGGAGAGAAAGAGAGAGGGAGGACAGGGAGGGGACCGGCCCTGCCCGCCCCGCCGCCCTACAATAGCCCCGACGGCGCGGGGGCGAGGGAGGACGGCCCCGGCCACGCCGCGAACAACGCCCGGGCCCGGATGGTGGGGAGGCCCACGCGTGTCCGCGGCACGGCCGTAGGGTTACGCGACTGGACGGGGTTGATTCTGCCGCGCCGCCGGTACGGCTGCTGTGGGCAGTCCGCCCTGCCTCTGCCCCGCGGCGTGGGCAAGGAGGGGCCCGCCAGCCGCCCCCGCCGCGCCTGTGGGGCGAAGGCACGGCCGGTGTTAGGCGGTCGCCGCCGGTATCACACGGCGCTTGTTGGAAACAATTTTAAAAGTGCACAAGGGTGGTTGGAGTGACCCCACTGCCGATGGGATGGGGCATAGGAGTATTTTCCCTCCCCATCTCCAGTGAGATGACTGGCAAAATGTGTCATCTTCTCTTTCTGCCTCCCCGCCAGCGCCCCCAGGCAAAACATTCCTGCCCCATTGGAGACCTCTGCGAAAACATAATTGGCCTTTAGAACCAGGTTTAACAAACTCATGAGATGGCATTTTGACACATCATTTACTGACAGCCATAACAGTGTCAGGTCCCCATTCCCACCTAGAAGCATCCTCCAGAAGAATCCGAATAGTGGAAAAAAATCTCATTACCCTCTCTTGAGCTAGTCACATCAGGCAGCTGCATGAAGGTGTAAACCTTGGCAGGATTTGTCTCTCATTGAAGTTCTTTATCACCTTGATATGGCAAAAATGTTACCTGCTTGCAAGAGGTCGAGTTATGTTTCCTGTGGGAACCAAGGTTTTCCTGTCTCTTCTACTTTAACCACAAAATTACATATACATAGCTATAAGTATCACAGAAACATACTTTTAAAACAAAGCAAACCTGTTGAGCAGAAAGTGTAAGGATAAATTACCATAACAGTTTAATGGTGTACTTCATTTTCACTTAAAGTATAGTTACAAAGAAAGGACACTCAGGCCTGCACTGGGCAACTGTTTTTTTGTATACAGGAGCCATGAAGATGAATTACCAAAGGCCTGGTTTGTGTTACGTGGCTTATTTCACACTGCATTTCTATGCATAAGAGCTGCCTTGGTAGGTCAGACCCATTGTCTGTCTAGCCCAGCGTCCTGTCTCCAGATGTAGCCAGTGGTGAATGCTGAGGGAAAAGCACAAAGATACTTCAACCGTCCAGTGATACTTCCCTGGGGCATCCTCCCAGCTCTCCGAGCTCAGGGAGTTCTTCAGCAGCGTTTGCTGTCACCACATTTCGTGCCCCCTAATGATTTTTTCCTTCCAGCAGGTTGCCCGTTTGTGAACTTGTACATGCTTCTGGCTCTTACAGTGTCCTCTGGCAGGCAATTCCACAGATGTTCCACCTGCTTGTTATGTGAAGACCACCTTTGTTCATTGGCTTTGAACCAAGATCTGCTTGCTCTTGTGTTGGAAGAGACAACAATAATTTCCTATTAATTTTCTCCATTACATTCATTCTTTTTATACACGCCCTTTGTGTACCACCTCAGTTTTTGCCAGCTAGCAAATTCTGGTCGTTTTAGTGATACCAGAAATGTAAGCCACTCCATACTTGCCCTTCTTTGAGCTGTTTCTGCTTCTAACATCTTTTAAGATAGGGGAGTTGATCTCCATGCTGTGTTTACGATGTTGGGTTCCCCATGCAGTGTCATGGTAAAGTCCCGTTTTCCAGTCTTCTCCCGCTACTCCCTTTTTTTGCTATTGTTGAGTATGAAAATGACATTGCTGTGGAACATGTCTTTTATAACTCCACACTATTGCTGTGTACTTCTGGATGCTGCAAAGACTTTGAAGCCCAAACTCTGACCTGCAATTTTTCCAAACCCAGTATCTGACACCTTTCTCATGCCCTTGAAAAATACAGTCTGAGTTTTGTAGAGCTGAGGCTCTGAGCTCACTTTCAACATTGTTGCTCCAATCTGGCTCCACCATAGTGCCCTCTCTCTGCTTTGAGCTTGTACTTTCCATAGTGAGATTCGTTTGTTTTAGTATTGCAGCAGAAGATTGATAAAGAAGTACTGACAAAATTATTGTGAATCCTTGAAAATTGTGGCGTTTCCTAACTTTAGGGGAAAAAATAGTCTTCATAACAGAGTAAATCATAGAATCATAGAATGGTTTGGATTGCAAGGGACCTTAATGATTTCCTAGTTCCACCCGCCTGCCATGGGCAGGGACACCTTCCACTAGACCAGGTTGCTCCAAGCCCCATCCAGCTTGGCCTTGAACACTTCCAGGGATGGGGCATCCACAGCTTCTCTGGGCATCCTGTTCCAGTGCCTCACCACCCTCATACTGAAGTAAATGCCACAGGAGAGCTTCCTGCTGGGAAGGAAGCACAACACCAGGTCACCTTCCTTTTCCTTCCAACACAAGCTGAGGGATGAAAGGATTGCTTTCTTGAGGAAGAAGTCTCTCTGGCTGTGGCCAAAACTACTCTGTTCACATGTTCATCATGCTCTTCACCAGCATGGTATACTTACCCAGTTTGGAAAGTCTAAAGGTTAAAAGACCAAACCTAAAACCACTGGAAAGCAGTCTGTTTTAACTCTTCCTCACAGAGTGAAACCAGCACCCCTGAAGGAGACAGTGAGACCGCCATTGAAAATCATAATGCACATGAAATGCAAGGAAAGGCAATTTCAGCCTCGTGGATAGTCACCCCACACATGGAGCAGTAAATGACTGTGTCTTCTAATGACAAACTAAGTAGAAGCATCAAAAAATCTGAGTCAGCTCCATCTGTTCAGGAACAAAGCAGGAGAAAGCTGCGGGGCCAGTGTGCTGCTTTCTGTCACCCTCAGACTCGGTTCCACCCGTTCCTGCTCCCTGTGTCTGCAGCAGCGGAGGGAACAGAGGAGCTATAGTTCCCTGAGCAGTTTCAGCATCCCTTACAGAAGGAGGCTGAGCCTCCCTTTCTCCAGCTATTTATCCCTATTCTCTGGCCCCTCACCCCCGTCATAAGCATTCATACAGCTGTACAGTGAGCCCGAACTCAGCAAAGCTAGCCCAGGAAGGGAAAAGACTTTTTAATGTTGCTATTGATCAGTTCCCTGGGCTGCTTCATCACAACCCTTCTTGAGCAGTGATGTTGACAAGAGGGAGTGGGGACAGAAACTGCATGTAAGGGAGGAAATGTAACCATAGTATTGCTTCTTGGTGGTAGCTGTGGCTTCAGCCAATTTCAATTCTCGGTGGACCCGTAGGGGTAGAACTAGAGAAACTTCCTTCCTTACTGAAAGAGGCACTGTGGGAGTAATGGGAACCCAACATTTATGTTCTGGCCACAAAAGAAATTCCTTGCCCTTTTTTTTTTATTCCCCCAGTTCTTTGAAACTGTCTTTGTTTTATTCTTTTACGCATTTATTACACTGGGGCCCTAATCACTGACCAGAGATGGAGAGGTCATTGACTACACTAACTTTTAAAGAGCTTAATCATCAACAGTATTCAAGGAGATGAGTAAAGAGACAGGAAGTTCTGAATTTTCATTCTGTTTCTGCTACTGATTCATCCCGTAGCCTTGGGGTATCTCATTTCCTGCCTCTGTTCCCGTTCCCTATGTGGAAAATGGGAGTGATTTTGACCTACTTGATAGTGTGAAGTGTTTGACATGTGCCCTGTTGTACTGTCTAGGGAAATGGTTCTCGCCTTGGCCAGGAAAGTCCATGAGGGAGGTTCAAGCTGGGGTGAGGAATACCAGAGCACAGACTAGCGAACAAGGCTGAGTGAGGTTTTGCACAGTCCAGCTGTCCTGTTGCGAGTGGGCTCGCAAGACCAGAGGGAGGTTGGAGAGGCTTTAAAGACTGCTTGTTCTCGTTGTGCTGGTGAGTTCTCCTCGTGCTGGTGATTATAAGACACACTGGGAGCCAATCGTATACAGAAGGGTGACACACTATCAGCCTTCCTCCAGCTTACGCTACTCCTTTGCTGCCTCCGCCACCGCTATCTCACACCTCCATGTGAGGGCTGCTCCACACGAGCACTGCTGGCACATCCAGGATCTTAGATGCCGTATCTGAATGTCATATAGGTGGACGTGTTCCTGCAGCTCTGGGCACCCAGTTGTGCATGCACTGCTGCTGGCGACATGCCGCTGCTTCCCCCCTCCTCAGGATTCTGCACTGCCTCCTGGACCCAGGGGTTACCCTCATCCAGATATGCAGACAAGGATCAGGCATGGAGCCAGACCTGAGCACAGGGAAGCACATACGTGTTGCTGGAGGTGACACCGAGCTGCGCAGGGCCCGAAAGGAGCGGCTTTCCAGCCGCTGTACTCTTCGAGGCCATCACTGTCCACCCACTGGCTTCCTCTGTTAGCAGATCAGGGAATGGATTGAAAGAACTCAAGAAACTAAGGAGCTACTTAAATTAGCAATCCCACTAGCCTGGGAAGAGGAGCAAAGAGGGGCAGAGCACTTTCTAGGTCTGCTCAGTACCGGGTGGGAAGGTACAGTGCTGTCAGCACTCTCAGCACTTCAGAGGTGCCCACCTTCCCCCATCCCCTGCAAGGCTCCACATCTGTGCTGTTCTTTCAGCTGTGCCAGTACAGCTCTCCTGTGTTGTGGTCAGGTAGCTGGGCTGATCTCAGCAAAGAAGAAAGCACCTTTTTTCTTTCTTTTTTGCAGGCTTTGCTTTACTTCTTATTAACACCCTGCTTTGAAGGAGTGATGGGCAATAACGTGAGAACAAGAATTCTTTAAGTTGTTATTGCTCAGAGATCTAGGTTTCATGAAACCGTATCCTAAGTGTCATTTTGGGGTGAAATAATTACTTCAAATGGCATTGCAGTATTGTCTAGAGAGACAAATTAACCTTAGTACCTGTATAATACCACACCTGTGCAGCACTGGAGCACTCAGCAGTTCTAACTTGATCCAGATCATGAATGAACATTTGTCAATGTTCTCATGAAAATAACATAATACGGTGTTTATACAGTCTTCATGCTTTTATGCTGGCTGTGGTGGAGAAAGATGGTACTTGGTCTATCTAAAGCCATAAGAAATGAGAAGCTGATAGTTGAAAGTATGGTATGAATTTTACCAGGTTTGCCAGGACCATGTGCTCCAAGAGAAATCCAGGAACAAACTTGAACCAGCAGAGTAAAGTTTGGTCACTTGCATCATGTAGCTGCAGCATTTTGAGTCTGGTTCTGAACATGCCCACACAGGATTTACATCTGTAGAGCCACAATGTCCACAAGGAGGCTATTCCTGTCCCTGGAAGAGTACAGAACAAGGAGGGGTGATTTCACGCTGCTGCAGCCTTTCACTGACTCCACATCCCTAATTAATCTTCCCAGACTGAATTCGCAGCACGGCCCAGGATCTCACACTTCAGAGCAGACTGGGAGTTGACAGTCCTGCAGACAGGCTTAAAGCTGGCAAAAATGCATAAACCTGGAATGAAAATCCTGCTGTGTGCTTTGGCTAATTGAGACGATCCTAGGTATATTTTCAGACACTGCCCATGCTCTAAGTTTTAACCAGCTAGCTGTTTCTGGTCCTGCTATCTATCACACTGAGCACGCAATTACCGAATGTGGCTGGCTGTCACAGGCTATCTCTGCTTGCAGCTAAGCTGGCTGCTAGTTATCTTCCCATGACCCAACTGTGACACTTATTTCATCTCTTATAAGGGGCCCTCAGCCATATCTGTAGCAGTTATGACCAAACTTTTTCCTCTCCATTTGAGTCAGAACTCCTTGGGGAGTACTATCCCTCCTCACATTTGTTTGATGTGCCTTATCTCACCCAGAGGCACCTGGGGATGCTCACCTGGAGTTTCTGAGATCTGTGCTTTGGGCTGATGAGCAAGGCAGAGAGACAACCCGCTCACACTGCACTTGTGCTCTGGAATCAGAAAAGCTGCTCTATCAACATGATGGTGGCTGTGGATCTGCAGGTGTTTCTCTACAGGCAGTGCTTGTGTAAGGACCTTCCAACCCTGCTCCACCAACCACATGTGCACATGTCCTATGCTTTTCCTCCTCATCTTCGGTTCCTGTCACTGTGCTGTCTTTGTGGTTGTGCTGGTGCCTTTACTGACAGAGCCATGTGATCAAACAGATCAGAATTGGAAATAATCCTTGTTTTCAGATTTTGGGTTGCTTTATCCAGCCCAGTTGTGGTCACGGTGAGGTGAAAAAGCAGAAACAAGTAAAGCAGTGAGCATGGAGGTGCTTGGGTTGCTCTTTCATAAGCTTCCAGCTTATATAAACACGGTTTAAGTTGAGTCTGCAAGCCTACCAGGCTCTTGAGGAGATAGGTGGGGTTTACTTCTCAAGAACTTAGACCTTGTTTTGACATGGCCCTGAACATAGTCTTGATGTGCCATGTAATGAGTCAGAAATGCTGCAATGATATGATGTAAAGCACTGAATCTGTATGATCTTACTCTGTCAATTCAAGTGTGTTAAGAAAATACTGAAGGAGTCATTTCATCCCAGAACATCTGATGGAGCAGGTGCTGTAGCCAGCTTAAACCTGCTAAAAAAAGGCATAAATCTGGCACAAAAATTTTTCTGTATACTTGGTCTAACTGAACTGAAAGATTATTGTGTGCTTACATCTGATCCAGAGCAAGCTGATCCCAAAAAGCCCACAGACCTGGTAATAACCAATCTGTAACCATGGCCTGAGTTGGTACAGAATTCGTGTTATCAGAATGAAGCCAATGCATTCCTACCAAGAGCGGGCTTCTGCAAGAAAGCTGTGAGAACATGAATTCCCACAGTGCCCCTGGTCTGAGTACAGCTGCCCTCATCCTGCAAATTTATCCCTGTGTTGAACTTCATGCATTGTGCAAACTGCCTGTAAATTCATAAATCTGTGAGGACTGTGGCTTAAGTGAGGTAAATTACAGAAATGAAAATTAAAGTGTAAAGCATATATTTTAAACAAACATTAAGGCTATGAAGTCTGCCCTTTGAAAGCTTTCTTCTTCAGTTTCTAAATGACTTTTATTTGAATGTTGAAGTGACTTTCATTTTGTGTTATATTTGACAATGAGTAGGGAGTCATGTTTTGAAAGTAACTCTAAAATTGAAGAGTGAATTTTCACCAAGATGGAAAAAAAAAGAATGGCATAGGTGAGAATTAGCTGTCCTTTCAAATGAAAAATTAAAAACCTAGTGCTGTTGAAGGAAACGTAGAACCACGTAAGGATTTCCACAATTAATACACATGCTTAATTGGTTTAAATTTTCCTTTCATTTTATACAGCACGAGGTCCACAGAGCCCATAATTTCGTGAAACTCTGGCTTTGCCAGTGAAGCCAACTTAAAATATTCCCTCTCCCCCCTTCCCCGGCACCTCGTACCTGGTTTCACACTGCAGAGCGCTGCCCTCTCCATGGGCAGCTCCTGCTCTGGAACAAGGGTTTGCAGGGCTGAGCCGCACACTGGGTTAAAATAACACTCCTCCAGAAGAAGGAATCAGTTTGAGCCTGAATCAGTTCTGATTTCTGGCGTGACCCCACACACAACTGCAGTGGCATCACCAAGGAGGCTGTGACAGCAAAGATGAGCATGTGGGAGACTGCAATGGTGAAATGGTGTTGGCAACTCCTTAAGTTAGCTCCAACAGCAAAGCCAAGATCTCATGGAGCTGCTGCTGACATGTCAGTAGAAATGCCAGGGAAAGGTCCGTGGGAAGAGACAAAGCCTTTAGGCGTCACCATGCAGCATATAATTTAACGAAAGACACCCACTGGTCATAATGGATGGTTGAAATGAAAATATTAGTCACCCTTGGGCTGCTGATTGACACAATGTAATCCTCCAGGTATTGTTTTTTTTAAACAAAATGTTGTGATAAAAATATAGTAAAAGGTTGCATGTTGTGGGGCATTGCTGGGTTTTAGTGTCAGGTGAAGTGTTTTAGCTACAGTTTGGCCTGAAATGACATTTTCTCTCCTTTTCTAGATCTTGTGGATTTACCAGGTGGCTCTTCTGTATGGTACACTTACCTTCTGTGATCTGCTTTTAAGTAAGCCAAATATTGGGGATGCTGCAGCACAGCAGTTTGCTTAAGGTTCTCAGTGTAACTGTTAGTGAACAGCTTCCTCATCAACACAATTAATTTATCTTCTGAAATGAGGAGGCTTTTAGGAGTCTTCTGGTCCTAAGAGAAACACTGAATAACGGTGAGTCTACAGAGAGCTATCATATATGGGATTCTCTTGTCCATTTTGCATGCCTATATCTAAGCTGGTCGTCTAAGCTTCCTTTCAGAGCTGACTGAAAGAAGCAAGCACCTCCAGGGAACAGTGCATTTCATCCCAAAACAGACAGCTAAAGTGGATCAGGGGAACGGTATCTTGGCACTGAGGACAAGGACGGCATGGTGAGTGTGGATGCTGAAGCCTGCACTGAATAGATCTTGGGCTGGTGTGATGAATCCCATGCAGCTGGTTAATGCTCTTTCATGCCATGCCAGTTTTTAGGATTTTTCAGCTCTGTGGTCCTGCATGCTTGGGAAGCTATTTATCCATTTGACTAGAAAAGTGAAGTCAAGGGAACAGATATTTAACTGCTGTGAATTAGTGTAGTTCTTGTGAAACTTCATGGAAGCTCTGTTGATCAACTTCTCCCCTTTAAGACTGGTGTATTTACTACAAGCAATCATCATCGGGTACAAGTATACTGTTAGGCAATGGTGAATAAGCAATTTTCCCTTAGCTCAATTAGCTCTGAAATGGAAAAATCAAGGAAATTTAAACAAAGAATAGAAAAACAGCACATGATTTCCCAACAGCACTTGAAAACTTTTTCTGCTGCTTTGATCGTTATTGTTCCCTCCTCTCACAAGCCCAGACTGGAGCCGTTACTAGGGCTAGGTGTAAATACATAGGGACAAATGATGAGATGAAGGCGTGCATCACAGGATGAAGTCCCAGTTCAGAAGACAGCTTAAGTACTGAAGGCAGCGGGTTGTCAATGACATGCAAATGCGCACTTCTGAATAAGGGAGTTCTCCCAGATCAGATCCTAAGTACTTGGCAAGAGCACTTTGCAGAGTTCTCCTGGACACTGCCAGATGTACTCAGACCCTGCCTGCAGTTTCTGTGCTGATCAAGTCCTTGATTTTCTCCAGGAGAGAAAAGATCTCTTTACACTAGTGTCAGGATCTGAAATTCTGCTCATTAAGGATGAATGTGAGCTTTCCCTTGCACTTGAATCTTGACAAGGTTGAGGGTAAAAACCTTTGCAGCTGGAACCTTCTTGACCTCCTTGGAATATAAGGAGGAAAAAAAGAGCCAGTCACCTTAGGATCAGACATTCCAAGCGTTTTGTGACAGTTAACCACTTTCCTCTCACTATCAAAATAACATAGGACAGAAACACTTTATGATTTTTTGATGATGAAATTTTACACTGGCAAGGTAATCACTATGATATTTAAATATCAGCCTTCTCCGTGCATCACACAGCAGTTTCCAACATCTTTACTTACTACATCCTACAGGACAACAGATAACATCTACACGTAATATCACTTAAATCCCATATATATGTTAAATCCCATATATATGTTATCTGAAATCTCTGAGCACTTTAGAGAAAAATAATATTGTCTTTATCAAAATGCTGAGAAATTGGAGGTCACAAGTTCTTTCAAACCAGGGACTAATTTGGGATACTTAACACAAAGTATTTTATTTTCATTCACACTTTGCATATCAGTTTTCTTGGTAGTTGACTTCATATAATCCTTCTCAATCCTTTCTTTTTCTACGCTCCTAACATCGCCAAATACTTGCAGATCTCTAGAAGTAGTGGCTTCCCTTGAAAAATCCTGGGGGCTAAGTCTCTTACCCAAAGATGACTGGACCGATGAGCTCTGCAGCTATACTTTTCACAGAACCCTTGCAGCAACATCAAGATCAGACTCTTAGACTAAGGCACCCAGGACCACACTGTACCCCAGCACCCAGACCACCACAGTGTGTTCGTGCAGTCTGGCTTCCTACAGCATGTGCAGGCATCATGCTGCAGAGCAAAACCACCTCTGCCAAGTTAGATTAGACTCTTCTATCCAGATGCTGCCCAGATGTGTGCCAGCCAGTGCAAAAAGGGTTTTTATGCTATGTTGCCTCATCATATTTCAAAAGGCAAAACAAGACAGGTTGTGTCATCTTGCAGTGCCCGTCAAGCATTTGCCACTCCAGCACAGGGCCTATCACTGCCAAGGATGTACGTTACCTCCTTACTGCTTGTCATCGCAGGCTGAGGACAGTTTATGAGTAGGAAAGATCAATCAAAAGCGTGATGAAGTGAAGATCTTCTGCCCCAGTAAGATCCTGTTGATGGATGTATGCAAAGGAGTCTGGACTAACAACTGCAAAGGAGGATCTAAGATATTTCCGTAGTGAACCGTCTTGTCCTGGCTGCAGTTTTCCACAGCTCTCCTCTGCTCATTCCAAAGGCATGAACAAGTAACCAGTTCCCTAGACTCCCCTGGACTCAGAGCTGAGGAGCCCAGCCACACAATGAATCTGCAGGGCTGGGTTTGGGGCCCTTGGCTTTGACCCAATGTAGCAGATCAGGTCCCATTATTCAAAGTGCCATTGAGCTGTACCCCTGAAATACTCACATTTGGAATAATAAAGCAGAGTTCCAACCTGCTCCTAATTTGCTGGTATAAATGTTTAATCTGCAGTGCTTTGTGATTTTCCTGTCCTTTTCAGTTGTCTGATTGTTAGTCTTATTTGTAGGCTAAGAGATGTTCATCAAATCTGACTGCATTTTATGGTGTGTAAAAATTTACTCTAGGCAACAGTAGATAAACTTCTACACAAGTATCAGAGGTGGGAGTCTTCCTAAATGCTGTAAGATGTCTACAGCGTAGAAGTCCAAACTTGACCTCTTTACATCTCTCTTCATAGTAGTCAGTAGAGAAAGAAGGGAACTTCTTGGGTATGATTCATCTCATGAGAAATAGGTCACATGAATCACTTGCTAGAAATGCCTATTTGTATTGACTCAGAAGGAGTGTAGGTACAAAACTCAGGCACAAATGGTTACACTGTGAATGTCCGAAGTTAGATGGGATGAATCCCACATGCCTCATCTGGACTTGATACCCTATAAAACCCCTTTTTTCCTCATCTATTCCCATATCAGGTGTGCATTTGTCAGCCTCTTGGGTGTCTCTGAGTATCTGCTGCAAAAGAGCTAGTTTGTCCCTTCACCCAGGAGTGCCAAACACCACTCCATCAACATAGTTGAGGGAAAATACAAGTTAGGGTAGCGGGGCTTGTCAGGAGGATCAGCAATCAGGATCACAGAATGGGTGGCACCTCTGGGAACTGTCTAGTCTGACCCCTGCTCAGAGCAGGGTCAGCTAATGCAGGTTGCTCAGGACTGCACACTCAGGTTTTGAGTATCTCCAAGGATGAAGACTCCACAACTTGTGGTCACCCTTTTAGTAAAGAAACATGGGGTTTTGTAATGTTGAAATGGTATTTCTTGTATTTCCGTTTATGCCAAGTGCCTCTTTTTCTTTTACTGGGCACCACTTAGAGTTTGACTTCATTGTCTTTAGTCACCCCACTGAGTATTCATACACATGGATCAGATCCCCTTGAGACTTCTCTTCTCCAAGCTGGACAATCCCAGCTCTCTCAGCCTCTCCTCATATGTCAGTCCCTTCATCATGTTCATGGCCATTTGCTGACTTGCTGCAGTAAGTTCCTGTCTCTTTTGTACTGAGGAGCCCAGAACTGGACCCAGCACTCCTGATGTGTCTGCCAGTGCTGAACAGATGGGAATAATCACCTCCCTGGACCTGCTGGCGACCCTCTTCTTAACGCATCCCAGGGGCTGCTGGCATCATCTCGAGCTATTGCACTGGGCCGGGGTAGAGGGCAGCTGCCAGCATGACTGTAGTTTGCTTTCCAGGAATGCCAGAAGCATGTTTCCTAGTTAAAGAGCCACAGCCTTTAGGCAAGCCAAGAAAGGCATGCTAGGGAGGACCCTTCATGGGGAAACTGTATGTGTGGGAGGGCAGGCAGGGAGTTCATAAGGAGAACCACTATTCTGGTACAAGACTTCAGCAGCTTCTGGAAAAAGAGCTACGTAGAATCATAGAATCATTTAGGCTGGAAAAGATCTTGTGGGTGGTGGGTGGGTGGTAAGAAAGGGGCAGCTGCTCTCCATGCAAAAGGAGATTTGCCCTGGTGCTGGCAGACAGGGTAAAAAAAACAAGACGAGAGGTTAAGTGTGATGAGAGGAGAAAGCGGTGGCCAGGTGGAAGAAGATTTGTCCACAGATACAGGGTGTCCAAGGGAATGAAGGCTCTGACATTTATGCAGATGGCATTGTGTGTGGTCCTTCTTGCCCCAGAGCCGCATTTCTCAAGACTATTGCCACAGTTGTTTGCACGTGGATGGAGTGTCCTTTTAAGCATTGGATTCTGCTAGAGCCATTTGGATTGAAAGGGGCCCCCACCACCCTTGCTTGGACTGCGAAGAACACAGATTTACCATGCTGATCTGAAAGTTGTTCTCCATTCTGGCTTTGAAGTGGTATTGTGCACAGTGCTAGCAAGCCTTCAGCCTCTCTTAAAGATTTTCAAGACAGATAAAGATGGAGCACTTATTAATGTGGAGATCCTCAGGGGAAAACTGCAGAATACAAAGGATCAATGGCCATGACAGAAAATAATTTCTGCTCTCTGAAAAACATTCCTTTGCCCTCTATGTGGAACACAGCACATGTGGGTTGGACTGTCCATTATCTAAAGGATTATCTAAACAAATACAGCAAGTCATTTTTTGCACATTTTGGTACAATGCTCTAGTAAAACTTGTGAGAGAAGTTAGGTTTGCTGTATTTTGACCTTCAGCAGGTCATTTCATCTCCCCTTGGGCCTTCGTTCCTCATCTCTCTCAGAAAGGCGTAATGAAAAAGAACACAGGGCTGATGAGCGGCATTGGCAGAAGAACTGAGGCTGCTGCTCCACAGTGATCAAACATCTTCCCAACCAGATGGGCCCAACTCCTCTCCTAAGGCCTGGCAGGTGTTGCACCAAAGCACCAGCAGAAAACAGGTCAGTGTTTTCACCAAGTTTGGGTGACGACATGGCTGCGGGGAGGACCCAGAGAGCACCAAAGCTGGCACCAAGACAGAGCCAAGCACCTGGGCAAGGGAGGGCTGGGTGGTGGCAACTCACAGGTAGAATGTGCAGGAAGGGAGACAGCAAAACACGTCTTAATTCTTCTGCACACAAGCTATTTGCCAGTGTCCTGTTAGTTACGAGGGGACATTTGTAAAAGCTTTATCCACCTGAATGAGTCACTGAAGAACGTTGCTGGGATTTTTTTTTTTCTGGTTTGCCCAGTCCACTGAAATGAGTCAGTTACTCGTGGAGATAACAAAAAGTGTTCACTGAAATAAAAAAATGCCAGCATTCAGCAGGGTGGCACCCCTGCTTAGTGCGTGCTGTAAAATTCCAGCAGGCAAGGAAGGCCACTTGGCTCTTGTTCAGGAACTGGTAGGAAACAACCCCCACCAAGCTGTGATTCAACGCCAAGAGAAAGGAATAAATAAAATAAATCCCTTCCTGTGTAACA
Source organism: Columba livia (assembly GCF_036013475.1). Classification (NCBI taxonomy): domain Eukaryota; kingdom Metazoa; phylum Chordata; class Aves; order Columbiformes; family Columbidae; genus Columba; species Columba livia. The sequence goes on from NC_088602.1 coordinate 68,418,873, forward strand.
GGGAGTATGGATGGACACAGCTGGGTTAATAAAGCAACGCTGTCCTGTCACATCTGGAAACCCAGGTTGGGGTGAAAAAAAAATCCAATTAGCTCCAACTGTCTTTACTATAGTGGTCCTAAATCAGTCCCTAGAGAGCCGTTGCATTAGATAGCTGCATCCCACAGTGCCTGACTACGCGCTCTGCAACATTTGCCACAGATGGCAGCCACCAGCCAGGAGAGAGGGATGCCCATTAGCAGAGAGACAGAGCTCAGCAAGAAGTGCCTCCCTCAGCCTCAGAAAGGAGGTTATGGCATGAAACTGAGCTGCTTGCTAGCAGATGCCCCTCCCATGCAAAAGAGATTGCTGGTCTACATTTTTTTTTTTTTTTAAAAAGACCTTACAAAAATATTATTTATTCATTTAGCCTTTTTTTTCTTCCATTGTAAAGTATCCAGGCAAACCCAGAGCTTGTAAGTTTCCCTTATTCCAGGTGCTAAAGCTTGCTGTGCGCAAAAGGGAAAAAAAAGCACCGTGAGAGACTGGCTGGATTCTCTCAGTTAGCAGGTGTTGGAAGCCTGCAGGGATCTGCAGGTTAATTAATCCTGACTTACCAGGGCTGGGGAGGCTTATTAGCCTCCACCCTAAAAATGAGGAAGACAGGAGGAGCCCTCTGGGGGGGAGGCAGGTAGTGTTTGTGGGGAGAGAAGCTGAGCCAGAGCCAACTCTGGGGAAGAGGCTTTAGGTGGGGCTTTTGAATTCATTTTTCAGCCTTTTTCTCTCAATAAAAGCAAAGTTCAGAAGAAGTATATTTTTGCACTTTGAAACAAACACCTAATTTGTCAATGGTTAGCGGGAGCTCCGGTAGCTGCTGTGCAGAAGCCAAATGAAATCTCCCCACGCTCTACCACAAAGCTGGGCGAGCACTTTGGTGTTACTCACCTTTGCTGTCTCGGGCCCTAAATGAGGAATTTTTAAGCCCGTAGAGGGGGTGGAGGGAGATACTTGACTTGCTGTCAGGGCTTGTGAGCCCACACGCTTGACTTGGTAGCATTTCTGTGCTTGCCTGCCCGCATGTCATAGGATATATGTTGCTTTCTAATCAAATTCAAAATGTCAGGGAAGGTATCGCTGGCCAAACCCCTGTTGACTGTGGGGGAGGGAAGAGGGGAATGGAAACACCACAGGAGGGGGATGGGCAAACTGTTTAGCATAGCTACAGCTTCAAGCATCTCTCCAATTGTTTATAGTTCAAACAACTGGCTGATGGCACCACTTCTTGCTCAACAATGCCTCTATCTCCTCTTTCCCCCTCCTCCTCCTTGCCTTTGAGGTGTTGACACCCTGACAAGCTCATCCCTGGCCTCCCCAGGGAGCAGGGTGAGGTTTTTCCAGGGAGGGCTGAGCTGTTAGTCCCGGCTTCCCTGCTCCTCCCTGCTCTTGCCCACAGCATCTTCTCACATCCCCCACCAGGCAGCTGGAGCAGCTGAGGGTGGCAGGTGGGACAGAACAGTGGGAGATGCCCAAGCCGCCACCACCCCCACAGGGCTGTGCACCCAACCACAGGACAAATATCAGTGAGAGAAAATGAATAGGGACCAAAGCCATCCTGCAATGTGGAATTGCACCATCTAGGGAGAGGAGGAAAAGAGGTGCCTGCAGAGCTCCTGTTGTGGGAAAACACATAAAGCCCCAAATGTGGAGGGAAGGGCAACTGAAAGAGTAACTTGGAATAAAGGCAAATGGGAATCGGCAGAAAACACAGAGGTTTGGTATGGAGGGAAGCAGGAAATGGGAAGTAATCAATTCCTTCAGGGTATCCCTGGAAAAGAAGTCAGAAGGGTGGCAGTCATAAATGTGGTCCTGCTGGGGATCACTCTTGCCATGTGCTAGAACATTGGACTCAGACCTCTCATCCATGGTGTGTTCTCAGGGCAAACTCAGGTCAAAAGAAGCCTTTAATGTTGGCAACAATTGCCTTTGACAAAGCTTAAAAGAGAAGAATAATATACATTTTTCTTTTAGAAGGGGAAAAAAAAAAAAGTGTGACTGTTATTCCAGGGAGGGCTACTAGACTTCAGGCTATCACTTGTCCCGATTCTCAAGGAATAAATCAAAGGAAAATTCCCAGTGTTTCATTTCACGTGAGAAATGAGAATGAGCTCGTTCCCATTTCAGAAGGTTTGCTGGGATGCCCCTTTCCCTCCTCCAGCATCTGCAACCAAGATCAGAAAATTACAGAAGCGATGAGGGTGGTGCGCACCGCCCAAGGATAGTTCCCAAATTCCTCCCCCCCACAGAGGCACATCCCACTGAAAGCTGCTGCCTGGAGGGGATTCAATCTTGAGCCACCTAGTGGCATTTGCTAGAAATCGGTATTACAGGCAACATCAGGCTACAAGCCCCCCAAAAAGCCAAGAGGCTGAGAAAAAGGTTTAGTGGCAGCTTTGTGGTCCATCCATTTCTTGCCCAAAGAGCACTGAAAGGCCTTTTTGTTGCTGGCTGGGCCACCCTGTTTCGAGCATCCTTTGGGCCATGGACCAAAAAGCTGACAGGAGGTAGCCGTGGGGTACACAGGCATGCAGCCCCTTTCCCAAAACCCAGCTTGTCTTGGTTTCCTTTGCATTGGTTTCCTTTCCTGTGAGCTGAAAGCACCCACGTGTTGCAAATGCCTTAGCTGAACAAAAAGCCCTCTCTCCTGTACAGAGGATGTATGGGGGATTCCATAAGGGCCTTCGTGGGGTTCCGGGCAAAGGAATGGGGAAAAAGGAAAAAAAAAAAGGCTTATTGTGCAGAGGCAGGGGAAGGGGAGGTCTGTGTGGTGCCGTGTCCCTCCAGCACTGCTGGGGGGAAGGGAAGGGGAAGCTGGGTGGAAAGGAAGCCCAGGCAGCCTCAGGGTATTTCTTAGGGTGATAGACTGCTGTGGAACGGACATTTGCTTATGGAAGTAGCCAGCCTGCATTACTAGGTTTTGAAATGTGAAGCAAAATTAAATTGGTTAATCTGACTGCTACTCATTGCATCATGTCGAAGAATAGCTTGAGCAGTTATTTTTCTCTCCTGCTTTCTGAAGAGGGAAACCCAAATCTGCAAAAATCATAAGTCATTCCCTCTGAAATCAGCATGCACCAAAAAAAGGCAGATCTTTACATTTGTTTTTGCCTTTTCAAGTTCCATGACTAGGAAGCTTTAAACAATGCAGATACTTGTTTTGTGTGAGAAGATGCTAAGATTATCACAAAGCCATTGCTTGCCAGAGCCAGGGGTTAATAAAAGCACCAAATGTCATAAGACTTATAGTAAAATCATGGAGATTCACAGTATTAATATATGTAACTTTGTCTTTTGGATTAGTTTCAGCCTTCTGAAAGCCAAAGTTTCCTTTCCCATTTTTTGATCTGCAGAACATAATTCAAAATATCAAAAAGCCAAGCAAGAATCTGGTTTAAATAACAAGATATATAATATGTAGAGGTAAGGGTAGGGCAAGAATGCTGTGATTTGACATATCAATCATTTCTATGGCAACAGACGAGGATATAACAATACCGTAGAACTGAGCAGAGGAGACTGGGCAAGAAGAGATCATCATTATACACTACTAATATTTTCATTTACTCATTGTAGAGATAGAATCGCAAAACACAGAAAACCATATGCAAAATATCCAGAATTACTGTTTATATTTTCACTTTTATAGTTTATAGAAGCAAAAATATCTTGTATACAATGAGTGTATTCTTGTTCTTCCAGGAAGTGTTTATGAATCTATAGGACTATAAACAAAGGATATGTTTTGTGAGAGTGTATATAATATAATATACTGGGAGTGTGATTGCATGTACTGTTGCAGAGACTGAACCTTTAATATCCACCAAGCTTGTGCCTTTCTATACTTCTTAGGTGAAAATCATAATGTTTAACTCAAACAGTAATCATTTTCATATTTTTCTCATAAATGCGTTTATTTATTCTCTTTTTAGCCAGCATGGGTGGGATTTAACTTGCCTAAATTGTAGTGTCTGGATGTGAGATATAGCCTAACCTCCCACAGCAACCAAGAAAGACTGAGCCCATACAGTTAGTGGAGCTTAGCAAGCTACTCTTCTCCTGAGGCAGACCCCGACACTTGGTCAGCCAAATTGCTCTCCAGACTTCGCTAACTATATGGTCTAGATCCTTCGTGACTGTACCAGAAGCTTAGACATCTTGCTCTATAGCAGACACTTGTGCTTTAGACACCTGAGGCAGGGTCCATCTGTCTGCCCATCAGTGTTTGACATGGTTTCAGACACCTTTGGGTGGCTGTGACATCCCCATGGGGCTGGAGATTTCTGGAGCAGCAGCTCAAGACTGAGCAGGATATCCAACATCAAATGGCGCTGGAGCTGAGGTAGCTGAATCAAGCCAGGGCACCTACAACACAGCTAGGGCAAAGGCTGGGCACCAGGGTCTAAGCTCAAACGCAGCCACTGGCACAAGGGAGACAGGGTGCGTGTCTGGGGGTCCTGTGGAAGGCTGGTCAGGGCAATTAAAACCTCCTATAGTGCACACAGGCCACTAACACCGGAAGATCAGGGGGAGCTGAATCCTCACTCTTGATGTTTACTGTGCAGATATCTGCATTAGAGCTCATCACCCACGCTTCCTCTCCAATAGATGGAAAGGAGCAGGCACTGCCAGGAAGCTCTATCATCTCTTCTGAAGGTATGCTATTGAAAGAGAGAAGTTATGTTCTGGAAATACCTATATCTCTCTGACGACCACAAAGAGAAACTCAGTGTAGGTGGTTCTACTATAAAATGGGTCAGAGGAGCCCTGCCTGATGTACCTTTAAGAAGATCCAGAATGAGCATAGATGGCAATAAGAATAGACGGATGTAGCCTCATAATGTGGAGCCTTCCTATCCATTCACAGGCATTGTCTTTATCATGATATTGGAGACAATATTAACATAAATTTCTTAGACTGAACACTGATGATGTCCTGCAAATGTTTACTGTTGGCTGAGCCTTTAAAGATCATTCTATTCCCTAACCAGAAGACAGAGAAAATAGGTACTGACCCTCTCCTTGGGTCTATCCTTGCTGCAATTCCTGTTTAGCTGCCTCTGCGTAGCAAGGCCATGTTGAAATATTGCTACAGATTTCTAATATCTTTAATTTTAGAACAGGAGCAGGGGGGAACAAACAACAAACAAGAAACAGAGATGTGTATTGGGGGTGAGAAGCAGTAGACTGACAGCTCTGTCCTGGAGCCCTTCCTCTGTTAGATAGCACAGGCCCCCCCAGTTGCTTGAACAGCTTCCACACCTGACCTTGTAAGAGGGCAATTCAGCCCCTTATTCCTCTTCTCCAGTAGGTGGTAATTAGTCCTGCACACAGTGGTAGCTTTGGTGGTCCTGACACCTCCATAGCAGAAGTGGAAACAAAAATATCAGCTCTCAGAAGGCTGTCTCTTCTCTTGGAGAAAGCTAGACAAAACAGTTTTGAATTAAGGTACAAAACAGCCTCCCACACAAGGCCAGAGATGCTGCTGAAAGTCTCCTGCACACCTACGTATAAACACATACACCACAGAACAGATCATAGAATAATTCAGTTTGGAAGGGACCTGTCTGGGTGCCTCTCATTCATCTGGTCCATCCTTTCACTAGAACAGGGTTCTCTCAGATGAGGTTGCTCAGAGCCTTGAGTGAGCCTGTTGTGAGCATCTCCAAGGATGGAGGCTCCAGAGTCTCACCAAGCAACCAACCCCCCTGCCAGGTTTGTTTTTTCTTTTATCTGATCAGGATTGCCTTTGTTGCAACCTGTGCCAGTTGCCTCTTGACTTGAGCTTGGCCTTTACTGTGGCCATGATAGCATCCTTGGAGCCAAACTGCTGCAACAGATGAGTGAACTGTGTGGTGGGTGGAAAGCTGACTGGATTGCTAGGCTAAAAGGTTTGTGGTCAGAGATACGAGGTCCCACTGGCAGCTGGTTGCTAATGGCCTCCCTCAGGGGTCAGGACTGGGACCATTATCATGTGACACCTTTGTCCATGAGCATTGCTCTCCTCTTGTTCACAGAGCCAGTTGTCTCAGCACAGAAGACAGGCAGGGTGGCCAGTTGTCTCAGCACAGAAGACAGGCAGGGTGGTCAGGCATGATTGGTCCTTGCTAAACCCATGCTGGCTGTTCCCAGCTACCTGCCTGTTCTTCATGTGTTCAGTCACAGTGCCCAGAAGATATGCTCACAATCTTTCCCAGTTAGGCCAATCAGCCTGTAGTTCCTTGAATCCTTTCTAACCTTTCAGATGTCTTTTTCCAGTCATTGGAGATCTTGTCCAATGACCACAGCCTTTCAAAGATGGCAGAAAGCCATAGCTGTCTCCCTCAGCACACTCAGATGTACCACATGTCCCAGGAGCTTCTCTCCTGTCTGTCTGCAGGCCGTGTACACTTTAGAATATCAAAACACTATATCCACCTACAATTTGATGTTAGACAGCCAGTGCCAGGAAGTGCAATCTTCTAGTTGTGTTTTTCCAGAGAATTGTTCATATCTTTGTAGTTCTGTCTGGGAGATGAAACAGAGAACCTTTCTGATCTCCATACTGCTGCTCTGCAGCTAAAAGGGGCAGTGTCTGCAGAGAGACAGAAGCTGATCTTTTCTTTCCTAAAAAGGCTTGCAGCCACCACTCACCCTGCTCTTACAAACTTTGCAGTACTTGAAAGAGAAGCTGAATCCTCCTCCCTCCTAAAGGTCTCCAAAAACAACACAACACTCCCTGGAGAATCAGGAACTGGAAAGCAGGTCTGGAAGGTCTGCTGGTTTTTCTTCCTTCACACATTCTGCTACTGTAAATAAGCTAATTCTTGTATCAAATCCTGCTTCTTGCTCAGCTGCAAAGGGTGGGATGTCCCATGGCCAAACTGGCTGCAGACTTCTACATCTGGATGTGTCGCATAGATTCCTCCACAGCTGATGGAGGGAAGCAGGTTTTCCTGCCTTTCCTCATAAGGCAGATATCTAAAACAGGTCAGATGTTTCTCACAGTTACTGGAATGGGGCATACAGGACCAGCTCAGGTGTTGGTGTCTACCATGAAGGTGCTCAGTGTTAGCTGGGATGGATGCTGCCTGAAATGCACATTAAAAAGTTGCACAGTTCTCTAAAAGCATGTTCCTGGCTCCTATATTGCCCCTCCAGTTAAACTCTGAGAAGACTCCTGGTAGAACAACTAACACTTTGGACGTATTAGAGCAAATCTCGTGGGAAGTAAATTCTAATTCTTCCCTGAAAGCACCTAGCCATCAAAACCAAAACCGAAGTACTAGCTTGACTACCTTAGATGATTTTGACAATTTAAAAAAACATTTTGAGTGTGATAATACATTTATTGTGCTAGCCATATCCTTAAGCCAACTGTCAGAACATACCCACTGTATACTAGAAAGTATCTCTTTCACTGGCTTGCACATGGTGATTTACAGTTAGAAAATAAGTGTAAAACTCTTTGCATGTGGCTATAGCTCCATAGGCTTACAGACAGCACAGGATAGAAGACAGTAAGGAGTCCAACCCCTTGCTCTCAACAAACATGTTCAGAAGTTGAATGCAGGGATTAGCCTAGATACTCCCTACAATATTGCATCAACAACATGTTTGCATAGTTACTCCCAGTCCCAGAACAAACAGTAAGGAAATAGTGAATCAGACCACAGAGGTTTCCAGAAACCTCTGCAGACAGACTGGCTGAGGTGCTTGTGCAATGAATAAAAGTACTGTCACTTCTCTCCAGCTAAACTCACTCCAGAGTAATTTATTCGATGTTGCGTGAAGCACCTGTAAAAGTTTCAACATGAGGACTTTTATCATTCTGCTAGAGGCTTGAAGTTGAAAAAAATATTCTATCATCTGAACACACAGTACATTCAAGAAGGATTTTTGCTTCAGGACAAATAATTCCACAATTAGCTGAAACCTGTGTTTTCTCAGCTGAGCCATGTCTGCATCCCTAACTCATTATAGGTCAAATTCTGTTATCCTGTTATCTGTCAGAAGTAAGGAGGATTTCCCCAGAGAAGGTATTGATGAAAGATACAGGTCTAGAACAAACTACACTAGACAGTGAAATGTTTCCACTGCATTAACGAGTATCTTGAGGTGAATCAAAATGCCTTCAAATCATAATATGCAATAAGATAAAAATATATGTGAAAATATTAAAAACAAAAACGTAAATATTTTTTCATTCCATGAAATTACTTAAGACATCCCTGGTTTTACTTCGTGGCTTTTAATAGACCATTGTCAGAAGGCTATAATTTCTGCAGTCCCAACTTTTTATTTACATATTTATTCTCTGGTGGATCAAGCGTAACAGATTCAGCAGTTCACATCCCGCCACCAGAGTTAAGCTTAGAGAAAGTAAAATCAACTGTAATCTGTAGGTAGGAAACACTTCCTCTAAAATTAAAAAGAAAACAGAAAACAAACAAAAAGAACTCCCTTTATCTCTATGCTGAGATAAATCTATCTGCAAAGGCAACACACGTAATGAGAGAGGAAAAGGTGCCAGTAGACAGGTGTGACCTGCCTTTCGTTAGCTGTACCTTTATCTAACTGGGTGGAGACACAAAAGAAACAAAATCTTTCCATTTAGCTGTGTCATTACGGGGTGAGGCACCCTGGCTTTGGTGCACTGAAACTCTGACAGTGGGTATAGTCATGCTCTCCCACCAGCTTCAGTTGCTACATCTCTTTCCCAGCCTCTCAAACTCCTCGCTTTCCCCAGTTTTCCCCATCACTGGGAAGTGGTTACCTGTCCAGAAAGGCGTGTTCCTCTATGTCTTTCCAACATACCAGCGCATTAATGGTATGGCAGTTTATCGCTCGCATCTTTCCCCTCATCCCCTTTGGTCATCTGAGGGTCTGGGCAACTTGGTTCAACAGATGGAGTGCAATGCTCCACTATGCACTCGCTGCTCCCACTGGCTCTAGAAGAATTAGCATGAGCTGTACTGAAGGAAGATTTGCTCCAAGGAATTTAACAAGACAACTTGTCATGTAATACATGTGCAACTCTTGCTGTGACAGAAAATATGCCCGTTAATAGTTTCAGAAAAAGGAATTTAGCTTATAGCTCTTTTAAAACAGCAAATTAAACATCTAGGTGCACAGCAAATAAACTCATATAATTTCATTTACTGCAGCTTCTAGGATAACATAATGGTTTATCTGTTGGTGATTAGAAACAATTCTGCAAATGCTTCCTGAATTTAGCATGAATCACCTGCATAAAAGTCAAAAAAGAAGCACAGTGGTGTACAAGTCACATTTTGTTGGCAGGGAAGCTTTAGTCCTGTAGTCATGAAACATGTTGCTTAGCACTCAACATGAGCTGAGAGTCAAATCCAATAGCTTGCAGATATCAAATATTTTGCAAACATCAAATAAAATACTTCACAAACAAATCGTGGTTTGAATATTGTTCCAAAGTATTTGGGCAATACTTTGAAATGTATCTGTTCAAAGACAACTGGGAGTTTTCAACATTTCACTAACTCCAATGGGCCAGCTCCAATGTAAGTATTATTTTTATCTGTTTCTACCAAGAGAGTACAAACATTCTAGCACTTAATATGTTTAGCAAAGCAATGCTGTAGCTGGAAGCAGCACAAAGGACATAAGGCTTCTCTGTGCTATCCAGGGATTAAAATTGGCAAATGTGTTTCACTCACTTTGTTTTCCAGCAGAATCATAGAGCAGAAATAAGAGAGGCACTTAGTGTACCAAGGTGTCTCCCTCTTCAAATGAAGGCTTGCTCCTTACAGAGTGCTTCATGGTGTCAGGGCGAGACCTCACATAGTGGGATGTCCACCACCTCCCTGGGGGAGTGCTGAGGAGGCTCTACAGTCTGGTAGAGACCTATGTCATAAAATAAAGCCTGACTTGTGCCTTAGTACAAGGGCAGCTTTTTGTGTTGCCTGGGGTAGGCAGCCAGGCTTAGCCCTCACCTGTGAAGATTTCCAGCCATTTCTTCCTACATCCCCACCAGCACAGCAAATGTGCTGTAAATGCGGTTTTATGAATCGCTCCCTGAAGATTTTGGGATGTCACTGAAGGGTCACAGAAACAGAAAACAGGGATCATATAGCTAACTCACAATGGCTTATCATCCTCAGCCCAGAAGAGCAGAGCTGAGACCAACGCCAACCCCTCCAGCTTTCCACAGGCCTCACAGAGGCCCTGGAGAGCTGGAGCGGGGGGCAACTCAAGACACAGCATGTCATCCCTGCTTGTGTCTAAGCTGCCTTCTGCAGCAGGAACTCCCAGACTGACTTTAATGGTACTTATATATGGCTCTGTATGAGATGTGGGCTGACTCCAAACCCCAGATTACAACTCCGCAGTGTAGCCTCTCATTTGGCTCTCCTTGGAGACCTTCCCCCCACAGTTAATAGGTAAGAATCATTCCCGGTGATGGGATCTGGGCAGCTACAGCCAAAAATTAACTCTCTGCTGGCACTTAGAAGAGATTTTCAATAATCTGGAACACAAGTTGAATTTTCTCTGTATAAATGCTAGATGCAGCACTGTGATTAATGACAAAGTTATCTCCTGTGGTGAAACAGGAATGTTTGGTCCAGAGCCCATGCTGGGAGGTGAGGGGAGCTGAAGCTAGGGCAGGGAGAAGGGAGGTTGCAGCTCCTTGTCCCCTGAGCCTGCAGGCCTGACCAAGCACCACTCAGTTCTCAGCTCTTCTTTTAGACTTTGCCAGTCACCTTTGAATCAAATCTCTGTTGGTCCAGCCCCATGTTAGTGGTCAGAGGTAGTGGTATAAGAGATGTTACAGAGAGGCACCAGGTTTGGGAAAAACCCCAACACCGAGTGAAGTGTTTCTGAAACTCCTGACAATCTTTTTCTAACACAGAGCAGAGTCCCCACACCTGTGATCCCATAGCAGAGAAAGGAGGATGTCACAGCAATGGGCTCAGGACAGACTGTCACATCAAGGACTGCCCTTCCCAGACCAGCAATGCAACGTGCCCTCTGGTGAGAAACCAGTGGAATAAAACAGAAGAATCCCCAAATTTTGCAGCCCTCCCAGATTTATCAGCTCACTGTTAGGACCGGTGATCTTTTTTCCCATTTAGTGGAAGAGTTAAGGCCAGAGAACCTCTAGCCAGAGGGAGACAAGTCCTTTGGCTGAGCTGGCATAGCATAAGGCTATTTCATACATTCCTATCGCTCCCTCCCTGGGGCTCTGCATCCTCCTCTCTCACCAGTCTTTCCCATGGGATCTGCTGAGCCACCAGCTTCTCTGCTGCCTATGTACAAAGAGCGTTCCACCAGCCAGGTTCTTTACTTCTTATGTACAAAGAGCTTTCCACCAGTCCTCCCGTTTCCTTTGTGACAGTTCAGCCCACCTTGTCTTCTTAGTGCCTCTGCCATGCTAAGGCAACAGCCCCCATCCCTAAAAAAGTCCTGGCGTGGCCCAAAGCTTCTTCCCTGGCCATGCTGCTCGTCTGGTGGCACGGGGGAAGCTGAAGTACATGATAAAACTTGTTTGCCAGAGTTGCCAAAGGTAAGTCTGTTTTGCTTCCTTGTTTGCAGCACCTCGACAAGGTCAGGTCGAAGCATCTGGCAATAAATGACTAACTCAAGGCCGCCGCGTGAGTCAGCAGCGCAGCCTGGCAGGGCTGAGGAATGCTGATCGCCGGGTCTTGCCGTCACCACCGCATCATGCTTTCCCCGTGGCTGCCCTAGCAAAGTCCTTGTGGGTGACTACAGTGCAGAAATATCTCCTGTAATGAGGATTTCCCACTGAAGTTCTTGGCAAAGCTGAATTGCTCCAGATTTATGATGCTCCGTTCAGATCTTCTCTAATTCCTCTTTTGAAACCCCATTACCTCCATCTGTGTTGCCTTTTGAATCAATCAGCCATTTTTACTTGATGGGCTGTTTTTGTGTTTGTTTTGTTTCTTGCAAATTTCACCAACTGAATTTTGTAGACTCCTTCATTACTCACATCTTGTGTGCAAACAAATGCAGGCTGCATAAGGAAAAAAACACAAATCAGCACAATTTTGTTTTTCTAAGCAAGCAGGCAAGTTCTGAGTTCTACCCAAAGCAAAGCAGTTTAATTACAAAAAGCAATATTAACTAAGAGAGTGCTACATCCAAACAATTCGGAAACATTGCCCAGACAATATTTCTTCAGCTCCAGAACTGTTTGTTTTGCAGCTTCTATTTCAATTGCATTCAATGACTGAGGGTCACATTCAGCCTGATGCTAAAGAGTGACCAAGCTTAAGCCTAGCAGGGCTAGGATGAACCAGTGTGCAGGCAGACATCGTCACAAATGAGCACCACCCAGGACCATTCTCTGTCCATAAGACCAGCTGGGATGGAGCAACCCACACCCATTATATTCAGCTCCCTTTACTTCTAAAGCAAAGTATCTACTGAGAAGCAGATTTCAACTGTGCTAGCTTCCAAGTCCACCGGAAGAGCATTAGTCAGCCCAGGCCAACCCCCCAGGCCAGACACTGTCTAACAAATGAGAAGTGTTCATGACCAGGGGCCAGCAGCTCTGAGTGTCCTTGTCACTGTCTAATTAATTTGTACAGGAAGAGGGGTTAATTCCACAAAACACCAACCTCATCTGTGCACTGGGCTGGGATGTTACACAACATTATATGCATGCACAGGGCTCGTTCTTATCCCTTCCTTGCAGGTTAGTGTCCTCTCCTCTGCACCAGCGCAATTGCTTACGTGATTTGGGGGCTGAGTTGGATCATTTCAGTGAGCAACACTGATCTAAATAAGCACATGTGATGGCACACCCAAGAGGTGAGCTGAAGTGTGGTGGCACAGGTGAGGGATGAAGTATAGGGGCAAATTTCACAGTGTCATCCAAATATTGTATTTCTTTTAAAAAAATCCTTACTTTATTGAATTACTGCCAGTTTGTAGAACTGGCAGGACTTGGTCTATTCATCCAGGAAATTACATATTTGTTTATTTATGAGAGATGCTGACATCTAGAATAAGAGAAAAATTATGAAGCAATCACTTTCGAATTGATTTTGTGTGATGATGAGACTTTCCTGAAGTGCTTTTGTCACCAGACATTACATTGTAAAAATACTATTGGCCATTTCAGATTATGTGGAAGTTTTGACTTTTTTGACTTGGATTGTAGTAACTTTAAAACCCCTCGACAAAGAAGATACTTCTTTTTTTATTGTTTTCCAATTTGCAGCAAAACAATCTGATCACAAAAGCTCCATTCCAGAATCTTTTAACTAGATTTGATCATGATTTGATCAAAACAGAACAAAAGATCTAAGAGTTTTTGTCATGTGTTTTAATAGTAAATGCTATTTATGACCACTATCAGGAAAAATAAGGTCATCTAATGGTCACAGGAGAAGATCACTCAGCAACCTGCAGTGCTGCTATTAGTTGTCATCCCTTTTGGAAAGAAGTAACAAGTTGAGACTGAAGTTGAAATCCCAGCTGAAAAAGCTGTCTTTTGAAGATGGCTCTGTAGTGGTACCACCATTCTACCCTTTTCATTATACCCTCATATTGTAACCACACAATCATTTGATTCCATCAGAAAGCACAGTTTAACAAATCCATTTTTCTGTATGCCACACGAGTTTTGATTGCTTACCCATTATATTTCTTATGTGTGGGGAAGGGGAGGGACATGTTTGACAAGCAGTGCCATGCCACTTCATAGGTGCAGTGACAAATCCAGCTTGAAAATGTCCAATACGATGTATGAATGTTTTTTTTTTCTTTTCCTCAAGGATGTCTCCCAGCCATAAGAAGCCTGCTGAAGTTTGCTTTCACTCCAAAGTAGCAGGCACTGTGTGGTTCCCACTTATTTGCTCTCTTTGTGTCACTGCTTTTAAGGCCAGCTTTTCCCTTTCCCTGCTCCTTGGGGTACTGGAGCTGTGGAACTGATTCTAGCCAGCCTTGCACACCACCAGCCCCACTGGAAGCAGCCATGAAACCTGGTAGCTTTTGTCCTTCTCCCTGTCTCTTCTTCTCATGGGTGAAGGAGAACTGGCAGTACTGACCAGATCTGGCAGTGCAATATTGGAGAAGAAATCTTGTCATTGCCCTTCAAGCACATAGTAGCATCATCAGCTCTGAGAACATAAATTCTATGCAGCTAATGCTGAGCATCAACATTTTAACACCTGAATGAATTAAAGAAGTTAGTCAGAAGTCATTTACAGGCTCATCTAATAGAATTTGGATCCTAACTGTGTCCCAATCTGGATTCAGGACAAGACATAGGATAGAAACAGTTTTGATTTTAAGTTGGTCTAACCTAAGAAGCCCCAATTAGCAGCATTTCTCCTGCAGCTGAGAATTCAATTACTCAGCAACCTTACTTTGGCATAGACTTGAAGTCTGTCATATGATATAGCCCTGCATGGGAACGGTGTCAGGCTGTTCACAAGAGTCACAGGCTGGTTGCACCAACTTACTCATATTGGTTTCCATCAGTGGTTTTTGAGCAGACATCCACTCCCCTCCTCCAGGAGTCTGTGCTGATATTGTCAGCAATGAGATGCTCTTACTCTAACTTAGGGAAGTAACAAGAGTCCTGGCTGCACCAAAATAGTGTCAGCTGTTCCACACGAGGTGAATCAACTGCATATTGGTGTGAAACACACTTCTGTCATTCAGCCCTTCATTTTTTTTTTGTTCCCCTGATAAACAGTGCCCTTCACAGCTTTATCAAGCTCCATATGTGGATACGACCATATTGGAGTTGTATGTCAACAGCCCATTTAATTCTAACTCCCTACAATAGTATCATTGTCATCAGCTAATTCCTGAGTCTTGAGAAAAGCAGATTGTTGTGATTTAACTCCAGCCAGCCACTAATCCCACGCAGCCACTTGCTCACTGTCCCCTGGTGGGATGGGAGAGAACTGGAAGGATAAAAGTGAGAAAACTCATGGGTTCAGGTAAAAACAGTTTAATAGGTAAAGCAAAAGCCACACATGCAAGCAAAGCAAAACAAGGGATTAATTCACTACTGACCATGGGTAGGCAGGTGTTCAGCCATCTCCAGGAAATCTGGGCTCCACTGTGTATAATGGTTAATTGGGAAGACAAATGCCATCATTCCAAAAGTCCTCCCTTTTTCTTCTTCTTCCCCTAGATTTACGTACCGAGCATGACATTACATGGTATGGAATATCCCTTTGGTAAGTTGGGACAGCTATCCCAGCTGTGTCTCTTCCCAATTCCTTGTTCACCCCCAGTCTCCTTGCTGGTGGAGTGATGTGAGAAAGAGAAAAGCCCTTGATGCTGTGCAAGCCCAGCTCAGCAGTAGCTAAAGCATCGCTGTGTTATCATCACTGTTTTCAGCACAAACCCAAAACCTAGCCCCATACTATTAACAGCTTCCATAATGAAAATAATTCTATACCAGTTCAAACCAGCACACAGATGGAGATAGCTACAAGTGAGTCCTACAACAGAAAGATGTTACACTATTGTGTGAATGCAAGAACTCTAGGAACTTTCTAGTCTTTGGTTGAAGTTACCAAACCACAACTGGCACACTGTGTCAGCCACTTGCAAGAGCTCCAGGGGCTCTTGACAGATGCCAAGCTCTTGCTTCCTAACACACACCAGTTCCAGGACACTTCCTCCCTATTCTGACAGATGATGACTTGTTCCCCATTATACAAGTTTTTGTCAACTCTTGTCTAGACTAAAGCAATGCCATGTATATGAGCAAGAAGTCATGAGCCCTTGGGAAATTCCAGCAAGTACAGAAGGCTGCAATACTCCTTTTCACCAGCACAGACTGCGACTAGTACCCTATTTTAGTGTTTCATGCAGTGCTGAGTCCAGCCCAAGTCTCTTGTTGCCAAAGCGCTCAGTGGCCTGCGTTCCGAATTCACCTAAAGTTCCTATGTGAAGACTGTGACAATCAGCTTTGCTCCACACTTGAAAGAGAACTTCCCATAACGACAAACCTCACCCTATTGGAAATGAACTCCCCTGGAAACTAGGACCAGTACAAGCCTGGATCTTTTGCGCCAAGCACAAGACCTCTGCTTTAAGCCTCACTTTGTCTACTGTACACAAACAATGGCACATGGATTTAAAACAGAACTTCTGCCAAAACAAAGTAGTGCACTGCACATGTAACTTTCACCCTGGGGAAGGGACAGGACAGAAAGCATGTCACTCATGCTACAGTTGTCATGATGTTTGGTGGGTGGCTGGAAAGCCCATGACTACCAAGCGGCTCTTTCAATAAAACACCCTGAAGAGCACAGTGGGTGCCCATGCAGTCTGTGCTTTGGTGTTTATGAGAGCCTAGATTTTAGAAACATTCATGTTTAGAAACATTCATGGTTATCACTTTGGGTCTTCTGAGCTTGCCATAAGAATGCTCAAAGGGCGAAGAGTGGTTTTGGTAATCCGAGTTGTTCCTCTCATCCCTCATCTGCTGTAGGTAACTGCACAGCAGCTCTACCCAGGTAGAGAGCTGACCTTAGCAGTGGTCGGTGTTCCAAGCAGGGCTCAGGCAGATGGAAGTCAGCAGACCTCCAGTATCCAGCAGCCTGTCTGCGGATTAAAAGGAGGTAAGAACGTGATGTTAACTGCCTTTCTCCACAGGTGGTAGCAACCTTTCTGATTTAGACCCTGGATATTCAGATCCGTATTCAAATACTTGTAATGTTAAAGTGTGGTGACAAAACTTTTTTCACATGTGGTCCTGCATGCATCCATGCACATGCGACCATAAGTCACAAGCAAATTTAACCACTTAAAATCTGAAAATTGTTTTCTGCAGGAAGAAGAACCCATTCAGAGATGTGGAAACAGTTTTAGACCGTTACCTAAAAGGAAAGTGCAGTTTTCTCTTTCTAAAACCCTGCATATCTGGCCCAGTCCTATGGAGACTACCAAAATACATCCTCATCCCTACTATTAAAGGAGAAGGGGCAGTTCTGAGAACTGATCGTCAAGTCATCAGGGTGTCATGTTTGCTAAATTAATTTCCTTTACTGAAAGCTGTAGTATCCTGCTCTGTAGGTGGATGGGCTTTCAATATGTAGTAGAGGAATAAAGGCCAGCATAATTTTTGATCAAAGAAAAAAATACTTCCTGCTTCTTGATTTTTTAGTTTGTATTGTGTACTTTTCCTCCACGGTCTCAAAAGACAAATGTTGACTGAAGCCACAAGTGTAGCCAAAGATACTGGTTTTAGGATGGTGATTCCTCCATACTAGTTACTTTAATCAGCCAATTTGATGCACATAAATGTGAGGGACAAACAGAGCCAAAAAACATAGACCTTTTCAAGAACTCCAAAGGCTTGAGAAAGCAAAATGTCAGTCAAGTGTCATCGCCTTCAAATAATCTTTGAACTATAACCACCAGGCAGAAAGATATATTTCATAATATAAAATACAAACAGTGATATAAATGGCAGATAGGGACATGCAGAAGATCCCAGAAATGGCTTTTCCAGGGGTAGTTCTGTCCACAAATTGTGGACTTTGAGCTGTGCAATCTGTGCTTCACATATTTCATGACCAAGAAGGGCTAGATTTTATTGAGATACCTCCTGTACCTCCATCAAAGAGGAGGCCTTGACAGACAGAAGTAAACATTATCCTGTCACTAAAGCTGTTTAGTAAAGCTTGCATTATGCTGATGAAGAAAGACTGGCAGGAGAATTTGTTAGGTGTTGGGCTCAAGTTTACCAGTCTTCTACCATCATAATTGAATGCAGACGATCTCCTCTGGCACAGCAGGGGTTACCAGGCTTCTTCACTACTTAGAACAGATTAGGAAAACTATTTAAGACTAAATAAACCAGTTGAAGAATAAATGCCCCGGCAATAAGATGCTGAAGGTCAAATTCTGAGCTTAGTCTATAGCTCTATTGTATTTGGATATCAAAGCAGATAGCTGGAGTATGCATGAGTATACATTTGTTCATTAATAAGGGGTTACTGTAGTACATTTTCTCCTGATCCTTTTTTGATCCTCAGCTCAGTACTTTCACCCATGGTGAAGTCCCCAGAAACATTGTGCTGATGTCAAACAGTAAAATCACACTTAAATAAAGATGAGGCTTTCCAAAGCGCTCTGTTTCCATATGGCCTCATACATGAAACAATCGAAATTTTGCTGTGACCTCCCTCATAAATCAGTGGCTAAACCCAGTTGCTGAGTTCTGTGTACTAACAAAAGGACACTTATAAGGACCTGATAAAAAAAACAAAACAGGGCAGGTCCCAGTTGTTTCAGATGAACAGAAATTAGTGTAAGGGGCTGTGGCTAAAAGCCACGTTGGCTTTGCAGGATGACTAGCAGCACCCCTGATGGGGCAAGTGTTGAAAATGGCCACAGCACAGGCATTTTATCCTCTCTGCTTCAGAGGCACATGGACCATTGCTTTTGGGAAAATGTACAAATAGGTTGTTTTTCTCTGAGCTACAAAGCTTGTGATTAAACCACACTGAGCTGAAAATGTAAAAATCTCACAAGCCTGCAAAATGCTCCTCACTGTCACATGTAGAATTAGCAACCGCATTTATAAGGAGGGCTCAGACAATATTAGATGTTGTGTGTGCTTATTATTTCTGCCCTTTAACAAAACTTCCTGGGTCCTTATGCTTCAAGCATCTCTGTTAGAGTTGAGAGCAAGTCTTTTACATCTGTGTTAAGCTGCAGAAAGATCTTTCTATTTTAAGCTCTCAAGAAGACTTTCCAGTTTTTAAACAAACCTGGATATTGCGTCTAACAGACAACACCACGTCTCTATTTATCAAGATATTTTTAATTTATTAGAAGCAGTCAGCCATATTATTAGGTGTTTTATAATTAAAATACATTAAAGAACAGGATTAACTGGCAGAACATGAGTGGGTACCTACTCAACAAAAGCAGACAGGGCAAAATACCACATTTAATAATATTACTAATAATGAAAAATTATCTTAGATTTAACCATGCACATCTCACTTCCCAACCTTTTATCAAAGGGCTAAGGGTTTTTAGCATGCACTAATAGTTGACAAATTTGGCTTCAAGAGACTGAAAGAGCTTTGTCATACACATGCTCAAATGACCTTCCTTTCTTTCAAACTAGCAGACTGAATATTAACCCTTCTGTCATTAATGTGTTCATGCATCCTTTATTTGAGGTTCTTCCTAATTCCTTTGATTTCTCCCTGAAGGTGATAATCCACTCTCTAATTTGAGAGTCATGTCTTACTGCATTGATTTTTGCATGAGCAAGAAGAGAACTGAATCAATCAATCAAACCTATGCAGAGTAACACTAAGCACAGTAACTCTAGATTGAATCACATTTTCAGAGTAGAATTAGTCCCAAAGAAACTTAGCATTTCAATAATAATTAATCACAAAATTTTAAAAGAAGTATTTTTATGCAGTTCTAAGTCTGTGCTACATTGCTCACTGGAAATAAGAGCTGTAGTTGTGGTGTAGTTTGTTTTTGGTTTTGCTTTTGGTTTTTTTCCTGTTAAAATACGACATTACTCCAGCCATTGCATGTACAATTTTAACCCAGGTAAGGAGATGATGTATAAGGAATAACACTGCAAAACTTTGCCAATGGATTCTGGTTTGGTTTATTGTGATGTTTCAGTGTCTCAACTGAGCAGAGTAGCCCACCGTTTACAGGAGTTGCTCAGGAGAACGCTTACTGGACATTCTCGGTAATTCACAGAATCACAGAATGGTTGGGGTTGGAAGGGACCTCTGGAGATCATCTAGTCCAACCCACCTGCTAAATCAGGTTCACCAGAGCAGATTGCACAGGAATGTGTCCAGGTGGGTTTTGAATGTCTCCAGAGAAGGAGACTCCACAACCTCTCTGTGCAGCCTGTTCCAGTGCTCTGACACCCTCAGAGTAAAGAAGTTCCTCACATTCAGGTGGAACCTCCTGTGCTTCAGTTTGTGCCAGTTGCCCCTCATCCTGTTGTTGGGCACCACTGAAAGGAGTCTGGTCCCATCCTCCTGACACCCACCCTTGAGATATTTATAAACATTGATGAGATCACCTCTCAGCCTTCTTTTCTTCAGGCTAAACAGACCCAGCTCACTCAGTCTCTCCTCATAAGAAAGATGCTCCAGACCCCTAATCATGTCCCCAGCCAGGTTTCAGCAACCTGCAGGAAAGGAGGTTTCATCTTGATTTGGTTTTGTTGCATTATACTGCTTGTGTGCTGGGAACTGTAAATGAAGGAGGACAGCCCCAAGGTGGAATGGGAAAGAGGGAGGAAAAAAATCACTTGAATGGCAAGGTGTGGTTGATGGTTTCAGAGATGGGAGATTCCTTCAGAAAAACTGGGTGGATATTTCCCTTCACCATGACTTCCAGTTAAAATTAAAGAACCCGTGAGAGTCAGCCAAAGGTCAGCGAAGGAAAAACTTGTGGATATTCCCCTCTCTGGAGCAGCTGAGGTTCAGCTGCAAGGGACTTCATGGTCCCTTAATGGTTCAGCTGCTGGAGTCCACCACTCCTGGCGAGTCTCTCCTCTTCCACTCCGCACAGTGGGGAAGAAAACAAGAGGATGCTGATGCCTGGTGTGTCCTTCCAGATCTCGTGCCAGCAGGGAGTCAGGTTATGGGTAGAGGTCCTTCCCATGCATTTCACGTGGGTAAACACAATATTAGCTGTGTGGAAAACCGCACCCGAGTTTTAGGTATGAAATGTGTGCTGCGTAGGCAAGTAATGTCACAGTAAGGTTGGCCATGCTTCTTAGTTATATATTTTTACTGGTGAAGCTACATTTCTACATAGACCATGGCCATAACTGTGATGGTAACCTGCCATTAAGATGCAACATTTAAAAAGAAGATGTTCTGTGCTTTCTGGAATTTGTGAAGAGATGACTGTGCATAGATCAATGCCATGCCGACTGCAGTTTATGCAGAAGTTTCTTAACTATTTGAATCCTTAAATACACTAATGCATATAAATAGTGTGAGTGATAAAATAGTTCCAGGGTAACTTCTGTGAAGAAAATGTTTGAAATCTGTTTTGTAGCTAAGAAACATGAAAAATATAAAATGACAAGATGACAGCTGCAGAAGCATAAAAAATTATCCCATAAGATTATCTGAAGTCATTCATATAGATCACTTGACCATGATAACAAATTAAATCGTGCTGTTTTCCGAGAGTCAATCATAGTTAAAATTGTATCACTTCCAAAACAAAATATTTGTTCATTCCCAATAATATGTTAGCATCTCTTCTGATTAAGAAAACAGTTTAAGATTTGATTTTAAAACATTTTTCTCTGTGGTCCCTAAGGCTTCAAATGATGGAAAAGATTTATGATTCTAACATTGCTGCACAGTTGAAAGGGGAATAATTGTCTACTTGATTATTTTCAAGACAGTAGTGAAAATACGTTATAAATATTTGAAAATTTAATATATATACCAAAATTGAATATTTAATTTTTTAAAATATAACATAGTTTATGAATTTTAATTCAGAGGCTATACTATCCAATAACAGGAAACTCTAATGGATGAGTAATTACTGAACTTACTGCATAACATAGAAAAGAACTTCATGGATAAATTATCATTTCATCTTGAAAGCTGTGTAGCTGAGGTTTTTCAAACTGATTTTCCTTATGTGTCAAAAACATTGCAGAATTACAAGAGAGATTTTATTTTATCAGATCTGAATGCACTGGAATTCTGAGGCATGTATTCACAAGATACTGGCCTCTGTATCTTAAAAGTGAAAAAAATCATTAATGTTGTCGAGGTTTTCTTTTTTATACAGCATGTTCGGAAAAATAAGCTTCTTTTGTGCAGCAGGTTAGGATTCCCCATTTGCAATTTTAAAGTTGTTAAAGCTGACAAATATGAAGATGATGAAGAGGCATGACTTGTCTTCCACTGTATCCTAAAAGTTTGTTATAACAAGTTCTAAAAGCTTCAAACTTAAAAATTTTAAATTCAAAATCTTTTTTTTTAATAGATTGAAGTTTACAACATTTATTTATTTACAAAAAGGTAAATTATTACAAGTAACAAGAGAAATTATTAGGTCACAAGTGTAGTTGTGTAAAAACTTGTTTCAGTAGAACAGAAAAAAAAATGATCAGTGCTATGTGTTTGCTCTTAAATATTTATCCCCACATCTTTATCTCAGCAAACATGATTCATTTATTTTCTCAAAAGAAAAA
Source organism: Columba livia (assembly GCF_036013475.1). Taxonomy (NCBI): domain Eukaryota; kingdom Metazoa; phylum Chordata; class Aves; order Columbiformes; family Columbidae; genus Columba; species Columba livia. The sequence goes on from NC_088602.1 coordinate 68,441,086, forward strand.
GGCCACCTTTGGGGGAAACAGAAAACATTACTGCAGGTTAGAAACACGCTGCAAGGCTAAACCTCTGTCACACTCATGAGGAATACTGTAGAATGAGAAATTCTGAAGAGCCATCTCACATTCCCAGAAGGATTTTATTAAGAATAATCTAATGTGCCATCCTCACATCCTATTTTTTTCCCATTTTTACATCTTCTGGAAGTTACTAAGTCTGGTCTAAACTCAGAAACAGCAGCAGAAAGTATATTTTCTTTTATAAACAAATTTTGGCAAATTGCAGAAACTTGTTAAATATTGTTTCTGTCCAGACTGATCATCAAAGGAAAATTAATTTCAACTACTACAGGTTAAATATTTTATTTTTATTAGTTTAAAGAACTGTAAAATCTTTGTTAAAAAAATAATCTCATTGGATATATCGAAAATATTAACACCTATGACAAAGCACTGTGAATTATCTATCTAAGGGCAGTAGGAGTGCATTTGAGAGAAAAATATGAGGTACATTCTCTAAAGTATCTCTTAAAATGAAGCTTTGTCTATTATATTTCCCATGGTTCTATTTTTTGTGATGAAAGGTCACACTACCCCTGGCAGCAGTCTCGATGAGGCTGCCAGAGCAGGGTGGCTGTTTGTTAAAGTTGCCCGCTTCCACATTTTAGGTTTTAACATTCAGCTCTAACATCATTCAAAAGTAAAGGGCAAAACCCATCTCCAGGTTCTGAATTGCAGAGACACTGCGCTCTCCAGGTGGACTCCGGCTTAGTAACTAAGCAACCCCATCCTGCATCTTTGACTCACATGCGCTTGTCCTTCCAGAGGCTTTTCTTTGGCAAATTTTGCCTTGAATCACTTGTACATCTGCAGCTCATGTCTGCAATGTGCTTGTTGTAAAATTGTGAATTAATCACTTCAGTGAATAACTGTAGGTCTGCAGATAATCTCATTCATGAATTGTATAGCCCACATTGAAATTTTCAACTGGGAATGTATCTTCTGCAGTAAATCAAGTAATGTTAATTTATGCCCAATACACCTTTTGATCTATATTGATAGTTTTTTAAATTAAAAAGTGTGAATGATAATCAGCCCACTGACTCTAATATTGCCAAGTTTTACTTCGCTTTATCCACGAGGATCATAACATTTAATTTGAATAAGTAATCAAAACAAAGTCAATTGAAAATCCTGAACTGCCTTTCGGTGACCCAACATTTGAATTAAATGTTTTCTTCCCATGAGTATGTCACATGGGAATTTTCACAGACAAGTATTGTTCTAGTAAAGCTTGCATGATCACGTATTAATAGAAAATAAATATGAAAGGATTGCAACCACTGTTAAAATAAGTTCCTTTTTGAATACAAATTAATATTACGGTATGTATTCATTCAGCTCTAGTCTTTGCTCATGTAAAACTCCAACAGTACCAACCAGAGGGCCAGTCCCATGACACAAATAGCACACAGTCGAAACAAGAATTTTGCAATAGTGGAAACGTTTTATGTAAGTCATTTGAGGAACGCTTAGCAGTAGGGAATGCATTTGTAAGTAATGGAGTGCAGTTCAAGATCAGGATTGCAAATCAGGACCATAAATCAAGGATGTTGACCAAACCAGAGACCTATCACGGCTGCTTATACTCCAGCCCCGGCAGAGGTCCTTCACGTCAGCGAGAAGCTATGGGGTCAGAGTAACTGAATATGTCATAACTGAATGTCCTGTGTTGGAAGGGACCCACAAGGATCATTGAGTGCATCTCCTGTCCCTGCATGTGACAACCCCACTGTTCACACCATACACATGCATAACCATGCAAGCTGCTCAAAGGACGTTTCATATCAAATGTTTCGCAGAGGCTGATTTTGCAATTTATTCAAATGGAAACAGAGAGTATAAATTAATACAGAAGACATCTTTTCATCCTAAATCATGTAAGTCTAATCTAATTTGCTAAACTGGGAAAAAGAAGCAAACTCTCATTCTACTGGAACAATTGTTCCCAGCCTTTATTCAGCTTCATGTTTGCTGCTTGCTTCAGATCCAAACCAATTTGTGTGGGCCCACAACATCTATATTTATCCTAGCTGCATCTACTGGCCTAAGAAAAATATACTATTTCTCTTTATAAAGTTTGTCTTGGCTATGTCTTTACTGCAGCTACAGCAATGCTACTGCTAGCAGCGTAAATCAATGCTCTACTTATTTGAACAAAAGCCAAACATAGGCAAGTCACAGATGCTTCAGATGTAACTAAGAAAGAGACCATGCAACAATCATGGAATAAATTACGTTGCCAGGGATATCTGGAGGTTGTCTAGTCCATCTGCCTGCTCAAAGAGGGGGCCTGGTGGATCTGAACAACTCAGGTGGGTCCTGAGACTTTCAGATTTCATTATTCCTACAGTGATTATGTGGTAATGCTTATTAAGTCTGATAGGGTGTTTTCTAATTTGTTGGTAGTCTCAGATACAAGTACTAAATGAAAATATAATTTAGGTAACTAGAAGCAATGCATAAATCTTGCTATCTCCTGCTACGTTTTCTAGTCTGAAGGATAAAACAAGATTTGTAAAATAATGATAGGAATATAGGACTTGCAAATATGAAACCTGGAGAACAGTTATACAACTATATACAGTTTTAATCATATCACCTCTGACACTACCTGCACACAATATTTCTTCGATGTGCCACTTTGGTCTAAGACATTCAAAAGGTGGGAAGATAAAACTACATCACTCATGTAACTCATGCTTTACCTTCAAAGAACTATTGAGGCAGGATTTTTGTTTGTTATAGTGAAAGTAATTCTCAGAGAAGATTAACTGTTAACTGCACCATCATTTAATTATGAAAAACATGTTATACTGAAGCTTTCAACAAACATTTCCAAGAAAATTATTACTTGATCTAGCTATTTAAGTGAAACAATTTTACCTGTCATTTTTAATTAAAAAAAAAAAAAAAAAGAGAGAGATAAAAACTATTATCTCTTTTCAGAGTAAAATCTGTATTTTTTATGGTGGAGGACGGAGATGTTTTCTCTCTTTTCAAAACTTTTGTAGCTGTTTTTTACCTTACGCATTATTTCAAAGCTGCCCTTAATGTCACGCTTCCTTCAAAACCAATCAATTGACTCTGTAAACAGTCCTGATGCACAAACACAGTCAAGGGTCATTTGCACGTGGTCTGCAAATCAGGCACAGGAGCTAATATCAGAGCTGCTGTTTGATCCACCAGCCTCTGGGATAGATTAAGTTTTTCTGTGTGACTCCCCACTGCTTTTATTGTAAAGAAAAAAATATTTTGTTTCTGTTCAAATGACTGGAACATGCAAAACCAGTATAACTATTTTAGAGTTTATAGCACAGCCATCAGTAATGGATTGTCCTATTACACAGAAAGTTAAATCCAGTTATATGTCCAGGATGTAGAAAACAAAACAAAAAATACAAAAAGAACGAATGGGGGAAGGACAATAAAATGCCACTTAGACTTGGAGGAACAAACACAGCATCTTCTGCCAAGCAGAAATGAAGCAGTTGCTTTCTCCTGCAAGCATTACCTCAGCCACTTCTAGGCAGATAGGCTTTTATCCATATCTCCATCTTCATGACTCACCGCATAAATTGTTTGGCTGCCCTGAGTGGGTCTAGAGAGAGCGAAATATAAAGAGCAGGTGTCATCAGCACATGGTGGAAACCAGAGTCCCCAGCTCATAGTCACCCTCCTGAAGGCACTGCGTGTACAGGGAGCACAAAGGGCAACCGGAGAGCCCTGTGGGAAGCATTCACATCAGAGTCCCTCAGGACGAGAGGGACAGAGCTGCTCAGATAGCCCCTGCTTCCACTCATAGCAGGAACAAAAGCAGTCAAATGACATGGAGATGCCTGGAAATGCTGTTGTGGTACCCTCATTCTTCATCCTAGTCAAAAAGAGATTAGTAGCCAACACTGCCCTGGGCAACATCTAGAATTAATGTTGTACCAAGAGAGACTTAAGTGTTTCAGTTACTGTGTGGAAGGGACTTTCACCCAGTCTCCCAAACAGACACCCCAAAACTGTGTGATTTGAGATGGCGTAAGGACCAGAGTGATTGTCAGTGATTGTCCCCTATCTAAAGTCAGCAGACCCTAAGCCTTTTTAATGGCTTCACATGTTTCAAGAGATTTTAATCATGCAATGATTGCTTTATTTGAATCAGTTCACTCTAGTCTTGACACATTCTGATTTACATATTATTTTGTGTTCCCAGCTCTGTCATTAATGTTTAATGCCTTAATTCAGCCATCAATCCCCACTCAGCAAAACGATTCAGCTAAGTACATATTTAAAGTTAAGCACATTCCTAAATGCTTTGCTGAAATGAAGTAGTCTTACATGCATGCTGACATGCTTTGCCGAAGTGGGTTTTCATGCACAGAGGAGTTCACTTGCCATAGGCACTAAGGAGAGGAGTTTTCCTCCTGGGCATTCATGTTGAAGTGTGTGGCTGGTGAAGGAACACAGAGCTTTCTGTAGCATCAAAGCATTATATTCAAGGAGAAGGTGGCTGCAATCCTGTTTTGATTTGGTGGCTGCTCCAAATGCCATGACACAACCAGATATAATCCCTTGTATTTTCTGAATTCTGTCACGTTGTTTTATTTTAAACTGAAGTTTGAAAGGTAGCTACGACTCTAAAGATCTCTCTTCACAGTAAACTCATCAGATTAATGCCTAATCATTGACATTATTCACATCTCAAGAGGAAGGAAAAAAATCACTAAATCTTTGCACCAATGTCCCTGGTAAATAACTAGTAGAGATTAAAAAAAAATAAAAATCAACAAAATGTACTGATTGATTTCTCAAAACAGGATATTTACCTTTGTCCACAAGGACTCTTACTCCAACGCTCACCAAAGTATTTTAACTTTTTATACTGAAAATTTAATAGTATGTTGCTCTGGGGCTTAGTTTGTGGGTGGTGGGGAGGGGTTTGGGCTTTTGTTTTTACTTTTCAATCTCTTTTACTCATTTCTTTCTACAGGAGAATGAATGAAATAAATACCACAGAGGCCTTTTCAACTCCAGAGGAACATACAATTTATTACTGTCACATATTTTCGTTGCTGCTGGTAGTGGTGGAAGTGCTAGTGGATTCACTTGCTTTCATGACTGTTTTATACATACTTGAGCATAAGTGCTTAAAAATCATATAAAGCACTTATTTTAAATATTTTAAGTACGTGAGAGACGTTAACACTTTACTGTTCCTCTACAAGACAGATGTCTCCAGCAAGAGCTCTTACATGGTCTGTTTACCTCACAAGATATCCAAATCTCACAAGGTATCCAAATCTCTTCTTGATTATGGGGAGCAGGGGCTGTGAGGGGAGAGTATAATCTGAAGAGACAATTCCATGCTAAAGACACTTATTACCAGATTTTGGAGATGCCTGTTACCTCAAAGTTTGATTTAAATTTGTCCTAGTTATGGGTGAAAGACGCAGGAAAGACACTTCTTTAGCATATATTTTAATCAGTACAACCATACTCTTAATTTTAGGTCAAAATTTTATTCAGTCAATGTGCATGTTCATCAAATAGTCTTTCATTTTATGCAAGGAGGATGTCCATGACTGCAACAAACAGCTTTGCAACTTTCAGCTTATGCAAGAATAAAAGCTTACTACAGTTTGACCTAGTGTACATCCACCCAGTCCTATCCCACAGGATTAAATTGAAGAAGCAGATTTCAGGTTTTCAGTCAAATTCTGCCAGCAGCTTGGTATTTAAAATCAGAATCCTCCTCCTTTCTCTACCTCCAAAAGTTTTATATTAATTTGAAAGCTTAAAGAGACATTTTCTGAAAAACTAGAAAAAACCCTAATCCAATAATAGTGTCAAGATCTGAACAGCACACATATCTATCTAGCTTGTTATTGTGATCTGGAAATTGGGCAAGAGGCATTCTGTGACCTACTTTATAGCTCTAAGCCATGGGCACTAACTGGACTGCTTCTTTGTGCAGCATTTGCTTCTTCTCATTAAAACTTTCCTGAGTAGTAGGCATTGTCCTGGGACTTTCTGATCTGTGTGACTCCCTTTGCTTTCAGTCTGTCACCACAGAAATAGTCCATTTGTAACTTTTCAGTTTTAGATAAGTTGTCAAAGTTTTTTTGTGTGTGTTTTTCTTATTTGGTTTAGTTTGGTTTGTGTGTGTGTGGTTTTGTTATTGTTGTTGTTGGTTGGTTTGGGGTTTTTGTTTGGTTTTGTGCTTTTGTTTGTTGGTTTTGTTTGTTTGTTTGTTTGTTTGTTTTTCCTGCTAAGGCATCTTTGGGCCTAGGGAGCTTCACAAACTTTGTGAAGTTGCAGATAGGCTTGGAAAGACAGTTGTTGGCCATGAACCTTGAGAACTATGACCAAGACTGAGAGGCACATGCAAACATGTAAGCGAGCCACTTGTTGGAAACTGGAAATAAGGCTTCCTCTTCCCCAGGAACACAAAGTGGAAGGCACTGCTGTGACTGCAGTGTGAACAGGCACACCTGAGTCAGTAGGGAGTGTGCCAGGCATGGGCACGGCTGCAGACTCATAGGGACAGCCCATTCTTCAACATCTTCCGGAATCGCAGAATCATAGAATGTCCTGAGTTGAAAGGGACCCACAAGGATCATCGAGTTCAACTCCTGTCCCTGCATATGACAACCCCACAGTTCACACCATGTGTCTGAGAGTGTTGTCCAGTCTCTTCGTGAACACTGTCAGGCTTGGGGCCATGACTGTCTCCCTAGAAAATCCACCTCAGAAGATCTGTAAGTGCTTACATGGCAAAGCCACATAGGTCTTATGACTGCTGCAATATGACTGCCAATGGTTCTTACAACAGCCATTTTAAAATAACTTGAGTAAGAGTTCACTGTGCAGTATTTGCAGGAGTATTTGCTGTGTAAGCTGAATGTCCCACAGAGAAGGTCTATAGTAGATTATAGACACAACACCTGTCAATAACCAAGAACTGTAACTGAGGAAAGCTTCCACAATAGGTTATTAAGTACATTTATTGATGACAGATTGTACTGGTTACAACATGTATAGTAACCTGTGTTTGGGGCAAACATCATTTTCAAGGCTTTGGTTCAGGGCCCTGTAAGCGAGTAGCATCCTCCCATGGGGTTCTCTACACAGCATGAGGCTTTACAGATTAAAAGCAACATGTATTATACATGACATCTGTGTGCACTGCTCCTCAAAAGCAAGCAACATTGAGGGGCTAGAAAACCAGCAATGTTCCACCACAAATTCCCCTTTCCTGGTCCCCTGTCCCACCCACCTTTAATATTTCTGTCTACCGACATGATGGCTTTCGTTGTCTTGACATAACAAAGTAAGCAAGCCTGTCTGTGACACACATGGGCTTTCAGCAGCTAATTAATGTGAGGAAGCCATGGCAGTTTCTAAGAAGCCGAGTGCTGGTGTAAACCAATGCTATCCACTAGGAAGCTTTTAGATGCTCCAACCATACATAATTTATTTTCGCCAGTCACATGGCAATAAAGCTCATTTTGCATAATGGATACTCGCAATGGAAAAGTGCTTACAGGGTTTCAGTGGAGCAGACGGCCCTTTCATCTGTATCAAAGAGACATTAAATAATTACGGGAGCTTACAGCGTTTCTGTATTATAGAAAACTCAGAAAATAATGTTTTGAAGGCGTGCAAAGCCCATTGAGGCAGCAGTTACCCTGTTCAAATGTACCGCCGCACAATTGTTCATTTACGCCTCTTCCCGGCGTCTTTGTGCCTCGGGATTTACATCGAATTCATTTTCCGACCTTCAACAACAATCCCGATTCGGCCCCGGCGGACCCGGTGCCGGCCGCGCCCGCCCCGCCGCTGCCGCTTGCGCTCGGCCGTGCGCGGGTTCCGCGGGGCGGGCGGGGGCCGGGCTGGAGGAGCCGCCGCCCCGAGATCGGGAACTGGCGTCGGGGGCAGCGGCGGCCGCGCGAGGCCACCCGCCGCCCCACCGGCCGGTACCAACGGCCCCGGCACCGCCCGCCCGGGATGGCCGAAGGCAGCCCCACCTCCCTCCTGCACCTCTCCATCATCCGCTGGTGCGTGTCGCCCCCTTCCCCGCCGCCGGGGCCGGAGCGGGGCGGCTTGGGGAGACCCCCGCTGAGGGTGGAGGCGGGGGGGGGGCGCGGGAGGAGGTGGCCGCGCTGGTCGCCATCTGCCCCCCCTCGCCGCGGGCTTGCAGGATCTGCCGGGTGGGCTTATCTCAGGGAGGGCGGGGGTCTTGCTTTTAGCACTTATGGCAGTTTTGTAAGACAAAAGCCTGGTTTGCTGTAAAGGCCTCGTCTTAGAATCATAGAATAATTCGGTTGGAAGAGACAGACCCTCAGCATCATCGAGTCCACCCATAACCTAAAGGTAGCATTAAACTATGTCCCTAAGAACCTTGTCTAAACACCTTTTAAACACCTTCAGGGATGGTGACTCCACCACTTCCCTGGGCAGCCTGTTCCAATGCCTGACAACCCTTTCCATGAACAATTTTTTCCTGATATCCAACCTAAACCTCCCTTTGTGCAACTTGAGGACATTTCCTCTCATCCTATCACTTGTTACTTGCGAGAAGAGACCAACCCCCTCCATGCTACAACCTCCTTTCAGGTAGTTGCAGAGAGCGATAAGGTCTCCCCTCAGCCTCCTTTTCTCCAGGCTAAACAGCCCCAGTTCCCTCAGCTGCTCCTCATTAGGCTTGTACTCCAGACCACTCACCAGCTTCATGGAGGTGCATAAATGATGCCATGAAAGTGGGGAACTTGCCCTGAAAATCCGTCTCCCACCACAAGTCTTGATGACATGGAGATGGCCTGACATGATGCTGTAATGCAGACGGTGAGGACCATCCCTGGCTGGACCACTCATGGCTGGTGTGGTTTTACAATGCACCATGAACTGAATTAAGGTTGATCTTGAGGGTGTCTTCTTGATGACCTTGAGGGTCTCTTCCAACTGGAATTATTGTGATTCTATGAATGGCTGTGAGGCTGCATGGCTGGTGTACTGAGCAACTGACATTCTCCAAGGTTATGTTTCCTTGAGGTGAAGGTAAGGGTTGAACTCCTCAGTGAGATACTTTCTTTGGTGGAGTAAGGTTGTCACCATCATTTTCTTGTGCTTTGAGAACAGCGTTATCTACAGTGTGACAACCAAAGAGAAAACAGGGTTACTTGCCTTTTATCCTCAAGTACAAATGAGTCCAGCTAGTAAAGAGTGTTGAAATTTTGTGTAACAACACACACAATCTTCTTTTCCCCTCTCAGTAATACCTGAACAGCAGGAGTTAGTCTGTTTTGCTGTCATATAGGTACCACTAGTCCCATTTTAAAAGGACTGAAGGAAGAGATTCACCCAAGATCATCCAACAAGTTTGAGACGCTACAGAAAACCGGATCATAAACAAACCTTGAAAGGACGAACCAATGATTTTTTCATCATAACAACCTTCCAAATCACCTTCTAATGTTTTGAAAAATTTTCAATATTTAGATTCCTTTTACAGTTGGTGCATTGACAATAGCAAACTAGATTTTGGTCCAGAAATGGTTTACAGCAAATTTACACATCTCTATAATGGCCTGGCTGCCAAAGGTTCACATATAACAGGTGGCAAATCCCAAAAACCTGTAGTCCATTTGAAGTACTGGAACCAGTCAGCTAACAATTTCAATGGAAAGTGTGGATAGAAAGTAACACATAAATAGAGGAGGTGTGCTTTTTCTTTACCCTCCATCTTTCTCCTTTGCAACTCTTTTCTATTTGTTGTCTTTATTAACAGTTTTGTTTTGATGCATGCCTTGAACACTCAGATTTTGAGAATCTCAGGTCTAATAGGCAAGAAGATGAGCACTGTGCTCTCTGTGGATTTTTTTTCTTGATAGACACTATTTTTGTATTATGTGTCAGCACTAAGAAGGTGTTTGACTTGTTATTTGAAAAAGGCTGGCAGTTTAATAGACGATATATTCACAAAATTAAATTCCCAAATATTTTGTCACTAACTGGTTAAATGCTGAGGCAAAACTATTGGCAGAAACCAGCTACTGAAGCAGGAATTAATTTCTGCTGCATTTCAAATTACTCTTGTGGTGTTATATTAAGGATGAATTTGGACTTAGGTTTAATCTCCTCTGGGACTGCTAAATTACGAAGGGTTTTGTGATGGTTGCTCTAGAAGAAACATGCATTTCTGCCTGCTGGGAGGCAGAAGCTCAGTCAGGACTCTTACCTAGGATAAATTTCATTTACCTTTCAGCCCCATGCTGAGAAACACCCCATTAGCGTGGCAGATCCCCCATCTTTGGTGCAGGTTCCTGCTCATGCCTTGCCGTGAAGCCTTTGCTGTGGGGTGGTGGGGCTCGATATGGTGAGGAGCTGGTGAGGAGCTGAGCACAGCTCAGACCATGTACTTGGCAGCACCAGCCCCTTGGGTTGGTGGGTGAGAAGATGGGCTCCAAGGAGGTAAAAGTGAGGCGTTTGGGGGCATTCTACTAGGGAGAGGGAAACCTGGGGGAGACAGTCAGTCTTCTTTCCTCGAGAAAGGACATGAATAAAAGGTGATGTAGATATCATCACACTGCACAGTGATCGTGGTCTTGCCTAGTCTGTTCTAGCAAGCCAGTTTGATGAAGACTTTATCCACTATTTACTGCCAATACAGCTAATACAGGAAGACAAACAATGGATCGTCTGAAATCAGGCTACTAATAAAACAGAGGATGAGGATGCTGATTTAAAATTTGACAGGCTTATCTCACCTGATGATTATGAAAAGTCTGCTTTCTCAACCAACTCGATTATCAGTAAAGACACAGTGAGTAACTGGCACTGTGCTGCACTAGCATTCAGCTGATAAACCAATTAAATATGCATAAATCATTTGATATAACGGAAGCAGAGTCACAGTAAGAAAACACTGTCATACGATCAGTGTGTCATTCTTTGAAAATTAATCTCTCTGCTTCTCTGCTCCAGCTTTTCTCCTGTATTTGTACTGCAGGTGGCTATTATCTTCTGACACTAAAACTGTTGGCATTATCTCATAACTAAAAGGGTTTTTTTCTGGTGACGGTAACTCTTTAGGCTAATGAGCAATTAAGTTTGTCTTCCTCACCTTTTTCACACAAGCAGTTGCATTTGCTTGACTATGACCATTCTGATAAATAGGATGCAAAAGGATTTGGCCAAAGAATAAGTATTTAAAGACCTAAACCAGTTTCAGTCCCAGCAGTTCTATTAGATAAGAACTGTAAAATTAAAATTCTCTTCTCTTATTAAACTTGAGCTAAAACCAGTGGGGTCGTATGAGAACAGAATTTGGTCCTTCATAGTTCGTGCACTGTCCATCCCAAAACACCATATTGCACATTTTAGATGGAAAAATGTTCATATTATTTTCTTTGGTATAGTGGAGCCCTTTCTAATTAGAGAATCAAAGTTACATCCTTCGATATAACAATAGTTACCATGTGAGAGATACTAATACTTTCCGTATCGATGTTGATATCATAATGATATTATTAAGTTGTTTTTTTTTAATTAAAAATTATGAGATCTAGTTCATTTATTAGCAGAGTTTCACATGACCTCTCTTACACTTTGGAAACAAGCGAAGTAGAACTTTAAAAGTTAAAAACCAAACATACAATATATATATGCATGAAAATGTACATTTTTTTCCCCAGAATACAGGTTAACATGAAAGGACTAGCTCTCTTTGTTTCTACACTTTCATAAAAACAGAGTAACTAATTACAGAGTTCACTGTAAACCTGATGAGCTATTAAAATCATAAGCTAACAATTTTTTTCTAATTCTGACATAAACCAATTGATGTTTTTGTTTTAAAGGATAGCTGATAATTTCTATCTGTGTGAAGGATGCACTGTACCCCGTTGGCTACTATATGAATTGTATATGGAAAGCTGCTGTCCAAACTCCAAGTGTCAAGTAAATTCAGCCACATTTGGAAAGGTACAGAGTAGATAGGATATGTAAGATAAGAAGCAGAGATACCTAAAGAGAAAATCTGATGATCAAATATGCACACTGTATATCAAAAGATACTAAATAACAGAGAAGAATTACTATGTAATGTATTATGTTTGTGCCTTTTCTACCTTATTTCTGGTAAGCCCTCACGTAGACGCAGTTGTACTAGAGAAAAGAGTATTGTCTGGGATGGAGTATATTTTCTTCAGGGAAGTGTTGTATGTTACACTAGCAAAGATTTCTTTGCCAATATATTTTAGAAAGCTTTACCAGGATAAACAGTGCAAGGTTGAACTTGTCCTAAGGAGCTGATTCTTCTCTCCTTAAAAGACTCCTTTGGTTGTTATATAATTTTATACTTTCTTTTTAAGCACACTTGGGGAGATTTTCCTTCAAACACACACTTAAAAAGTTGTTATAGAACCATCCAAACAAACACAGAGGTAAAACCCAGTCTTCTCTAAACAGTTCTGCTCTTCTAATACACAAAGATTGATACAACCTACAGAGCAATAATCACTTAGAAATCCCAACTGCAACAAACACTCATAGCTATTCAACTTCATTTAACAAATTACGGAAGCAGGAATGCCTTGTGATTATTTGTTGCTCAAAACTTTTTGTCCAGAATTTCCTATTTTTACTGCTAATATTTTCCTATTAGTGCCCATGCTAAGAGCTACTAAGCAGTGTCTTAACACTAACAAAAAATAATTTAAGTAAGAGTTGTACCTGAAATCAATTTCATTTGTGTAGGTGACCTTGTTTTAGGAATCATTTATCTCAGTCCAGTTGAATCTATTTTTTTTTTTTTTACTGGGTAACTTGAATCACTCTTACTAAAAATTAAGATTTGAGTGAGTGATCCAGTGTGATTCGTTACTCTGGCTTAATGGTAATCCCCCATCAACCAAGCCCATGGGTAGAATTTGCCTGGCTCAGTGTAGATGTCTGCCATTAAGCTAGTCACCTTAAAATCTCTTGGTAGCCAATAGAGACAAATAAGTAGTTACATATGATTCTTCTCACCCGAAATGAGTCATGTCAGGCAGCTCAGATGAAATATGCCTCAGAATTGCCTGTTTTTCTCCACTGACTACAGAGTCTACAGTGACTAGCTTAGACATCTCTATCCTGTAGCCACATAGGTAAAATTAATCCCACCCTGTCTGTACACTTTGAGGTGTACCAGCATGACTGAGTTACCATCTGTAAGCTAAGCCTGCTTGTGGTTAATTCATTTTAGCTTTACGTTGGGACAGGCACAGATGAAGCATGAGTTTGGTCATGCAGAAGAGCTTAGCTAGTGAGCCATAGGTGCTATAGGTCGGTGCTTGCAACTGTTTGCTCACAGCCTTTACTGACCCAGGACATTGCAGGGCAAGTTAACATATCCCAAGTGAGCAAGCTGGGCTGCAGCTCCCCAGTGGCTTGAAATGGTTCTTCTGCAGCAGGAAGCGAGACCAAGCAGTGAGAGGTTGAAGGAGGCAGGAGCTGCAGCAACTCTGGCTTAAACTTAGGATACACAAGTAACTGGTTACCACAACCTAGCTAATGGTCTGAGCTATTAATAATTCATCAAGCTGTAGTAACCTGACTGCATTGCATGGACTGTAAGGACTTCTGCAGTCAAGCCCTGTGTGAATAAAACTGACATGACACTACTAATCTCATCTGCCCTGAACACACTACTGTCGCTGCAGTAGCAATGGCAATGGGAATAAGCATGTGTCTCGTGTCACAGAAGCCCTAGATTCATAGGCTGTCCTTTTAGGAAAAAGGGATTATGCTAAAACACCAGCTTGAGAAAGGGAGCAACTGAGGTGGGTGCATGCAGAACATGTGAAGAACAGGACCACTCCAACACTGTTAAAACTGAAGGTGCATGTTAGTGTGAGCTGGGGAAATTTGTCCTTTGGACCAGCAAAGTGCACTTTGCATAGAGTTCAAACTTTGCAATGCCAAGCAAAGGCTCCCCTCACTAACTCTGAGTACTCAACCCTCTTTTCCTGCTATACAGGGAATTTGAGCTCCAGCTGTTCTGGGTTAGTCTCTGTCTTCACAAGACAGCTCATGCGGAATAATCGTAGTGAAGTGGATTATTACCCTGACAGTATCTTATTACTCTGTAGGGCCTAACCTTGACAGATGCTGTGTGACCTCAGTTCATATTTACCACCACAGTGGTCAAAAGGTCGCTTTGCAGCTTGATGATTCAGCTCCTTTTAAAACAGATAAGTCAGGCCCTATCCTGCAAGTACTCCTTGCAAGAGTGGGTGGGTGGGCTAAGTCTCTTGTGTAAGTCCAACTTGAATCAGTAAGGCTTGCAGGACTGACAGAGTACTGGGGAATCATGGCATCTTCAAGTTGCCCCAGGTGATATATCTCACCTGACTGTGGGTGGTCTCCTGGTGTGTGCACTGACTGTGTTCCAGGGCAAGGTAAACCAGACTAATCTAAAGAAATCCCTACCTGAGGGAGGAAATCCCTTAAATTACTTAGATTTCGATCCACAAAAGTCTGATTGAGTTCAGTTCAGCAGTTACCATTTGAGAGGTATGTAAGAACAGGTATTAGCCTGCAAATAATGAAAAGCAAAAGAAGTGATTAAGGAGAAAAAATGTAGCAGATATGTTTTTGCATTTTAGAATGAATTTGCTGAGTATCTCTGATTCTTTTTTTTTATTCCCCAGCTCATTCGGTTAGTTTTTCCAGGTCTGGGGACAAGAAGGCTGGGCACAAGAGGGAGTACCAGGTATTTAGTTTGCGTCCTTTGTTCGAAAATGTTATTTATAACTGTTCTGATAAAATTTAGAAACGGCTGAATTTTTAGCTCCACCGCTGTAATACAGCAGCCAAATTGTTGGTTGCAAGTCTGTAATACACTGCAAGACCCAGAGTGACTTGTGATGTCATCCAGTACATTAAAATAAAGTTAATTCCATGAAGATCACCACCTGAAAGCTGCTTTGGTAGGGCATGAATTCCAGATCAGGCTGGTTTTAAAAAAATCAGTGCTCCAATTTGTACTGGCTATTACAGCCTGCGTTGCATGAGGCACCTGCCAGACATCACAACCTTACTCTGAGCTCTTGAGACACGGGGTCAGGAAAGCCTGTCTCCGGGATGCGTGGGGGTGGCAGCCGTGACTAATGTTTGTGTTGTGCTTTTCATCCTTGCACATATCTGTGGAGTGACCCAGCATGTACTGGTGGTCAAGGGAAATGTTGTAAACAGTTTTAAACCATTTAAATCAGACCACCTTAGATCCTCCTCCTACACTCCTTTGTTTACGCTTCCCTCTCTTCTAGAGCACAGAGAGTTGGATACTCTTTCATTGATTTAATATCTGAACTTATAATCACATGCTGAACATCCAGACTGGAAAAAGGTCTCTTTTAAAGGCATTGAGACAGAGTAATTTTTAAAAGAATTTTGAGTAGCTATCAAGTACTGGCTTTGAGACTGACATGCCCTTACTTGATCTGCGACTTTTCTCCACTAGTCTGGACTTGCTATCAGCTTGATTCAGCAAGATCCTTTATTTTGGGAGTGCCTCACCACAGACACTCCCAGGCTTCTCCTCATAGCTGGCAGGATTTGGGACAGTGTGTGATAGTCCCCAGGCTCCATGCTCTCTCTTCCCACCAGCAGAAGGTTACACACTGTGGGTTGCTGGTGGCCCCAAACCCTTGCTCCCCTGGCTTCCCAGTGACCCAGCCTGACCAGAGCCAACTGGTAACACCTGGGAAGCAAGGATGTTGACCCTGTTACTCATCAAGGTTGGGATAAACCTTAGAGAAGGTCTGGAGGGTTTAATGGATTTTAGCTTGCCATGACCACTGATGTGCCACTCTGTCCCTAAGTTGCTGCAAATGGCTGTGGAACACCTGTACCACATCCTTAAACTGCCATGGGGACGTGGGGCCCTGTGTCAGCTGGGACTCTGGTCCCTGACTTCACTGAGTGTTCTGTACAAATCTGTTGCAACCCATGCACAGGCTTATGTTTGCTCATTTAGAAGACGGTATCATTCCAGGCCAAAAAACTGTTAAAAAGTTTTCAAAGAGTTTGTGCAATTGTCTTCTGCATGTGACAACATGTTTTCAACAGAATTTAAAAAAAAAAATGTACCTTATTTTACTTGATCTTTTCTTGTTTAAATGGGATGATTATCTGCTTTCAAATGAGGAGTATGACTTATTTACTGGCTTGTTGAAAATCATATGCTCATCAGTTCATATATTTTTTCCTAGGTATCATTACGATGGAATAGCTATCAAGAAGAACTCTTCCTGTTATGCACGTTATTGCTCTCTTCTGTCTGAAAAAAATTATCACAGGTTTGTTTTTTGAATGTTTTAATCATAAAATGTCACATGACAGTCTATATATTGTCTGTATAGAAAAGTCTGTAAATCATCTGTTGGACATTGACAACAGTATTATATTTTTCTTATTATTACACACAATGTAAAAGTACTATGCCCTTAAGTGCTGTGCCCTAACAGAGAAGCTCCATTTTGAAAACATGCCCTGCCTAATCAGACTTCCTTGAATTGGACGTTTTAGCCACATAGATCTTGAAAGCAATAACTTGTGCCAAACTTAAAACAGGAGCCTAATATATTGAGACTCTAGAAGTTCAAATAAATATATTGGCATTCTAGCACCTTCTGTATTAAACAGTAGGCTGAAGAGACATGCATTAAATGCACTGTTGTGAAGAGTCCTACACATAATTGTGTTATCTGGGGTTTTTTTTGCTACTTGAAACAATGAGGTATATTGCTTTGAAAATACTTCCTTCACTTTGTTTTAAAATTTCAGATTTTAAAATCACCTCTTTTAAGGAAACAACAATGAGAAATGTATAAGATGAGTATGGATTGATTGCAAAAATTAAAAGTCTGAAGGTAATTGATAAACGTAAGATACTTTGTCAGACTGAACTGTAGACATGAGCATGTTCCAGTTGCAGGCAGATGAGGAAGAGTTCTCATAGATAAGCTCATGGTTGAGATAAACAAACCACAGACTTGCGTTTCTCCCCAGAAAAAAAAAAAAGAAGAAAAATGCTGCCACCCCTTAGCAGTTTTACACTTCTTTTTAATGCACAGAAGAAAAATAGGTGCAGCCTATGCCTTGGACTTTGGAGACCAGGCTCATATCCTCACTCTCTTACAGACTTGTACATTACTTTAATGTCTATACAGATAAATTCTGTGCTTTGGTTTCCATTCTTTAAAATAGAGCTATAGCACTTTTCTATAGCATGAATGTTAGAGGGATACTATCAGCCTGTTAGGTACCCAGATACTTTGAGGATGATGAAAGTTGTTTCAATGTCTGTGATATTTTCCATGACAGTTACTTAGCTGAATGCACACCCCGTGAGAGAATGGAAAATATACCCATAGGTTTATTGTCCTTCTCCATGGGTTTTGCAGCAGAGTAAAGTTGCAGAAGTCCATAGAGTGACAGCGGTAAAGAATGGGACAGGGCAGAGGATCAGGTTCAGCAGACGATCGAGTGGCAATCTGTTGTTGTGAGACCAAACAAATTATTCATAGGCAACTCGAGGCTCTTTTCCCATGGGACCCTTACCGAAGTGATATCCCTCACTACCTGTGCACCCAGTACAACCAGAACAAGCCTAAGAGTTGACATCTGTAATAAGGAAAAGTCTTGGCCGCTGTTCGAGGAACATTGCAAGTCTGCGGCTGCCTCTCTGGTGGTATTTCTTCTTCAGGGAAAGAAAGGTGTTTCCCTGCAGCATCACCTGAATACAGTAACCTTGCTGGGCATAGTAGGAAAGCTTCTAGTTCTGGTCGTAGAAGAGATGAGAGAGAAAACAGAACAATTTTGATTGTTGCTCCTTTTTCTCCCAGCAGCGAAACATACTGAAAAATGGCAAAAAGTAGAAGGAACCAAAGAAGCGATGTTGGCTAAGTCCAGGCCAGGTGCAGAAACAAAGCCTTTAGCCACTGCTGGGAGCCAGAAGCCACACATATGCCAGCAGAGCTTGTGTCCTTGGCCCCCTCACAGAAATGAGCCACGTTCCCTGCCAGGCTGGGGACACACTATAGCCTCTGCTTAACCTTAGGGGAGCTGCTGCACTGGCTGCGGGCCTCCCTCTCCTTCTCCACCAGCTGCCAGAGGCGCGTGCCCAGACACCTACTCCTTATAAACTGTATTTCACCTGGTCAAACCAAGGAAAAAGGTGGTGGCATAACCAGTCATCTAGTGATCTTGATAAAGCTTCTTGAGACAACTTTTCAGATTAAAAAAAAAAAAAATTGAAATAGAAAGATTGTATTCAGACAAAGATAATCTTCCTAGTTGCAATAGTGAAGTCTCTTAACTACAAAATTATCTTGTCTGACACTTCCTTCCTCCTCACAGTTATAAGGAGTTGCTAAGCTGATGTGTGGAGGTGATCAGCTGAAATTCGAACAGCTTCCACTCTAAATGCAGCCACACGTCTCTGTCCTGAGCCAGGGTGCACACCTGCAACACCTGGGTGGCCGAGTTTTGCAATTACTCCTTAGTGTCTGATAAAAGACAGCAGGAAAAAAAAGAACAGAGAGAAAGCAGCAAAAAAAGCACAAAACACAGCCAGAGGTGCATGAGTAGAGCAGGGTTTTGTTTTTTTTTTTAAATAGGCCACATACAAAATAAGCAGCAGCTTCAATCAAATAAGTGAGTTTGTTTCCATCTGTATTTAGAGTTTTCTACATTCATTGCAAATAAGTAGGAACACATCAAGGAAATACCTCATCGTTACTGTCCTTTCAGTTCCGGGTTCAGTACTTTTTGAAGTCAGAATTGTTTCTCATGATCCAATGAAGTTGATAAAACTAGCAGTAGCAAATTCTAGATTTTTTTTTTAGTAAGAAAATTGAAACTCAGAAAATGTCTAATGAAATCTTGAAGACTTTTCTACGTGCAAGAACAAATTTTGTTCTCGCAGAGGTAATCTTATCATTGCAACAAGGGTATTTGACCCATAATATCTCAATATTTGAGAGTGCGTTGGTGTGGACATTTCTACATTATAGTGAAGAAGACCCAGCTAATGAGATGTATTTCACTGGCTTGTTGCCATTTCTCTCTGGCAGAGCCAGGGACTGTCTGTTTGAGTAGTGAACGTGTTCTAAATAACTATTGCTCCCTCCAATGCCTGAATAGAGATCAACATGCAGATGCTTTTTTTTTGGTGCATCTACCTGAGGGGAAGGTAGAGCTGGGAGCCCAGTTGAGAGATCGAGGCATCCACCAAACCTGCGGTCTGGTGAAGAAAGGGAGGGTTTTGAAACTATGATCCACTCTCTCTAATTACTGGAAAGAATATTTATTGACCATATTGAGATATTCAGCAACTGACATGGTGCTGGTAGCACAAACTGGGCCCGTTAAAGGTCTGGCAGGTTGGGAGCTTTGCTTGTCGGTGTAACAGAAATGGTAATAAGGTTATAATGGTTTGCCTTTGACTACAAAGAACGCATTTGCCTTTCGGTAGTCAGTGGGGCCTTGGATGTCTCGGGTGGCTAAGTTGGGGTGATGAGATCAGTCTTATACAGCACCTGTCGGTTCATTTATTAAGATATGCATACTGCAACTCTGATGATGATGATGATGTGAAAGTAGCGCAAATAAAAACAACTGTACCCACTGAGGCCACCAAATGTATTATGGAGATTTAAGGAAATCTGGTGTTTTGTTGATTTGTGTTACAATAGGGTGCCCTCTAGGAATGGGAGCTTTGAGGATGAGCTCTCCCTAAAATGGTATCTGTTCTGGCAGATCAAGGAGGCTTGGCCTATGGCAGTGTTAAAAAATGCCAGTGAATTTTGGCTTTGTAAGAGTTACTTTATGGTTCTAATAATAGGGAAGGTTTGGGCTTCCGGCTTTCTAGCAAAGCAAACCTATGATTTTTTAATTTTAAAAAATCTGATATGATTCTAGCATATTACCTTTTCTAATCTCAGTGTAATCTGACAGTCAACAGCATGTACATTCACCACCCTCCCTCCTCTCTTTTTTCCTTTGTCCTTCCCATTCACCTCCTTTGTTAGCTGTTTTGTCATCCTCACCATTGTATTTCTCATTTTAGCTCTAGTTCCCACCTCACAGCATCATCCAAACTCTGCAAGAGATACTGTGAAATGCCTTGTGATTTTGCTGTCACCCATTTTCCCCTTCTCCCACCCACCTCCTCTTTTGTGTGTCCTGTCTTTACCTAGGCACGGCTCTCCAGGGGAAGGGAGCAGTTCTGCCTGGCAGACGAGCCCCTCTGTGGGCATCGGGTGAGTCTGAACCCCCTTTGCAAACAGAGGGAGCACATAGATGTTAAATTCCCATAGGTATTTGCATTTAATCATCACCAAGCTCCTGGCTGGCTGCTGGGGTGCGGGAGGACCCACGCAGCACCCCTTCTCACTTCGGGGGGAGCGGGGAGCCAGCCTGCTGTGGGAGCCAGCCCACTGGAGGAGAGTGATGCTGATCTGTGTTACCATAGCAGCAGCAGGAGAAGATACAGCTGGCCGCCTTCTCAGGGAGAGCAGGAGCTGGAAAATATTCATTAATTTTGTTTCACAGGCTTTAGAAATCCGCAGGAAGGACCCATTTGAAAGAAGCGTTATGAAACATCTCTTACACGTTCTCCCCTTTGTCCAGCCACCAACTCTAAAATGCCTGGGAGAAAGTCGATAGCATTACCAAACACACCCCACATGAACATTGTGTTCTGCCTTGGGCAGCCCGTTTGGTTGTTTCACTGGGGCACTGCCTTCATGTCAGAGAGTAGGGGCAGAGGGAAGGGTAATTTTTCAGGTGACAAGGTTCAGTCCTGTGGGCATCAGGGAAGTGTGAGGAAGCATTTCCCATGGCTTGAGTTTCCAAGCAGATAAGCTGTTAGGTTTTGTCCTCTGTCCCTTCAGGATGTCCAGTGGTACCCTGGTTTATAACACATCCCAGCAGTGAAACTCAACAGCCAGGGTCTGACTAGATAGCCTGAGTGTTGGCAGTCACCAGTGGAAGCATATTTTCTACAAAGCCCTTGCCTGTCACCCTTCAAAAACAGCTGAGTCTAAAAGGACCCTGGAGTTTGAAATGCCTTCACAGACAGTGAGCAGGTGTCAGCAGCAGATGGAGGCTTGACTGGAGGAATCCAACTCTCACAGCACGTCCCTTTCCCAGCAATGTTGCCTCTCCCTCCTGTAGCATAAGCCTCAGCAAAACAGGCAGGGAGAGAGGCAGGAGATGGGAAAGCAAGAAGGCAGCCTCCTGTGCCCGCATCCTGGGCTTTTCAGCCAAAAGCCAGCGGTCAAGCCTTTGCAGGTCCAGGTGAATTCTGAACATGTGCAACATCGCAGCAGGCTTGCAAACTAAATGGGGGACAATTTGAAAAAAAAAAAAAAAGCAAATATCTAAAGTGATACAGAGTACAGAACATGGAATTGCTGTGAAATTAAAGCACAAGGATGATAGTGTTTTCATTATTTGCATGTTTATAATAGTTGTCATCATTGCAAATTAACTGATTTTGGTGCAAAAAGTTGGAAGGCATTGCACTGTTAAATGGCCAATGCCTTGCTGTCTTTATAACGAATGGCTCAGTTTTACCTTAAAATGAAGTTGCAATACTCATTAGAAAATCATGGGACTACTGAATGACAGGAAAGACGGGGCGGGGGGGGGTCATTTCTCAAACATAATGCTCCAGCCTAGTGCACTGCATTCAGTTTGAGCTCATTTTCTTACTAAATACAAAATAAATTGGTGGGCTTTTTAAAGGGTTTTTTTTGTTGTATATTTTACCACAGTGGAAATGCTTGCAGTTCTGAAGATGCAGCTGGTTACAGGAGCAAAAGCCAAAAAAAGAGAACAGTGAGTTTTGGATACATTAAACTTATAACAAAAATGTCTATCTATCTGTGTGTATAATTAGAACTGCTGTATATGTTCTGGTGAAATACAGTTAACCCATCTTCTTCTTAAAAATAGTCTTTGCCTGTGTAACCTCACTAAATGCTTACTTCTCCCACTCTTGTTTCACCTGGTAGCGAAATATTTTTGTTGTCTTAATGTCAGCTCATATAATTTCATCTGTGCTGTGGGTGGAAATTGTGGCTGACAACCCAGTTTTTGAGTATTAAGGGAGTTAGTGGGGCACAATCTTCTGGGCCTGAGGCCCAGAGTGACAGACCCTCGTGCTGCTGACCCATTTATGTTTTCAATGCGCTCAGAGTTTATTGGCATAAAAAGTATTTAAAGATAATACTAGGAAATGATAAAGAAAACAAGAGTGCAACCCCTGCCAGCAGGCTAGCAGGACTAAGGGTCCTGTACTTGGCACTGCTGAGGCCCCACCTTGAATCCTGTGTTCAGTTTTGGGCCCCTCACTACAAGAAAGACACTGAGGTGCTGGAGCGAGTTCAGAGAAAGGCAACGAAGCTGGTGAGGGGTCTGGAGCACAAGTCTGATGAGGAGCGGCTGAGGGAACTGGGGCTGTTTAGCCTGGAGAAAAGGAGGCTGAGGGGAGACCTTATCGCTCTCTGCAGCTACCTGAAAGGAGGTTGTAGCATGGAGGAGCTTGGTCTCTTCTCCCAAGTAACAAGTGACAGGATGAGAGGAAATCCCCTCAAGTTGCACCAGGGGAGATTTGGACTGGATATTAGGATTTTTTTTTTTAATTGAAAGGGTTGTCAGGCAGTGGAATAGGCTTCCCAGGGAAGTAGTGGAGCCACCATCCCTGGAGATGTTTGAAAAATACATAGATGAGGCTTTTAGAGACATGGTTTAGTGCCAGTGTTAGGTTAATAGTTTGACTCAATGATCTTGAGTGTGTCTTCCAACCAGAATGATTTCATGATTCTGTGCTCACCAAAAAGGGCAGATTTGAGGCTGACCTGTGGCAGTTCTCCCATAAGCATGCTGCCATGGGATGGCTTGACATGGGGGTTGTTGGGAGCCAGCCAGCAGAGCATGAGCAACAAGCTTATGTGGGCCAAAGTGAGGAAAAAAGGAGGGACTGGATGTCTGTCTTATTTTTACAGAGCACTGGCGTGCGGTAATGAGTGCTCTGAAGTGAATGTAATGACAGCTGATGAGAAATGTGCTGTCTCCTCAACAGCAGAACCAACTATCTGCAGCCTTATTTAGAAGGTTACAACTGTGACATGAGTGCTATAGAAAATATATGTGGAAGATATGTATAGCATTAAATATTCACTGGCCTTAAAAAGAAATTCATGTACTGTTTGGGATTTAAACATTTAGTCAGCCATGTTTGTGTCTTTCATCCACCTCTACTTTCCAAAAAAAATACATCCTATTAAAAATCATGTTATACAATTTCAAGGAAGTGCTTAATACTTTAATAGAAACGACAAGGTAATTGTGATTTTTTTTTTTTTTATTATTATTGTTCAAAATAAATTCTGATGCATTGAGAGCAAGAATTTGCAGTGTTCTCCATCTGTCGTTTATCTGAAGACTGAACAAGAGAGATATCAGTACCCTTGGCCTGAATTCAACAGAATTTATCTTTGGGAGCAAGAACTAAGGAAGAAATACCCATACGAAATGGTACGTTCAAGTATTTGGTTATCACACAAGTTAGCTCTTTGCCTCTCTGATCTTTTTGTACCCACTTTTTGGTCACTTTCTCCAGGTTGTTCTGCTTGTCAATGAGTACCACAGCCATTGTCAAGATCTTCTACATATGGTGAGAAAGGAAGAGCTTGACAAGGTATGTCTTTGCCTTCATAACACTCATTCTGATGACAGCAAACAACTCTAAGGATAAAATAATTTCTGTGTATCTTATTGATGGTTTGATTTAAGGTAGATGATCATTTAGAGACAAAAGGAGAATTCAGTCAAATTATTTGGGAGTTCTTAACTAACACAACATGCTCCAAGAATCTGAGTTTGTAGGCATACCCTGAACACTCCTGGCACATCAACAGGTCTGAGCCCAGCACAAAACACCATAGACATATATTTCATTAGATCCACATATCCACGGCACAATTCTTTGTTTCTCTCCTCTTTCTTGTGCTGCCTTGCAAGGTTCAGCTTGTTGCCCCAGGATGCCTGCACTTACGCTGGCACCCAGCCAAGATGGGGCCAATCAGAGAGCCCAGCTCCACAGTTATTCTTTTGTTTATGTGTTCCGTTTTATTGAATTACACTTCATATTTCACAAGGGCAAAATCAGTGAAAATTCATAAATGACTTTGCGCAACAGGTGGAAGATTGTATCATGTCATTCTGGAGGTCTCTGCAGCCTGAAAATGTAGCATTTATGTCCTTGCCAGATGTATGCCAGCTGTTCAAAAGCTATGACAGGCAGCTATTCAAGGTACCGTAGACACACTTGTTTGTTGTGATTATGTTATTATGTGTTTGTATCTTTTTGGTAGTTCTGCCTGAGGAGAAGGGCCAGCTGTTTCTTGTGTGCTGTACAACAGGATTTTAGTTTGTACCTCAAGTCTGTTCTTTGGCTTCTTTGGGACTTTTTAATGAGTCAGTGGAAATTAAGATAACTTCAATTATTCCTTTGAAAGTCCCTAATATAAATGGAGTATGCTGTTATAAATGTGGGCTGTAGTTCTGGCATGAGGTTATGTGGCAGAAGTTTCACCTAAAAACTGTTTTCCGAATTAGGAGAGTTATTTTTCCTTTGAGGACACTACTGCATTTCTTGGTGACATTCCACATAGAAATATGCAGTTTTCTGATAAAAATAATTTGCTCCTCATTTACAGCAGGTCATTAAGTAGTATCTAATAATTAATTCAGGACACGATACTTATTTTTAAGATCTTTTTCCTTCTGCTGGTAAATGTAGCTTAGCTGTTGCTTAATTGGAAGAAAAAAATGAGCTTCTTTACACTTACATTTAAAGTATAAATACGATTTTGTTTCAAGCTGCTGTAAATACCTCTAGTACACCAATCATTTGCAGCTCCATGAATTGTATTCTAGGAAATGGAGGACATCTTACTTCATGATTTCCTGGAGGAGGTGCCTGTGCAACGCATTAAGTCAATGAGATTGTTCAGTAAAAATATTGAAGTTTGGCTGCTTAATGCTTTGAAAGAGTTTCCATTACCGCTCCAAACATCTAAATCTAAAGGTATGTTTGAGTAATAGAGATATTTGCATAAAATAACCTTTGCTTAAATAGCAAAGAAGATTGTATTACAAGACTCTTACAGAAATTATTTTAAAAACAGTTTTTAACTGATGCAACTTTGGTAGTAGTGAGGACTAGAGTTAGTTGGGATGCAGTTAAAAAGAAATAGTCTCAGATAATGTGTGAGAACAAATTTAAGCCAAAATTATTCAAAATTCATGGTAAATTAAAGTGTATTTGAATATTTTTAAAGATCTGTTCTTGCCATGATTGCTTTGGCTGTGCAGTCTGCCCCTTGAAATTTAGGTATTTTTCTGTCTTTTCACCTTGCAAGTGGTTTTATGCAGATAAATTAATTAATGGCTATAGCACAGTTCAATATAAAGGGGAAAAAAAAAGCCATATTCCCATAGGGAAACTATGACTTTGCCTTTAGAGGAGGATTTGAAAAAATCTGTACTTTACAAAGGTGTGTGTATATATGTGTGTGTTTATAAATATGTACGAATGTACATACACACATATATTTATATGCGATGCTGAAAATTCTGACTAAAACATAATGTTGATCAGTTGCTCACCGAGTGCAGACCAACTGCTCAGAGGCAAAGCAGGGCTCCTGTGTGGAAAAAAGATTGTATTAGCATTCATATGCTTAAGGAAGACTTGCAGATAGTCTTAATCCTGACATTTCTTACATTTGAATGCTTGACAGAGCAAACTTAGTAAGGTGTTTTTAAAATGTGACTGCATGGAAATATATGTAATTAATCAGCTGCAACTAAGAATCAGTGATTTTGTATTATATTCTTGGAGCATGTTTGTCATAGTTGCAACACATTATAAACAGGGGAAAATAGAACCAAAGAAACCAAAGCTTATTGACAGTGCTGCAAAATTATAGGTGCATAAATGTGGAAATGTAACCCCCCTAAACAAAATACAGGAGGTTTAGAATTAAGGTTGCTTTCATTCACTTTAAACCATACATGTAAATGAGTATTAGTCTTGATTAAGAAGTATTTCATGTAAAAAAATACTAGAAGCATTTTTCCTGTGTGCCACGGGTTATCAGATTTGCAGTGAAGAAAGAGTGGTGGCCTGGGCAGCTTCTGCTTACAAGCTCTAAGCTGCCAGGGTCCACAGCCTATAGTGCTGGCTTGGTGCCCCCACTGTGCCCTCCCGTAGTCTTTGTAGCTCCCCTAGGGATCTACTTTCTAACTTAAAAGATCTGTCTTCATTAATGTCTTTTAAACTGTGAAATATTAATGATATGAAACATCTGCCTCTTCTTCTTTAACAGAAGTTAAAGTGTTTATAAAAAGACTTGGGAGAAAGATAGACCTTTCTAACATGGTCAAGGTATGTTCCAGAATCCTTGAAACAAAAAAGCTGGTCATCTCATTCACTCAAGCAGTCCGAGCTATTTATGAGATGCTCCACTGTAGGACAAGAGCAGCAGCACAGGTGTTCTTAGCTGTAGACTGCCCACAGTCCAAACCATGCTCACCTTCCTACCTATCTCTTCCCACACAGTAAGTATGCTGACAGGACTTTTTCCTTCCTCTGTGTTCGTTGAAAGCTTCTGAGATATGGCCAATGATCCCCCACGGATAGGAGAACACAGTAGCTGCAAGGGTCAGATGACAGTTTCCAGTATCTTCATTCAGCCATGCAAAACCCAGTTTTATTCTAAAATATATTTTATGTTGTGTCCTGACTACTCTCTCTAAGGAGTGTTGCAGCAGCCTGCACAAGGGAAATCACTGATATATCAGCTGCAGAGAAGCTGTGTGGTTGGGGAGCAAGGCAGGAGGTCTGTAAGGGCACAAGACCCTCAACTTTTTCATGGATCCCAGGGATCAGCTGGCAAAATCTTCTCCATCCTCTGAGCAGACAGTGCTGAAAGGAATGCTGAAGGGAAGCACCCTCTGAACTTTCCTGCTCATGGCCACCACTCAGATTGGCTTTTTTCCTTGGGCAAAAAAGAGATAAAATCTCTCTAACAATATCTCTACCTGCTTTTTGGTCCAGAATATCATTCTTCTCAGCCACAGTGACAAAGGAGATGCATCCAGGTAATGCATTTTTAACCCTTTGAACACTGCAAAGTGAATTGTTTCGTTCAGTACTGTGTTATAATGACAGGCTGTACCCTCCCTGCAGCATTCCTTCCATTGGTGTCCTTGGATACTTTCAGATCCTTGGGTTTTGAGGTGGTCTGGGCAACAACAGAACAGATAGGTCATGAACGGGGAAGAAAGCAGAAAAGAACAGGTGGTATGTTGTCTCCTCTCCTTCAAACACCAAGTACAAGATTCTCCCAACTTACCATGTGGCTTAAATCACTACATTGTATCCCCACAATAAAGGGGAGAAAGGAAGGGAGCTGTGGCTTAATGAACTACATGGTATTGTCACATTGTTCCTCAATAAACGCAGCTTCTCTTTATGGAAAAACTCATCACCAACAACATAAAAAGGACACACATCACTTTAAAAAGGTTTTTAAAAATCATAATAATATACAAATATGCACCCGTGTGCTAACACAGGCAAAAGGTTCACTTCTGTGAGGTGCTGAGCACTCACAGTTCCCAAATACTGCAGCAGTTCTTGGAGATACTAAATACCTGGAAAGCTCAGCTTTGTGTGCTTTGAAAGAGTGTTCTTGTGTGTTGAAGGACATGATGCAGCAAGACTGCAAGTGCCTGCTGTTCCCAGACATTTGCATTTGCTTTGCATACTCAGAATTTACATCATCCTTGTGCTGAAGCCATGATGTCAAGGAGCTGGTTGTAGGTTTTCAAATCTTCCCTGCTTATTCTTAATGCACAGAAAAGCTACAGAGGGTTAGCAATGAATTTACACCCTCAAGATTTAGGGCAAGAGAATTACAGCCTGCATTGGGGGGGATTCTCTAGCAACAGCCTTTGACTGCTCTACATCCCCTTTATGCTCTTTAACTGACACAAAGTGAACCTCACAGACCTCAGAATCTGGGTCAGATCAACACTTACAGCTGAGCACATCCTGAGCCTGGTTCTTGTTCATGTTAACAAGCTCTTGGCTCTGTTCTCACAAGCAAATGATGTTTGCACCTTCTCTAGAGCCTCTTTAAAATACAAAGGGAAGGGCAAAGGAGTTCTGGTGTACGTGGTGATTAGTCCCATCGGCAATTTAAAAACAATAGTTTCAATAAATAAAATTATGCAAGCTTTGTAAATGAGCATCCCCATGAGTTTTTCAGCAGTGATACAGTCTCTGTTACAACTTCTGCTGGAGATCTTGCCAAAGCCATGGATACTGGGCTCCAGCAAAGCAGAGAAGGAAATAAATATCAGCTAAACATTCCCCTGCAAATATATCCTCCTGTCCAACACACACCAGAAGATGGTTAGCTAAACACCACAGGTGTTTAAAATTTTCAGCTTGTGAGGAACATGCGGATGCTTAGTGGAGAGGCAGACGTCTCTCAGAAAGGACTGTTGAGTGGTTTAGTCAGCCAGACCCAGGCTTGTGTGGACCTGTAGCCTGTTTCTCCTGGTGGTTCTTATCAGTCCTCCTCCAGTGTACTCTCCTGGCTTCTAGCAATCTGAGGTGAAGGTTGTATCCACATCTTGGTATTTAATAGCTTGGTTTTGGCATCCATAACACCCTTGGGTAGTGAGTTCCAGGGTTTGATTATTTATTGAGTGAAAAAGTACTTCATTTTATTAACTTTAACATTTCTGCCCTTCTTCATGCAATTCTCCCTGCAAACCTCCATCACATCCTCCCTCAGCTACTTCTATTTGAAGTTGATCTCATCTTCCTACATAGGAGTCATTTGATGTTTCTAATCATCCTTCTCAGCTTTCTCTGTCTAAAATACACCTTGAATTTCAACTAGAGACGGGTGGTCAAAGCAGGTGAGAGCGCTCCTACTGAGAAGTATTACACTATGGAGGAGCTGTGTAACTGCAGCCTCCACATGGTGTAACCACGCCAGCCCTTGTAGAGTGCTTTGCAATGACTTAGCCACCTGGTGAGAAAACAGGAACAATTTTGACAAGGTCAGCATTCAAAAGAAAAAAAAAAAGTAACTTTCCCATCATGTGCAGATAAAGCAGGCTGACAGCTGCTACTACCTGGACATGCAGAAGTAATTAGAGCATAAAATGGTGTGAGTTCCCTGTGAGAAAGGAATGTGAATATGCTGCTTGTTGTTTCTTGGGGCTGATTCCTGCCTCTGGTAACCTGTATTTAAGTGTTGTCGGAGCAGACGCTCAATCAGTTAGAGCATTTTCACCGGGGGCCACATCAGCCTCGCGGTTGCCTTCAAAAGGCCAAATGTAATTTTAGGACTTTATACATTTATACATTTGGTCCTTTGAAGGCAACCACGAGGCTGATGTGGCCCGTGGTGAAAATGCATTTGACACCCCTGATTTAGAGAATTATGTTTAGTGAAGTGCAATAGCTAAAGGGACTGGTGTAAAGCCGGGGCATAGAGAGGGGTACTGGCAGCCTGCTGAAGGTGCTGCCCCCGTAGTTCCCAGTCTTTGGGTCGTGTCCTCTTGTTGCAAGCAGCAGCTCTCCTTCTGACACTAGAAACTCCAAGTAAAATAAGGTAAAAGACTTAGTCTTTAACTTAGCTGAAAGGGATTACCAAGTGAGAATCAGAGTGCCTTTGGTATTTCAGTAAAGCTAGCAGAATGGTGAAAAAGAAACATTGCTGGATTGGGAATTATGTTTGCACATAAATGGGCAGCTGCATTCTCTGCTGCTTGTGGGGACACGGTAAGCCTCTGGTGAATGAGATTTTTTAAAACATTTATGAATCCCGAGGTTTTTCTAAATTTTACAAAAAATATTTTTCCTCCGCAAGGCCACACTGGACATGGATTATTCGTATAAAAGCCTGAAATTCAACAAAGGCTTTAGATTCTTACTTATCTCAGTATGGAAGTGAGAGACAAAGTGATAGATTAACAAATTTTAATAGATTAAGGTTTAATTTCATTCATCGTTTTCATCTTTTCATCAAGAATCTGGAGCAATACTGTTTGATATTAGCAATGAAATTTAAAAAAAAAAAAAAAAAAGAAAAGGTTCAGAGATAAGGATCAAAGTTAGGCTGAAAATTCCTTGCAATATCTATCTAATTTTGGGGACAAATATGAAGCCAGACTCATTCACAAATTACTCATATGAAGATAAATGGGATAAAATCCCAACTAATTTTAACTAGCACCACATTTATAATATTGTTTTTGTCTTCTCAAAGGTTTGGGCAGCTTGAGAAAACTTGCCTTCTAATTTAATTGAAACATATACTAAGGACAAGTAACATCAAGGGAAAGTCAGCCCTGATACAAAATTTCATGTTTTAGACAAAATACCATCATTTGGTGTAACTATAACAACTCTGGGCAAAACCAATTGCTCAGATACTTCAAGCACGTTAACCTTGTCTGCTGCATCAGAGACGACACCACAGGGCGCCATTGAAAATAATAATTCCTAGAACAAAAAACACTTGAAGACAACTTCAGATTCATTTCCTTTGATTTTTTTTTTTTTTTTGCCAATTCAGAGACTGTTTATATAAAGTCTGGTATTGAATAAGGGAAGCTTTTTGACTGAGTTAGGGCTTGAGAAAGGCATTAACTGTTTTCTTATTATCTATAGATAATGAGAACAGTCTTGAACAGCAACAGCAAAGTCACTGTTCTGCGATCAGACTTGCATGCTGTCATCAGTCAGGGATTTCTGGATGTGCCTGGAAACCTCTTTCAAACAAAGTGTAGGAATCCAGAGGAGCCGCAGAACGACATACACCTCAAATGTAATATTTTTTTGTTATATTTTGTCTATCCACTTAATCCCTTGCTTGCCATTGTTAAAGCTCCAGCATTTCCTCTTGTTTATTCACAGTTTCTGCCCCAATGGGAATTTCAGTCTTGCTGTAACCCAGGGTACTGGAAAATAGCCAATAAAATTGAGAATGAAGGATGTAATATTATCCTTTTAACTTTAAAGGTTAAGAATGAAAGCTTTCTACGGCAGCAGGAGTAGAGTTTGTGTTACTAAATGATGTACCTCTGGAAGAAGGTTGACAAACAGGGTTGATCATTTATTATCTTTTGCTTTGACAAAAAGAGGATTCCAAGAGTTCCATTTTGCATTTTCCTCTGTTATTAATCAAAGTACGCAAAATCATTTATTGTGGCCAGATTTTAAAATATTGTATGCTGAACTGGACAAGGGCTATTGGCCTTTCAGCTTCCATGTCCTTTTGCTGTACTGCAGCCTGTGGGACCAATGTTGTGCTGTAAAACATGAAAATACAGAGTTTGGATGCAGCCATGACATAATGCCTTTTCCAACTTAATGCAAAGTGATGGGAAGATAATGGCAAGTCAATTTTTAGATTAATGGGCTGCCGTTTAAATTGTTAGCAAGGGATGGACAAGTTGGACTAGGCCGTGCATAGCACTGATAGGGGGAAACCTCAGCTCTGTTGCTGGCCCACCGTCAACTTGCTCGCTGACAAGGGATGCACCACAGCCTTTCCATGGCTGCTTTCAGTGGGAAAAATAACTTGCATTCTTCAAAGAACCATCAGGATAACCATTTACATAATATTGATATACAGCTTAAAATAAAAAACGCTGTGCAGAATGCTCATATTATATTTGCGCATTATATTAATGATGATCTTACTCTTTCCGAGGTGAATTTATGGCATTCTCTGTTTTTGTTGCTTTTACAAACTGTTATTTATAATAAGCAAGGTTTCACAGACCTTACCTATATGCCTTCTTGAAAGATGTCTCAGTTTGAAGGGTATAAATTCAGAGAGGTGCCATAGTGATGTACCTTTTAGTACTGGGTAGTAGGTTCCAATCTTTTAGGGGAGCAGCTGCACTGATTTGTGGTAATATTATCTGTATTTCTGTTGGTCTCCAGAATATTCTGCATTTTCTGTTATTGTTTTAAAGCTGTTTTCTCCCCCTCAACAGATAAACCAAGATTTTTTTTTTTCTTAACCGCATAAAATCTCACACAAGTAAGTTGCTATTGCATATAACTACATTCCAGCTTTCACACTGGAAGTGTTTATTCTTGCCACCTTTGACATGATGACTAGGTCAGTGCAGATATGGTGGAAATGGACACAAATGTGAATTCTGTTTTCAAAGTAGTGTACTATTCCATATATTAATCAAAATACTATGAACAAATGTCTTAATATAGTTTAAGCTAAAGATAAAAGAATAAAAGGCTAAAAACTGCAGAAACAAACCAAAAAGCAAGTCAATCACTTCAAGTAATGATCTCCCTTCTGTATTTCATAGGTTTGAATGACTTAATGTCTCTGCTCGTCCCTTCCATAGATATTCAGGTTCTCCTGAACTGTGTGTCTTCAAATCTTCAGGCTTTTGTCATTCAGGTATAAAATTAATTTAATAATTCCATAAAAGAAAATGTGATCACATCATTTATCATGCTACATGCTGACTGTCGCTAGTCTGCCGGAGCTACATTGTACTGTAGCAACCTGACCAGACTGCATATTTCCATAAATACAATTTATGCATGTTGCAGAAAAAGGGGGAAATTAACTGGCACACAAAAATTCCATCTGTGCAAACAACTACAAGCACATTTCTGTGCATATATCCACTTGGATGTTTTCAGTATCTGCTCTCATCTCATAGACACGTATTATAACAGTCCCTAATAAGCCAAAATTCAGAAGAAAAATGTTAGTAAAAATGAACACCTCATGATTCCTGAAATAATTGATTTACAAAGCTGTTGGCTTTTGGCAGACAGCAGGAGAGTGACAATTTCTAGTACACTGTCTCTAGCTCTTGTGAAAGATTCAAGTATGATCATCCTCACACGTGCACCTTTCCATAAGTTACCAAACTCTACCACTCCTGTTCCATCACTGGTACAGAATTAGTGGTAGCTTGATTGCACAACTGCATTCGGTTCGTTGCCAAACCAATTACCTTGGGTCTGAGTGGTGGTTAAAGTTGTTTTTGGTTTGAGGTATTTTTTTCACTTTTTGAAGAAGCAGGAAAACTGCACTTCTTGAGCTTCTTTTTTTTTAAATTAAGAAAATTATTTTGCTGTTCTGTAGTGCCTTCATCTCATAGAACCCTCAGCTACCTCATGGGATGGTACAAAGAAGATGAACTTTTCATGGAGGTTCACAGTTATAGGGCATAAGGCAATAGACACAAGTTGCAGCAAATAAAATTTCTAATAGATAAAGAGAAAAAAAAAATCAACATTAGAGCAGTTAAGCATGGGAAGAGGTTACCTGGAAAGGCTCTGGAATCTCCATCCTGGAGGTATTCAGAATGTGTCTGGATGAGGCCTGAATCAAGCTGCCCATGCTTTGAGGAAGAGGTTGCATTAGATGATGTGCACAGATCCCTTTCAACCTAAGTTATTTCAGGATTCTAACAGAAAAACCTGCTTGTTCCACCCTTGTATGCAGTTTGTACAGGGAAATTGCAACACAATAAGGAATTATTTTAACCAGCTTGATCATAAAGTACTTTTTTTGCTGTGTCTGCAGCCAAGCAGGAGTAAAGAGGAATTCAGAAAATTGGCCTCAGATTTCCAGTTGAAATGGAACTTCCTCCTGAGCGCAGTAAGCAAGGTTATGACCCTGAACTATGCAGACAGTTTTGGTAAGTAGGATCTTTGTGACTCTCATCTGATATACCCCTCTGTCTCCTGAGATGGCAGAGGCACCAGATGCTTTTAACTGAGATAAATTCATGCTGAAGTCATTAGGGGCATCACTTCTTCCTACGCTCTCCCTTGCAGCAAGCAGCACCACTCATCTGGTGCTGTGGCTAGCTAGGTCAGGCAAGTGAAACTTTCCGTTTTCTGCCAGATTTGTTTTCTGATCCAAAACTCCAGGATGAGCAGAAGAGGGGAAGGTATTATAGGAGCATGCGGCTGGAAATGGTGAGAAGGGCACAACTCCCTCTTTCGGCAGAAGCCATCATTTGTCTGTGGGAACATGGGGAACAGCAGCCTGAGGTGTGAGCCTCTCCTCTCCCTCCCTTCAAAAGCTGCCGACCCCAGCAGCAGGGTGTGACAGAAAGCCGGGGCCACTAATATCCCAAACCACCGAAATTCCAGATCTCTCAAAGTGACAGCCCCCAGTCCTTCAGGTTCTTCCCGTATAATGGAGCCAGAGCAGAGCCACTGCAATAACTACTTGCCAAAAGTTCCTCTGACAACTATGTGCTCCTTCCTTTTCCTTATGCTTTACACTGATGTAAGTGCTTGCCTAGCCAGAAGCAAGCCTGTTTAAGGTGTTAAACTCACTTGTCACTCCTTTAGCTGGGTTAGTTTTCTCTCTGTTTTAGGGCTTTGGGCTGTCAAGTAGCAAATCCACCCCACACCAGTGAAAGGCAGGAGAAGTGAAGGGACTGTGCAGTCACATTCACTCAAAGAGGTTTGAAATGGTACAGCCACATCTTGAAACAGTTCAGTGTCTTTCATTTCTGTATTGCACCAGCCTTATCTGCCTTTCTGTTCATTTGTAAAACCTTTCAGAGGTTCTCTCTCTGTTATTCGTTCTGCAGAAATGCACCAGCTCCTGTGAATAGCATCTGATCTCAAACTGCACGAACCACTTTTTAGATTTTCAAAGGAGCACCTTCACTTTTTTTTTCATCTTCTTTTGGATGGGGCTTCACACAAATAGCCAAAGAAAAAAGTATGGTTTTGAAGATAATGAGGTTATGTATTTCCTACAAGGACATAACAAAGGGGTATGTTAAGGTTGTTGCCTTTTGTATTCTTCAGTATCTTCCCCTGCTGATGTCGGTGTTTGTGCACATATGTGCGCAGCCCTTTTTCACACCAAGGTGCCACCTTTTGCTTTATATTTAGATTGCAAACTCTCTGGAGCGGGATTAGAGTTTTGTTCTGCGTCTGCAGGGAACAGAGCGCAGTAGCATCCCTTGTCTGTCAGCTGCTGCATTACAGTAATAATAACTATTCCTTTCTCTCTCTCCGGAGGAGTTCTGCACAAAACTCTACAATGTTGCATGCAATATTTTGGGCAATAGGGAAATTAGGAATGTATTCCAAGAACAGCTCTGGAAACATAACGTTTATTGAAATTCCCCATGATGATGAAATTCTCTTTACTCTTTCCACCACAAGAATAGTTTAATGAATTGCCTCCCTGTTCTGCAGTTGTCACTGATTGGGCATACAACTGATGGAGAGTATCCCCTCCTCTGCTGAGCCTTCCTTAAACTAGTTACAAATTATATTTTCATCCCACTTACAACAGCCTTCTTATGATACTTCAGTGGCACTAAGACTGAACTTATTCTCACATGTGAGAGAGTTAAAAAATGCCTTTTAACCTTTCTCTGTGATGCTCCAATTAATTTGGTGATTATTATATTCTTTCTTAATACCTTTGGTTCTTTAAGACATTGGGCTCTACAGTAGAATTTTGAGTTTTAGTGGACAAAGCTGAAGCCATTATGTTAACAAGCCATCTGCTGTAAAAGTTCTGTACTCAGAGTCATTGCTTTTCAGAAATTTTCTACATCTCAGTATTTCCTGCAGAAATGGTGGGCAGCCTGCAAGTCGAAACATGTAGCATCCACACTGAGGAAACACAACCACTTAGACAAAGATGTGAGTGCCACGTTCCTGCAGTGTGCCTCCCCTCAAAATACACCACATACCAGCAAGCAAAACCAAACTTACTTCTGTCTGAAGCTCTTGCCTTGGATCTTGGCACATCTGGCACACATGCAGGCATGCTTACACATCTGAATTTCGTGTTGACTTTTACCCTTTCCAGCCCAGCTTCCCCATG
This sequence comes from Columba livia, assembly GCF_036013475.1. NCBI lineage: Eukaryota > Metazoa > Chordata > Aves > Columbiformes > Columbidae > Columba > Columba livia. Next base: position 68,477,142 of record NC_088602.1, read on the forward strand.
GGTGATGCCCAAGTGTGGTCGGAGGAACCGTGCAGTTACCCCCTCTGAGACAGCAAGGCACAAGTGTGCTACAGCAGTCAAGGCTAATGGGACCTCTACAGTTCTTCCAGCTCCACCTCCTCTCCAGCAAATGTGCCTCTATGTGTCTCCGTCACAGAGCCTCACTTCAGCTGGTACACCTCCATCTCCTTCACCACTCTCCCTTCCAAGGCATTCAGGGATGTATTGGCGAGCAGCGCTTGCTGGAGAGAGACCTGCACATTCCTCTTTTGAAAGCAAGCCGATTCACCTTTCTATCCCTCTTCAAATCTATGTCACTCTGTATTATCCCAAGGGACAGTGGGGTGGTAGCTTTTGTTTCATGCTTACTGTTCTTGAATATATTGAAAACATCTGTAAGACTGTTAGAAACTGTTATAGACTACTAGTGTCACGTCTGTATAGTTTGAACTCCAAGTGTCAAGGTCCCTTTCCTCGTCTGACAGATTAACAATTCTTACTTTGCTATAATTTGCTATCATTTAAAAATGTGCAAAAAGACAAACAGTAGAACCAGCAGCTTCTCAGACACACCTAACATCAAAAGAGGCAGTATTTTTCATTTTTAAAGCTCTGTAAACCTTGGTCATCCATATAAATGGTGGTGTCTCCTTGTTGATGTCCAAGTAAACACATTTGTGGGATGCAGAGGTTGTGAATTGTTTGATGAATTCCTATGCAGATTTATGGCATGGAAGAAGACCTACTCTTTACTGCAAGGGCTTTCAACCAAGCTATGATTCAAAAGTCAATGGTCCCAGTGAGTCTCACTTGGCTTTTAGCAGTTATGCCCCAAGCTGCAAGGTAGGGCATTTGATGTCACAGACATAAGACACACAGATGTCTGTAGGAGGATTTGCTTGGGAAGAGGTGAAACGATTTATCTGTCCGAGGGGAAAATGGTGATGATACGTGCTTGTTGATAAGCTTTGTAGTAGCAGTGCATGTGGGGAAGAGCTTGAACAGGAAAGCAAATAAACACACTTTCCTCTCTAGCTAAAATAAAAAGGTGTTTGCTCATGTTTAAAATCTGCAGCTGGTGCCTATTTCTCTGTGATATCTGGAAATACATAATTTTTAAGTACTATTTGATGAGTGATTAGTGTGCTGCTTTGTCTATCCCATTACTATTATGAAGCCCTTCAAAAAAGAACACATCATGAAGATAAGCAAATGAAGAGGATGTTAAAATTATTTTTGTTTTTCTTTAAACCTAGGATCCTGGCATTTGTTTAATTTGCTACTCATGGATTTTGTGGCTCACATTTTCCTGTCCTATATAGAGGAGGAAGCTGATGAAAGTTTCTGGGTTGCAAAGCAAAACGAGTCTCCTGTTCTGTGGGTTTATGAGCCCAACCATTTCTGGGGCTATTTTGCAGAGGAGCAACCTCAAGCCAATGTTCCACAGACAGCTCTTATAACTTTGATGCAGAGCCAGAATAACTTCGGATTAAGCAACGTTTTTCCAGAATTCTGAGTTGTTCGGTGGACACAGCTGCAGGCAGCAAGGTGAAATAAACGTTAACTTTTAATGTTTTAACAACAACAACAAAAGTTATAAGTTGGGTAAATTGGGAGGGATCAGAAGGGGTGTTGTTGTTTGAGAGGCTTTATGTGTGTGAAGTAGAACTAATGAAATCCAGGTTTGCATGGAGCTGTGCCCAGTGCCACCTAAACCTCAAGCCATAAATCATCTTCCACAGCCCCCACCCACCCCAGATCCCACCAAGGGATCGTAGTTTCCACACCACCCACCTCCTCATCACCACAGTTTCCTGATTCTTCCCTTAGGTTTCCAGCAGACCTTGGGTGCTCCTTTAGATTCACCAAGCATTGTCTAAGCAAGAGCAGCGCTGTTCTGGTAGCTTGGGAGCAGCTTGTGGAATTGCTGACCAAAGAGACTGCGTATATTTATTGATCGGATACATGAGCATATGGCGTGGTCATTTCTCGCTGTTGGAAGCACGCAGAGGCTCTTCCCTCCACCTACCTGTTAGTTTTAGCAGAACATGCAGAAGTATGAAATCCTTGAGATCCTTCTGCTCCACCAGACTTTCTTGCAATCAGTCCACTAGTTCAAACTTACCAGCATAAGGGATGACATACAGGTAGAAAACAAGATATACTCTAAGTCTTCCTAGGATGCAAGGCTAAGTATGAGAACATGGATCAAGCCTCTGTGCTTAATACAAGTGATGAATTATACATTCAGCTTTTTTCAGATTTGTCTTCCATGCAATAACAGCACTTGTCTTCACTCTTAGAGAACATTGTGTTTTCCGGAAAAGAGTGCTAGACAAATGTTAATGGCATTAAGATTCACAAAGAAAATTACACTTTGAGAGTCATCCTGCTGTAGTTATTTTAATGTTTATCCAGCACCTCCCAAGATGTATTCAGCTTCCATAAAATGGGACCAGGACTAAAACCAGACTGTTTTTAAAACATCTTTATTAGCTAGAAAGACCCCTGGAGGACCCTTGTTTTTAAATATAAGATATGCTAAAACTAGCTCAACAATTAAAATTAGAGAGGAGAAAGAAGGCACAAAGGGGACAAATCAAGAATGATTTATAAACGTGATAGGCATGTTTGACAGTTGTTATCATTTTTCAAATGACCCATCCTGCCATGCCACGTTAACGTCAAAAACCAAGCTGAGCTGGGTGCAGGCTATGAGTAAGGAATCTCTAAACCACTGATGGCCAGAAATTAGGAGACAAACCAATAGAAAGATAATTCAGTATCTGCTTTGCTTCCTATGTTCTTTCACTGTGCTGCCCGTATGTGCTTTCATGTGGTCATCAAAGCTCTTGTGCGGCTCTCAGCAGACAAGGGTTTGACCCATGTGTTGTCTGTATACATAATGTTTTTACAATTTTGTGTAAGAGTTTTGCATACTTTGTACATTATCTCAAGAATAGAGCAAGGCTGACTAGAGTGAGGGACGAGGGGTATCTGAGTAAAAGATGATGGGTATAAAACATGAAATAAACAGTAGGGTGATTCGAGAGAACGTATGGATGAAATGTAGGACTGGCAGAGCATAGAAAGAGCCTAGAGATGAAAGATCCCAGCAGCTGATGGACTCTAACAGTCCACATGCAAAATGCTGACAATGGTGATTATTGAAATAAAGTCCAGTAAGAGCCTGCTGATGCTGTGGTTCAAGTGTTTGCAGCCTGTGAGGGAGAGGATAAACTTGAACCTGCAGCTCAGAATCTTTTCAGGAGCCATGTCAGTGCGAATGAGCACTTCTGCCTACTTGTGTCCTTCAAACAGTTGGTAGCTCCCACCTCAGCCATTGCAGGCTCCTTCTCTGGGTGTCAATACTAATTCCATAGATTGCTGAGAAACACAGCTGCCAAAAGCATCTCCATCACCCACCCCTTTTTTCATATTGCTACCTTAGTAGATCCCCTGAATAGGTTCCTACTGCATGAGGATTTGTGTTCTGCAACTTTTGATCACCAAAAATCATCATCATGCTCCCAAGCAACCTTCTGCCCCTGCTCCTGACTAATCCCCCTTCGGCCACTACCTGTTGTGTGGGGCATCTAAACCCTCAGCAGCCTCAGTGGCATCCACCAGATACGCTGCTGTTTCCTGGACCACATTTCTGCTGCCTGACATTTCATCACTCCGTGCATCACAGGGATATTTCATATTTTTTCCTTTAGCTCCTTTACCTCACGCAGCCTCTGCGCTCCCTGCGACCCAGTGTCTTTCATCAGCTCCCATCCTCCCCTCCGTCCTCTGCCAACAACACCAACCTCCGTGTCTTTTTCATCTTGTCCCATGAGGCATTTCTCTGCCTTCTCTACAGCCTGTTATGCTTGGGAAAAAAATCTGTTCATCGCACCTCCACCCTCATCTCATTGAAATTAGTGCTAAAAACTCAGTTTTGCTATGAAACCCTGGAAAAATGAGAGGGAGGACTGGTAACAGAAATCAGAAAAGAATCTTCCAACCTTGGCCTGATAGCAGCAGCATCAATATGTGTCTGTGGCTTAGCAGATCCCTTCATGATCTTTTAGCTGACACCTTCATTCTTCTTCTTCCTTCCCCATCTGTTTTTGGTCCTTCATTCCTACTTCATGCTGAATATAAATTACACTCCTCAGCAGAGAGACCATGTTTTTCCATTTATTTTGAACAGTGCAGAACATTTCTGTGGTGGTTGTTTGTTTTTTTAATGCAATTTGAAGCATGAGAATAATTGTTAATAATCCTGAAAAGGGAATACATTCCAAGTTGGCAACACCTCCTGAGGAAAACATTATTTTTATATGAAAAAATATAAAGGGCAGGGAGTGAGACAGTACAAGATTTGAACACAGTGGCTTAATAGGGAGTGTGGCAGATGACATGCTACACAGCCAAACACACATAATATGAACTAAGAATTGTTGAAACCAGTGGCAGTAACAAAGATGCTCTGAGCGAGCACTAATCTATAAAAGTGAAGCTCAGAGAGCATTGGCCCAATCTTTATTCCTTATCACAGAGCTTGCAGTTGCTTTCTCTCAGCATGAAAGGCATTTTTTCATCTAGAAAATCCCATTCTAGGCTTCTTCTCTTCGTTCACTTGCTACTAAATTAAAATCCTATTAAACTGCACACCTGCAGTGGGTTTATCTGCAGAGCACTGTGCTGTAGCTTTTAATCCAATTCCACACCTTCGTGACATACAATATACTGCAAACCAGGGCGTAGAAAGACTGAGGTTATGCTGTTTGTAGCTCTGTCAGCAGAGAACAAATCAAACACTTTGATTTATTAAAAAGAGAGAAAAAAAATAAGGACATAGTTAGCTACTTCACTTAAAGGAATAATAAGTGTTCATCTCAGTGGTCTGTATAATCCAAGATACAGAGATCAAGTGAAAACATTAGCTAAAATGATCAAAAAATGAGAGTAAAATCTTGACCCTGCTTAAATTCAGTGGCAAAACTTCTGCTGATTTGAAGAAAGCCAAGATTTCAGCATGAAAAATCAGTCCCCATCAGGGGGAGAGACAGGCTGAGACTATTCATTTTGAAAGAGAATATAAGGGTTTATAGCAGACATATAAAATGTGAATGATTTACTAAAAAGTGGATGTGGCCTCCTCTCAGACCTTTGCCACCCTACAGGGAAACAAAATCTCCTCTTGCTGGGTTAAGTGATGTAAAATAAGCTTGGTTATCTGTAAAATACCTCAGATTCAGCAGGAAAGAACAGAGAAGACTTTTTTATTCAACGAAGGGAGAAACAAATGATTCATAGTTCCTACAGTCAAAATACTTCCATGTTTCTTTTCTAATTTTCTGCTCATTTCCAGGTCAGGAAGAGAGAATTACTAAAACTTTTACTAATTTGGATCTTCAAGGAGGAAGGGAAGCACTTTGTACTTAAAAATATGGACACTTTGCCTCTGATGAACAGCAAATCTTTGGAGAAAAGCAGCCTGACTTTAAAATTCTTTATGCCACACCATTCTTACTTTTTGATGCAACTTTAAGAAATACTGTTTTCATTCTCTTGAATTTAAGAACGTTTTCTGGAAATACTAAACGCAAAACTGTGCTAGCAATGGAGTTATTTTAAGCTGGCACACTATTTAGCCATTTGACTTTATTTTAATAAATCTTCAGGAAAAAAGGTGAAGTATTTGTGGTTTGGTTTTATCTCTTTCTTGTATTTTTTGTAGTCAGTAAAGCTGAAGGCCTACCTGAAGTCATCATGGTAAATTTATCTGGAAGCTATAGAAAAGATTAATGACTCTGCATCAATGTTGCTTTGTGTCTACCATGCATAATTTTAAAATCATATTTATTGCATATAGAAGTTAGCACTAATTCCTATGTCTTGAGAAATTCCCGCTTTGTTTCCCATTTCTGCAGGATACAAGAGGCAATATTTCACATACAATCCTATTAACTGAAATTAAATAGGTTGTACATAACGTCATGGATTTGTTTATGTTAGAAACAAGGTTGTTTGAACTTATTCCATAAGCAAAATACAAGCAAAGACTCTTATAAAGACAAATCCTGGAATAAATTGGTAAGAAATAGTAAATACAGAGTATTAAATTTGTATCTTCCATGCATCAGATTGCATGAGGAAATGCCCTTAAATACCAAAGAAAGTAGGATTTTAAATATTTTTTAAGAGCATGTCTGCAGGGAGTTTACTGGGCCTGGTCATTATTTCAACGACAACTGCGTTGTTATTTTAAGAAGTGACATTTCCTGAACTAGAGGAAAGCAATTGTCAGGAGCTTAGCAAGCTTTCAGTTATTTTGGTTTTGGAAGTCTACGTTTTCCACTTGCATGTGCATTCCTCTGCCTCAGCTGAAGCACTGAAGTGGGATTCAATACTCAAAACGGTGGTATTACAGCAGATGTAGATAGGGCCATATGCTGAAGGAAAAGGTAGGCACGCATTTGATTTTGCTGATAAGATTAAGAGTTTGGTGGCCAAATTACATACTCTGGCGCAGTAACTTTGTGGTCTGAAAAAGCATTTGGGCCTTAAGGTCCATTATACCCATTTTTACTATCCTTCAGGTTTTTATGGTGAAACTAAAAAGCAAAACAGGGTGTCTAGGAAAAAATATAAGCTAAAAATACTCAATATTTTCTAGTCCACTTCTATTTATTAAAGTTTATATTCTAGATTAGATATGCAGCATATTTTCATGGAGTAATTAACCAGAAGTTGTAACAGCAGACCAACCTCGTGATCTTCACAGCTATGTAAAGGTAAGGTCTATTAGATGCATCTGAGAACCGTGTGAAAGGCAAAGGCTCCTGTGAGATTCATTCCTTCCTGTCCCCTCTTGAACCTGTACTCCTTAAATAATTTGGAGGAATGCAATGAAAGTTTAGAAGTATGTATTTTAAAGAATTATAAGTTTGCATTGCCATACTAAAGGAGCCTTCTGCCAAGAGCGGAAAAAGAGCAGGATGCAAAAGTGCCTTTACTAAATAAGGGCCATTGATACAAACTCAAGTATACATTCAAACCTTTGCCTAATTAAAACCTTGTCTGGGAGATATATCATTTAATAGCAGTTCCACGTACTTACATGTCAAAACGAATCCCACAAGCACTGCAACAAATGATGTCTGACTTTTAGGACTTGGGGTCTTGCTGTTCATTGATCCCAGTGTCCAAATGAAGTTTTGCCTGCAACGGGAGCATTCAGGTGGGTGCACTCCCTTGTGTATTCTCTCTTTTCTGTAAGTGGAGAGATCATAGAATAGTTTGGGTTGGAAAGGACCTTCAAAGGTCATCTAGTCCAAGCCCCTGCAATGAGCAGGGACATCTGCAACTAGATCAGGTTGCTCAGAGCCCCGTCCAGCCTGGCCTGGAATGTCTCCAGGGATGGGGCATCTCCCACCTCTCTGGGCAACCTGGGCCAGTGTTTCACCACCCTCATCCTAAAAAATTTTTTCCTCATGTCTAAATTGATCACACTGTCTCTGCCTTGATGTTTCCATGTGCCTGGTTTTGCACATGAAGTACGTATAAATAATAATTTAATTAAACACCTGTCCAGCCACACACCTGAATGAGAGGGTCCGACAGCTTCCCAAGTCCCCAGCAAAGGCCATGCAAACGCAGGGTGAGCCCGCAGCGAGCCCCAAATCCCGGGCTCTGCCCCGCGTGGACAGCGAACCCAACGGGGCCGAGTTCCGCCTCCGCTGCACCCTCTGAGAGCCCACGCTGCGGGTGGCTGTCCCACGGGTGTCACCGGCAGGTGTGGGCAGAGCCCACGACACAGTTACCCTAGCCGCGGGAAGGGTAGTGAGGAGACAGAACATGAACGCGTGACGCCCGCCGGAACGGAGGGGTGCTGCGATTATTTGGGACTACCACCGGGGGGATCTCCAGGGGAGCTCCGTGGAGAAGGGGGACCGGAGGAGGAGTACCGGGAGTGGGGGCGGCGGGGAGGGCGAAGCGGCCGGGGCGGGCGGCGGCCGCCTGGGGGGGCTGCGGGCGCGGGAGCTGCGGCAGAAGATGTCGCCGAGGCGGTGGCTGCCGGCGTGGTGGCGGTGGTGGTGGCTGCCCACGCTGCTGTGGGGCGGCGCGGGGGGGTACGTGGTGGTCAGCTCGGTGACCTGGCCGCTGCCCGAGGGGGAGGAGGAGGCGGCGGATGAGCTGCACGGCTCTTCCACCGAGGATGCGCTCCCCGCGTTGCTGGAGGAGGCGGGCGGCCTCTGGAAGCAGAGCTACCCGGCCTCGGCTTACCGGGAGGATGCGGCCCTGGGCTCCGGGCCGGCGGCACGGCGCTCGGGCCAGGGGGCCGCCCCCTCCAGGATGTTCTCCTACCGACGGGAGGGCGGCGGGGCGCCGGGCCGCGCCGGGACCGCCCGCTTCCTCGCCCACTACAACACCTGGGGCTTCGTGGCTACGCGGGCCGCGCACGGAAAGGTACGGTGCATCCCCACACACCCGGTGCCCACGCCCGCGGGCTGCCGCGGTCACGCGTGACCTGCAAACGAACACCAGGCTCCTCCGTGGCCGCCCGGCGCTGGCGTCGGGAGCGGCGTTTATTCCGTTCCACCGGCACCTGCGCCGATGTCATCAGGCATCAAACGCGCGGAGAAAATAGTATAAACTCCTTCTAGGAAAAGAAATCGTGTTTTGAATACGGTCACGGGGGCACGCTAAAAAATTAAAAACAAAAAAAACAAAACACAAACCAACCCAGAACCAAACACCACAGCAGCAGCGAGGCACAGAAAAAATTACAGTCTTTAAGCTACAACCAGAGCTACAACGTTGGTTTTGGAAACAGGCTTTGTCGTTCCCTACAGCCAGGGGTGGGTGTTTGCACCCTCCAGCCCGCTCCTGGGCACGCTGCCTGTCCCTGTCCCCAGGGAGAGACCCTCTCTGACAAACCCTCCTCCCAAACGACGCTTGTAGCTCTTTTTTCTGCCCTGGGCTCTGGCTGTCACCCGGCCAGCAGGAGAGAGGGAGGAAGAGGAGGAAGAAGAGGAGAAAGAGGAGGTGGAAGAAGAGGGGAGCCTGCTGAGCTACTGGAAATCTGTGTGTCCTGCAGTGGTGCAGCTACGCTGGCTTAAAGGGTGGTGTTTCTGTCAGGAGCATTAAGCAAGAGCACTGGAGAACCGGGGTCATGTTTTTTTCCAGCTTTAAAATATTTTCCTTTTTAAAATTAAAGGTTGGAATGAGACACGGCATCCAATACCACTCAGACAAAAAATAACAATAATTTTAAAAAGACAGCTTTAACTTTCTCTTGAAAGTATTCACAGATTGATTTAATGTACAATTTAAAAAACAAAGTTAGAAGCACGTTAATCTCCAGAAATCTTGGCTGAGTTAGTGACAGTTTATGTTATTGTGAAATAATAAGCCACAGGTTAAAAAAATACACCATTAAGTAAATACAAACATACACACAAGAGGCCTGTAATTCTACATCAGACTGTCGGAAATCCTATTGAAACATATGATCTTAGCTCTTCTGGTTTACGCTCTCACGAGAAACCCTTGGTGGAATTACAGCTCTAATATAGTCTGCAGTTAGCTGCCTCTAGTTACAATGCAGAGGTAACAGAGAAAAATCTGATTCATAAGAAAATTTATAATTGATAAGGGGGTGTTGCTGCTCTGAATGCCGAATTATGCTGCCTGTGATCCCAATTCTTTTTGAGAACCCACTGTAATGTTAACTATGCATGACACTCTGAGCATTTTAAACAGTGGAAACATGTCCTGCAATATTACTGACAGCTACTAGTTTTTTCTACATTGTAACATAATAATAAACAAGTATTTTTGGTTTCTAAGTTATGTAGCTTCATTAAAGCGTTCCTTCAAAGGAATGCTAACAAGAAGGACCAAGCACTATAAGCATTAAAATTTTAAAGGCATATAAACATTAAAAATCAGAAAGCATGCAGTGCAGGTAATAACATCATCCAGGGTTTTCTTATTAACTATTCATACTTAATTTGATTTTGCTGTAAAGGATTTACCAGTTACATTGAGTTAATGTGTTGACTGATAATTTTACTATTTAACATCTAATTGACCATGAGGAAAGAAATATCTGAAGACATGAAAAAGCAGTAATTCACTAAGGAGCTGTCATTGCAATTTATAATGGGATGAAACGCATAATGAGTATAAATCGTAACAAAGAATATTAATGTGTGTCGCTGCTGAGCAAGGACAGTTTTGCATGTGTTATGTCCATCATATATGTGCAGGTCAGAGTATGGGAGAAAACTTTTTGAAAACTTGGCTCCTTGGTGCCCCTCCTCCTACATGGGAGGAAGGTTTGCTCTGGTTGGCTTGGTGGTCAAGACCTTCCCCCAGAGCTCAGGTTACTGCCCAGGCAGCTGAGCTGATGTTGAGCTTGACTTTAAACACAGCTCTAGAAAAAATGCCTTCCCCTCTCTCTCAAACTGATGCAATCACGTTGCAAAACAAGGCTAAAAGGGGAGGCAAAATTAGCAAAAAGCAGGCTGAATCAAGGCTAAATTAGGCTCTGTGTCCTTTAGGGTTTGAAAAAGGATCTCAGTGCTGTTTTGGAGTAAACATTTATTGAGACTGATGGCATTGATTTTAATGTGCCTAAACATATTTAATTTGGTGGAACACAAATGTTCTCCCTAGTGTCGTGGACAGGTCTGGAAAGAAGAAATAGAGGAGAAATCTGTTTTCGTAGAAGCATGATAGATCTAATTTAGAATAAGGTCTTCTGTCTCATGATGACAACAGAAGTGGGAGACTGAGCACTTCAGGGATGCCGTCCTGTCAGCTGGAGCCCCTGAGGGAATCCCTGGCATTGCAAACCCTCTATGTGCAAAGAAGTAACCAGCTGCTTATTTGGATTTTGCAGATCCAAGGTATGCCCTATGGGAACTGTTTACTTCTCAGCGACGGTCCCATCAATAACAGCACCGGAATCCCTTTCTTTTATGTGACACCAAAGGACAACACTGTGGCAGATCTCCTGAAGAATCCTGTGGCTTCTCTGACCCTGCCAGAGGCAGATGGAAATTTCTGCAGGTAACAGAGTTTTATCTGCCTACTACCACCTTATGTAAAGAGGGAACAGAGTCCTCAGAACAAAATGATGGGCCCCCATCTCCAATGTCTCACCATCAGTTACAAGCTCCTCCTTAGGTTTGTTTTACAGGAAGCTGTCCCAGTAGAGCGCGGTAAAGAAATGCAGAAGTTTCATTGGACTATATTTTAGCATTGACAGGTGCAGTGGCGTTCAGCTCTCACATTAACATATCTACATTTTAATCTCTTCTTGGAGGTGTCTACGTAAAACCTAGGTGTTCGAGATCCCCTTATAGGCCATGGTGTGAAGTCCCTAGGGTTTGGAGGGCTATCCAAGTCACAGTAAAGCAGACACCCTTGCTCTGCTGAAGAGCTTTGGAGGTCCTGCTGATTGCCTTGGCAGGGCTCTACCTCTCCAGGGTCTGTAAGGAGATCTCAGGCTCTCAGTTCACAAATTATACACTCAGGACCATGCCACTCAGTCTGGTTTCCAGCTCTTCAGAGAGTACAATTGAAATGTCATTGCACATTTTCGGTGCCTTGTGTATCATGAACAGCTGGCAGATGTTCCCCCACATAAAGGAGGCCAGGTCTGAGATTTACTGATCTACAGCTGACCCCAGGTTTATCACTCCAGAGATAGCTGTGACTTCTTTATCACTCCAGAGATAGCAGACTTCTTTCTTCTGATCATATGCACAGTGTGTAACTCCAGATCACTGAAGCTTTTCATGTGCAAAATGTATATTTGTAAACTCAAAGATGATTCAGTTTTCCCCTCCATGCTTGTCTCCTTGAAAAAGACATATCTCTGCCATATGTTTGTTTACAGTCAAACACGTGGCAAACTTGGCTGGGTCAGCCTTGTGTGAAGACGTGTTTCCATAGGCCTCTTTACATGAGGAGGTACATGACACCGAAACTGTGTCAGACAGGACTCTGTTACCAAAGCAGATCTTAGCTGGTATTCCAAGGAGGGAGAGAGGAGAACTGGAAATTACAGGCTGCTTCAGAAAGAAATGGGATTGAAAGTTTTTACCCCAACTTAAGGTCCTGGTTGGGGGAGAAGAGGTTTATCTTAAGAACTGGATCACAGATTTACCCATCTGGGAATTGCTTTGGGTATCATCCCGCCTCTCAAGCCCGCTAGCTGAGAACAACACTGGAAAAAACAGTGAATGTCAAATGTAAAGCACATTACTGTTACACTTGTCTGCATTTGTCTCCAGAACACACAGTTTTCTTAAGAGTTATATAGTTATATAGTGGCAAAATGAGATGGTTCTTAGTCCTAAGCAGGACAAGTAATTTCAGACTGACATGCTCATACATGGCACCCTCTTGCAAAGTCAAACATCTAATAGGAGCCTTCTATTGCAACATTTGTTAAGGTGATTCAGCTTTGAGCTCTTGAGAAGGTCAACAGAGTGGTGAAGTTAAACCCAGAATGGTTCTGCTTGTTCCTTAAAATGTTTTCATTAAATATTTTGAATTAATAATTTAATAAATAAATGTATCAGTTCTTTTGTAACAGACTAATGACGCTTATTCCTGCTTTCTAAGCTTTTTCATTCAATTAAATATCGAGCTGAATATCTGGACCAAGTGCTTAAAAATGTATGCTCAGTCCTAGCACCTACCCAATGCCCTATTTTCAGAGGCTCAAGACTCAGAGCTGCTGGTGTTGAGCACTTCTGAAAATTACACACCCATTTAGGCACTTAAGTGTGGCCTTTCATCCATGACTTTAAACAACCACTTTTGAAAGCCTTTGCCTTTTATGTTTTAGCAACATCACCACCCAATTTATATGTTTGGGAAGTGCCAATTCACCAACAAAAGAGAAATGCTGCATGATTTATAGAAATAAGGAATTCATATGCATCTCAACTCTTGGAAAATATTTATCCGCTGTCTTTCTAGTCAGTAACTATTAGTTTCCAAACCAAACCACTACCTTTTTGCTCCATGTGGCAGAATGTGCTGCTGTTTGTCATGCAGCCAGGGCAACCTAGATTCTGCCACTCGACTTTCTAGTTCCCTCCACAGCCCGAGACCACAATTTTGGGCCAGGTTCAGCTCTCTGGGCACTGCCAGGGAGCTAAACCTGAACTTCCAAAATAGCTTAGGCCAAACTAATTACCATTGGCCACATCTCTCCCTCCCTACCAGCAGTCCCTCACGATCCCCATCAGCTCTGGGACTGGCCTGACACTGAGTTGAAACACCCATCTGAAGAAAATTAACCTGACAATGAGAATAAGGTTTTCTGCTGGCCCTTCTTCCTTTCTTCCCATGGTGGCTGCTGCTTCTGGCTGGGCAATCCCACCCCCTCCCTTCAGCTGACCATATGGCGGGCCTATTTTAGTTCAGTAACCCAGCAGAAACCTCTTCCCTTTTATTTTTTTTTTCTGGATTAGATTCCCACTGGGTTAGTAACTTGAATCAGCTCCATAGGAGCCAGAGGAGGGCAAAGGAGAGGGGAAGGGAGAAGGAGGAGGAAGATGGGACATCCCCATTTTACCACGTAACCATACTCTAAATATTGAACTTACTGCTGAATTGAGTACAAAGATTCAGAGGCTAATGAGTGCTCCTTGCATTATCTATGTTGTCCTTACATTCAATTTGTTTTACATTCTTTCTGGAGTTCTCATCTGGAACAGATATTGGCTGGCATTCGTGCAAAGAACAAGCAAGACAGAGATTGAAAAGCTGGGGCATTTGTGGAGCTGCCGTTTGTGTTTTTGATGATAGCTAGGAAAATGTGAGCAAGCTCTGCTGCTGTCTCACAGCCAGGAAGCATGTGGGCACTGGAACTGAATTTCTTCTTTCCCATCCCTCTGTAATCAGGGTCAGAAGTGAATTTACTTTTTAAACTAGTGACCTGTAAGTGAGTTTTACATTTTAAACTAGTAAAAGTTTAAAATGCGACCCTATACATCATCCTGCTGTTACCTTAGAGCTTCTGCAGGCAGTGTGACAGTGAAGAAAACAATGAGTGTGTCTGGGTTCCACTGCCAGTGCTTGGGGTTGCCTGTCCCCAGCACTGCCTGCAGCACTGGATGTGCTGCTGGTGACACAGGCAGCTGGCTACCTCTGCCGCTGGCATTCCCAGCATCCTTTTGGGGTGCACTCTACCTGCTGAGAGAGCCAACAGCACCCTGGCTTGTACCAGAAATAGTGTGGCCAGCAGGACTAGAGAGTGATCATCCCCCTGTACTTGGCACTGCTGAGGCCCCACCTTGAATCCTGTGTTCAGTTTTGTTCCCCTCACTATGAGAAAGACACTGAGGTGCTGGAGAGAGTGCAGAGAAGGGCAACAAAGCTGGTGAGGGGTCTGGAGCACAAGTCTGATGAGGAGCAGCTGAGGGAACTGGGGCTGTTTAGCCTGGAGAAAAGGAGGCTGAGGGGGGACCTTATTGCTGTCTACATCCACCTGAATGGAGGCTGTAGTATGGAGGGGGTTGATCTCTTTTCCCAAGTAATGAGTGACAGGATGAGAGGAAATGGCCTCAAGTTGCACGAGGGGAGGTTTACATTGGATATTTGGAAAAATTTCTTCCCAGAAGGGGTTGTCAGGCATTGGAACAGGCTGAGTCACCATCCCTGGAAGTGTTTAAAAGGTGTTTAGATGAGGTTCTTAGGGACATGGTTTAGAGGTGGACTTGACAGTGTTAGGTTAATGGTTTGACTTGGTGGTCTTAAAGGTGTTTTCCAACCTAAACAGTTCCATGATTCTATGCAGACAGCACATAGCATTCTCAGTGCAGAGCTTGATGTGACAGCTCAGCTTTTATATAGCAGGTTTCTTTCTTTTCTTTACTCACTTTCTATGAGAGGCAAGATCTTTTACTCTGAGGGACCTCAGGTCCTGCTAGGATTAAAGTGGCATCTGTGAGGTTTATGTTGCAAAGGCAAGTTTCATTTATAGATGGTTTTAATACCATAAATTTATTTGGTCAAGGGTATTACTAATTGTTTTGGCTTCAAAATAATTGTACAAAATAGCTAAATGAGTAATGCTATACATGAGAAAGTTCATGTCCTTGTACTCCAGCAATGTATTTGCAGCTTTTTTTCATGTGAAATTTTATTAGAATTTCATTATTAACCTACTCTGAGTTGTAAGAATTAAATGTGAAAGCTGGTCGATGTCTGTAGTCAATGCTCCTGAGACTATCTGGCACTTTCCTGAAAAACGCTTCTGACCTATTGCATGCAAAAAAAATCTCTGGCCTTTAGAAAGAAAATACAGCTGACATTTCAATAGTCTTCTTGTATCTAATGAGTATCAAGTGACTTGTGTGTGTGTACATCAGTTTGATATTAAATTTATTTAACAGCGATTTCATTTGCTTTGTTTCAGAACAGACTCAAGTTTCAAACCATGACAATAAACATTTTCACTTTCAGGGATGTGAGGAATACACAGTGGCCTTTTTGGTGCTCCAGCCTTAATATTTAATCAGCTGAAGAGAAAATTTGACATGCATAAACTAATAAGAGAAATAACATTTACTAATGAAAGAAAGAGAGCCGTGATGCATCTGAAAAGGCAGCAATTGCAAGACATTGTAATGTTGCAGCCCCAGTCTGGATTCCTCATCCCTGACCTAGAGGTTGACATTTCCCAGAGGGAGATGGGCCGTGTGTCTCTGATGGCCGGGCTGCAGAAAGCGATCGTTAGCAACTGCACTGCATCCGATCTTAAGGCAGATAAATGGATAGTAGAGGCAAGAGAAATTAAATGGTTCAGACCTATAAATAGACTAAACTGGCATGTCTGTGCCACAGACAAGCTGAAAAGACTCAGTCTCATTCTTACAGCTTTCAGAGGAAGCAAGACTGAGCCCGACATTAAAGAATAGAGCAGCTATTGTTCTAAATACATTTCCCAACACACAGGCTGCTCAGAGGATCCCTCTTTCCAAGTAAGCTCCTGGACCCGCTTCATTACAGCTGCAGTCTGGAAAACAGGCAATTAATTTTAGACGTGTGTCGCCTCCTTGACATGAGGTTCAGCACATTTGTAGGGGCAAACTGCAGCCTTCTTAGAGAAGGAGCTGCCACAAACTGGTTTTCACACAAGGGAAAAAGAAAAGCAATGAGCTTTGGGGTCAAACCATGCATTTGTATTTTGTTTGTTTGGTTTTTTGCTATTAGTTTGGAGGATGGTGTTTCAAATCCACACTGCAGACTGTGAGTGATTTTGAGGGACCCAGGTTCTTCTCTTAGTTTATGACCTGCATCTTGATGTCTCTGTCAGAGCCATTTTACCCACTATGCTTCATCTACTGCTTGAGGTAGCAGATTGGCACTACCAGGCAGATGTGTTCAGTCGTATAAGCTGGCTTTATAGGTTTCCTAAACTCTGTATCAAAAAGGCTGATGGGAAGCGGTGAGCATCTCCAGTGCTTCTGGATACCACCAGGCCATGGGAAGAGGAGAGTAATGCGGTGAGTTAGGGTCCCTGCTCATTGGCAGCATGCATTTACTGCTAACTTCATTCCTGGGCAATCCTGAGAGAAAATAAGCCTGGCATGGATGGCAGACACAACCTCTGGGTTTGTAGAGTTGCTGTCTGTTAATAGAAGGATGACTAAAACAAAGAAGTTTGGCACTGCACCTTCACACAAAGAGAAATGAGCCATGCAGAAGACAACGGCTGAATCCAGACATCCCTCAGTTTTTGAGATCCACCTCCTGGTTCTGTGGCACAGACACATTTCTAGTTCTGGTGTTTATATTGACCCGTTTTAGTCATATGCAAATAATTATGGCAGTAGTTGTTCCTGAAAAATCTGTATTTAAAAAATTAGGAAGATACCAAATTAGAAAGTAAAATATGAAACCTACTATCATCATGACCCAATGCACACAATATAGTCCTAAATTACTATTTTTTTTCCTGTATTCTTAAATAACCAACTTCCCAAAATCCCCGTCTAGTGACGTAGTACGTGTTTCTCTGACTCTGTTTACAGATATAGTTGATGCTGATTCTTTTTTCTTTCCCTGTGAGTTGTCTATGGTTAAACTATATAAAAGTTTCCTGTATGAAACACAGAGTTCAGCTAAACAAATGAATTGTTATTGTCCGTGAAGACAGACAAACAGACTGACTTCATTTAACAAATTCTGATTAAAACATTCTAAGGAGGATTATCTTCTAGGAAGAGAGAAATTATTTAAAACACAAAACCAGGTATGCCATAAATACAGGCTCACTTAAATGCAGAAGAGCCATTTTACCAATACTTTTGAGCTGCCAAGCCTGACTTCAGATTGAGCACAGAAGAGTGCTCTTCCAAATGCAAAAGCAAAGATGTCTTTTAACTATCTTTGCTGGCTCTCAGACACGGCTGATAAAGAAATTCTTGTCAAAATCAGAGCAGGGCAGGGCAAAACTGCCCAGCCGTATCCAGCTGAAGGCCAGCAACAGCTTTTCAGATTATGAAATTGCTTTCAGCAGAGATTTTGTTTGACGTTCATGCCACACAGATTAGCAGCACCAATACATTCTTTCTGCTTCAGTGACCATGGTAGTTAGTGGTGAGCAGATGAAATGTATGAAGAGGATAACTTGCTTTTCAAAATTAATCATATTTATGAATCAAAATTATAAGCACTTTCCAGTAATTCTCTGAGGACATAGCATTTCCACCTTTCCTTTCTGTAAATTTTAGGGGACAAAAAAATCCTAAGATGTATTGTATATATATAGAAAATAACTCTGAGTCTTCGCCTTGCGCCCAGGCTGGGGTTGGGCCAACAGGAGCCCTGCGCAGGGTGACAGGGTGCCTGCCTTGTGTCCGTGGGAGGTGGCGGGGATGAGCTCGTTCCAGCAGCCAGCCCCAATTCACGGCTTTGTCAGGCTGCTGCTGTAGGAGAGGCTGGAATGTGTGGAGACAGTCATTGCCACATCACCCTTATGCCACACAAGCTGCATGCTCTGAAGTAGGAAAAAATGCAGGAAAACTGTTCTCTGGGGCTTTCTTCTTCGCTCTCTGGCTCTCCTTTTCTGCAATAGGAGAAGGCTGTGTCTCAACTTCTTTTCTCTTCCATTCTGCTCAAAAAATAGAGGGGTAAAAGCAGTGCTTTCTCACAGGGTGGGGAGAACTGCCTTCAGGGGAAATGGGGAGGTTTTATGGATCCTCAGAGGGAGGATGGAAGGTCCTGTCTCCTCAGGGAAGTGGAGGAGAAGAATGGCAGCTCCTCTGTGGGAAAAAGGGGCTGGGGAAGAAGAAAAAGAGAGATTCTCCTCCACAGACCCTTGCTTCCTCCCCCAGTCCATGGAGCATTGCTGAATCCTCCCACCTTCCTCTTGCTGATTCCTTTTCAGGACACCTGTCTCTCCCTTCCGAGTGCCCCCCAAACTCCTGTTTTGCCTTTACTGCTGATCTGTGCCAGACCTGTTTCACCTCACTAATGGACTTTAGAGGCTGAGAATTATGGTAATACCCTAGTGATAGTTTTGATCAGAAACCAGGAGACAGAGCATTGTCAGTCAAAGCAGAGATCTCAGATGTGAAAGGAAATCCCAGAAGTCCAAACATCATCACCCCATGTGCAAATATAACCACATCAGCCTGAGCTACGGGTTCATCAGATCTGGACTTGGCTACTTGTTGTACAGGAACCTTCTAATTAAAACCCAAGAGATGGCTAAGTGTAGTAAACAATGTAATGAGTAGGTGGCACTCTTTACCCTGAACCACTCTTGAACCATGACCCAGTACGTGCGGAAGTGGTTTGCAGTAAAATATTATAAGTGGGACGTGTCACCTCGCGGCATCGCATCACTGCTGGGAAACATTTCACTTGGACACAGGCTTCTCTTTAAGCTCAGTGAAGCTGGAACCTTTGTGAGTGAGTGCAGCTCATGCTCTCATCTCACAGGTTTGGGAGAGACAACTGCCTGGGCTGGGCCGAACTCTGTAGGCCTGGTTTGCTCACCGTAAGCAGAGGAACAGAGACAATCCATTCTTTGCTCTTCACAAATCAGATGAATAATTAAGATAACCTCTCTTAACGCACTGCATTATTATAAAATGCCTAAACTGAATCTTCTTCCATTTCAATCTGGCTTCCCTCAGGTTCTGCAACAAGGTGTACGTATTTTACATAAGCACAAGCAATAAATGTGCTCCCTATTGTTTGGCCTCCTTCCACAGTTCCATGCTTTCTCTTCCCTTCCTTTCATATTTCATCATAGTCTTCATGAAATCCTCTTGGGGTAGATGGAGGACCTGATTCTGCTAAAGACAGGGCCTGAGAAGCCACTTGGGGTTTCCTAAACCAAGTTATCACCACATGCTGTCTCTCCCCATGGCTCTGCCCCCTCCCCTCGCCCCAGTCAGCAGCGCACAAATGTTATATAAAGCTGCTCCTCCGCACCTACTTGTTCCTGTGCCAGAAAAGATAAAAGGAACCCAAGGACTAAGAGCTGAATGTGTGTTTATTTATACAGAAGGCAAGAAATAACTAGTGAATGCATTACTAGACCTCTACAGATGTGAGGGAGGAATATTTTAGTAAACATACCTACTTAGCCTGGTATCCCTTTATTATCTTTAGTAAAAATATGAGGTATATCCCTGCCAAAACTTCTAGGAAGCAAAGCCTGCATTTACATTAGTTGCACTAGTAACACCACTGAAAATTCAAGACCTGTTCACAATAGAGTTAGAAGTGGTAGACGTAAGTTTAGTATTTTTGATGGTTTAAAAAGTATAAAAACAATCACACATTATTAAGGAAATACTATGCCAAAATTCTTCAGAAACAGATTTATTTCAGAATATGAAAGGGTCCTTTGATAAAGAAAAAACTCTAACGCTAATGTAAGATTAGAATACAAGGTTCCTATTCTGAAACAGAAAACCTATGATAAGAGGCAGCGCTAAAAACAAATCCAACAAATAGCACAGCAAACTGAACTCAAATGTATCATTATCCTGTTCAACTCCTCCAACACTTCATCTAACATAATCTTAAAAAATTATTTGTTTGCCTCATTTTCCAGAGAAGCAAACTGACCCTCCAGAATATTATTGCAATGTGCGAAGTTCAGGCTGAGTAAATTTTACCGGGAATGATACTGTTGCATGTGTCAATTAGTGTAACACCCGAATTCATGAGAGAACATAGAGAAAACTGCAAACAGAAGAAGGAGCTAGGAGAAACAAAGCAAAACCAACACAAACAAAACAAAATTCCAAAGAAAACAAAAAATAACACCCTCCCCCCCCCAAAAAAAACACCAAAAACCAAACCAACCAACCAAACAAACAAACAAAAATACCCCAAAAAACAACAAAAAACCCCACCACACACCAGAAATAAAACCATTCCAGATATGGATGTATAGTGTGGGGGGTTTGTTGTCAGCCAAATATGCGGAGAGCAGTTTTTCCTGTAAATGGGGGAAGAGTCACATCTGACACTCATAGCAGGCAAAACTGTCTCAGCAAGGGCAGGCAGGATTCACTGCTTAACCACAGCTACTCCAGGTCAAAATCAGCAAGTACGCTTTTAGAATAAACATGTACTTGCACGAAAAGATCAAATAATTGTAATTGAGAAGGTGTCAGAGCAAAACCTCTTGCTGCTCCTGATCATGCCTAAATCTATTGCCTTTATCCACTCCTGTGAAGTGCACTCATCCTTTAATGACAACCCCTTTCTAATTCCTCTCTGAAAGTAATTAACAATGTCTTACCTAGGAGGTATACCCAAGAAAGGCTCTTGGTAATACTCTTTCTTTTACCTTCTCTTCAGTTGTTTTACGATACTCTTGGGCTGCAGAGGAAATGGTTTCCTACACACAGATATGCAGCTATTAGTTTAAAGCAATCTTCTGAACTGAAATTTTGCTAGTGAGAAGTCCCTTCCTTTCTGCATTTTTAAGAATCATCAATTTAAATATATAAACATACATAGAGGGTGTTGATACAGTATTAAGCGCAGAAGACAACGATAGATCAGGAGACCGCTTCAAATGGACTTGAGGACTCTGCCATCCAGGGAAAACAGTTGCAAGAGTGTGAATCTGCACTGGCCTGGCTGCTGGACACGCAGGCCCCCAGGTGACCCCCTGTGTCTGTGGCATTCAGCCACTCTCTCTCTGCAGCTGCATACAGTGCATTCGCCTTGTATTTATTTTTGTTTCGGTGGGTGAGTTTTCCTGTCGGACAATGAACACGGAATGGTCACACAACACCCAAAGCCTGTGCAAAAGCAATGCTGGGAGCTGCAGGTATCCCCGGGGCACGGAGCTGCACGGCTTAGGGACGGGATGCTCTCAGGCCACTGTAAGCCAGCTGTGAAACTGCATCTTCAGCATGTGGTAGGAGTTAGTGTTGAGGATCTGCAGCGTGCCATGTGTCCACGGTGACAAGTTTGTACTCTGAATAAACACTGACAAAAATAAAGACAGTGACCAGATAGGGAATGCAGGTTTTCAGGTACTCAGAACACCATTCATTTATTACTTCATAATTTTAAAAAAATGTACTATAGAAAATTAGACCATTATTTATAGATGTGAACAGCAAGTTTGAGCTTGATCTTCGGCAGCTGCCCTTTCTCCCATTCAGAAAGCACAGCAGAGGAAAAAGAGTATGAGTGAAGCTTGTCCAGAGGTCATTAAGCTGAACACCCCCTTCAGACAACTGCTGCTCCAGCCTGAACAGGATGCTGAAAAAACATCCCAGAGATTATGTGACTGCAAATTGCTCTTTGGAGCTCAGACTACAGGCGGTGCCAAGTGCTTACTGGGTGCAACTGACTATCAATCAACCACCTATACTTCCTCTCCTATCTTTGTTCGGGACCCTGTCTATAAAAGCAGATACTTTATCGAGTGACTTACACAGTCTTTCAGAACCATCTGTGGGGAATCTGCAGGTGTTAAATTAGCTGCAGGAGGATGCCCATATGTTTCCTGCATGCAGTAGACACATATTGAGAATTATAATAAAATTAAAAAAAAAAAAAAAAGCCATTGCACACAGTTAAGGCTAAAGGGCTCAAACCAAGATCTTTAAGTAAAATCACACACAGATGAGATGTAATTTACTGTGATTTGCTGCTTCAGATTAAAACTCAGAAAGAAATGCAGTCTTCGTTTGCTAGTGTAGTTTTTTGGTCTTATGTTCTTATGTAGGCAGACAGCCCTGTGAGATGCTTTGCGGTCGCAGACTGCTGGCAATGGGGCTTGGGGCTGCTCAACACTTGCCAGGATCAGGCCTTTGCAGTTATTTCATATAACTTTCTTCTTTTTTTGGTGACTGGTCAATTTACTTATGATTTATATCCTTGTATTGTATATGTCAGAGTCAGCAAGTGCTCCTCAGCTACTAATGGGAGTTATATATTGTTCCTGTATAGAAAGAGCCAAAAAGCAACAAGTGCCTTCCCTGTCTTGGTCTGAAGGATGAAGGCAGGTGGAGAATTTCTTTTTTCAGTAGATCTTGTCTCTTTGGTGCAAAGCAATTGAAAAATGGGTAAAAATGAACAAGAACTGAGTTTCTAGGATAGGCGTAAGGAAAAGACCTTGTGTTTTACAGACAATACACATATGCATGCTTATTTTGTAGGCCCGGGTGCTGACTAATCATCTCACTAATTCTCTTCAGAATCCTGAATTCAGGTCTGTACGTATATCTGGGAAAACTGCCATTTTCATGTTTTTTACAATCTAACATATTAATTCATTTATTAAGATAATAAATTAAGATTAAGCAAGTCTCAGAGATCTCTTTCAGGTGAGTATTCCTTCAGCAGCCCCCCTACACGTTATAGCTGGGCATAGAAAAGACCTGCAAGGCTTGACAAAATCTTGTAGCTTTTTATATGTGAGCAGGAGTTCATATTCCTCCAAAACAAGGAAACCAAGCTATTACACGTGAACATTTTTCTCTGTGCACAGAAAAAATGTAATTGATCCGGAGGATGCAAGGTGTGCCAGGTTGACTCTCATGGGACAGATGGTCACGGTGCCTCCGGAGGAAGTGGAATTTGCCAAGCAAGCCATGTTTTCCAGGTCTGTATGTAACAGGCATGTAGTAGAGTGCAACCTGCAGATTCAAAACAAATACAAGGATATGGCCATTTGGCATGGAAAATCTGAGGAATAACAAGCTTGATCTTTACTTTGGGGCCACAAAGTGTGTTGGCTCCTATGTGGCTGGGAACTACAGGCAGAGTTGTGTGACCTCCTTTTAACTCTTGAGGTAATGAACTATAGAAATGCAATTAGTCAGTATTCAGCTCTGGTACAGCGTGTGGTTTATAATCTGGGGATTATGAAAATATTTCACCTGGCTTCGAGGAGAGATTCCATAAATCCAGGGTGTATTTGTTACCTTTAATGATTCTTGCCCACCTCAGGACAGGTAAAGCTCTTTAGCCACAGCCCCCTGCTCAGAGACGGTGCAGAGCTCTGCTGCCTTTGGGCTTGTGCCTGTTTGCAGGGTGGAGTTTACTGGTTTTATTACCTCTCCTGACGTACCACAACTGCTACTGAAGCCATAACACTTGCAGAAGAGTCTCCTTTGAACAGATATAAGCATAACCTTGACACAAACACACCCCCAGGGCGTGCCCCCGTGTCCTCCTGTGGGTCTTCAGCAAAATAGGCACTACAAGCCCAAACCTTGGCTGGGGCACACATCTCCCACACAGGCTGCCAGGGGTGGGACTGCCTGGTCAGTCACGTTCTGCTGGGAAACTGGGATGAGCTGGGATCCAAACCAGCCCAGAGGTGAGATTCTCTCTGTCCTGCTGGAAGGGGTTAGGGTGGGAGCCTGTCAGCAGGTGTCCCATGGATAGCGAAAAATGGGACCAGGGATGGATGGGGCCTACATCGGCGCACCCAAGCCTTTTTTACGGACTTTGCCGAAATCAGATTCCTATGCGAGCCAGGGTCCACCAGCACATTGGCAGCAGATGCTTCACTGTCAGGGACCAAAAGCCAGACTGACACGGTGAGGGGTGCCAGGGCTCACCCATCCAACACCAGCAGTGGCTGGAGCCACTTCCCAGTGCCACAGTCATGGGTGCTCAGAGGGACAACTCACAACATGGTGGGAAACCTCAGCTCAACCCAGAGGTAGCCAAAAAAAACATGGGGCAGAGGAGCACTGGGCCAATGCTGCTTCAACATGCACCACTTCCCCCACAACAACTGCTACCAAAAATGCACCATGTTCAGAATGCTGTTTCCTTGGAACAGATATGAGCACAACCCTGACCCACATTCAATCTTCTCTGGTTTTCACTTGCTTAGAGACCAAACAACATCTGCCTTTAGGGCTGGGGTTCTGCAGCAGGGGAAGGTGGTGTTTGCTGGCAGCCTTGGTTGCAGTTCTCACCAGACTGGGGTGCGGAAATCATAAAACTTTCTGTAAAGGAGGGAAAAAAAGATGGATGGTGGTGGTTCTCAGATCTCAGGTTTCACTCCAGCTGAAGAAAAAAACAGACTGTGCATATGCTTTGGCACTTTTTTTTTTTTTTCCTCCTTTTCTTTGTCCTTCCAGGCATCCAGTGGTAAGAAAGTGGCCTCGTAGCTATGAGTGGTTCTTCATGAAAATGAACATTGAGCACATCTGGCTTCAAAGCTGGTATGGAGAAGTGTCTGCCATCGCAGTAGAAGAGTATTTAAAAGCAGTTCCAAGTAAAGGATGATTGAATGGACTTCGAGATAAGAAATCTTTGTTTCCTATCCAAACACTTTCAAAATTTCATGCTGGATGGTTACCTTACAGTGATTTTTTTTTTTTTTTCCAAAAAAAAAGCTTCAAAATAGCCCTGTCTTACATGGAGAAGAGTGAAAATAAACCAACACAGACTTTAAAATTATAAAGGAGAGGTGTATACTAGCCCTACCCTGCAATGTACTAACGTGTCATTTCAAACAGGCAATGCATCATCTTGAATGCTGCTTTAAAATGCTTTGTGTCTGTTTGTTTTGACTTTTATTGCTGTGCACCCACAAGGAAACTACAGTATGTGCTAAATATAATGTTCTGATTTACAGAAAAAGCAAATTGCCTATTCAGAACCCTCTATGTATTGTGGAGGTATTACTACTGCTTGGTCTCCCTTGGTTTGTAAGTACTCTAAGATAAACCTCATAGCTGCAACTTTAGATATTTTCATTTCAAGAAAAATATTTTGCTAAGCTCTCCTCATTTGCTAAATTATATTTTGTACATGTGTTTTTCTCTAATTGTTCCTGTTATGAGACAGGAAAAGTATTTTAGCAGTCTGTAGTCCCATTTTTCTTTGCATTGCTTCTCCAGCCACTGTTTTAACTCATTTGTGCAAATGATTTTTGCAAGCCGTCACTAATTCATCTAGGGGTGGAGCATTTATTTTTTTAAAGAAGCCTAAAGATAGGTAGATATTTCAAGCCATGAAAAACTAATTTTCCTAGTGTGGAAAGTGCAAACTTTGTTGCAAACACGTCTTGTCCAAAGGTATTTTTTCATCTTCAGCCCTTGCTCTAGGTGTCCTGGTAACCTATCCTGCAGGTCCTAAGGGTATTGCAGTAAGAAAGGTCCAACGGCTAACTGGCCAATTCATTACACAGTTTGCAAATTACACAGCGGCTCTCCCCATAAGGTTAAGAAGCGGACACACTGAATGGGGTGTCCGTGGGGAAGGTTCTTCCAGCATCCCTGGGAGGGCACTCGAGCTCTGGACACCAGCCCATGCCACGGCCAGGCTGAGGAGGAGCTCGCGGGGCGAGCAACCGGAGCTTGTACAGGTTAATCCCCGGGCAGAGCTCAGAGGCAGCTGCGTGGGCTCTGACCTGCTGGAAGCCAATTAAGTATAGCTGAGCTTATTTTGGTTCAGGTGTGGAGAGAGGGAGTCATTCCCAAAGCAGAGCTGGGCACTGTGGTAGCCCGTGGATGAGTTTAAGGCTCCACGCATCACTACCATTCCTGATACTCTGTAAGAATTTAAGACAAATGCAGGAACAAAACTTTCTTTGGACACTTACAATCATCTTATTTTCTTGTCTTGTCTCATTGCCAGAGACTCAAGTCAGAGACACAAGCAGTGCAAATCTTTTGCCAAGGTGAATAAGCGAAAGGAGGAAGTGTCCTGTCTGAGTCCATTTCCTTTTGTTTTGTTTTGTTTTGGTTTTTTGGCAGATGAGCAGCATTTGCCCATTTGAGTTTGCCCCTGAATCTTGCACTGTGTAATACTGAAGCAAAATGGCCCACCCTGTAGAAATTTATAGGATACCATCAGCTGAAATCCTCCTCAATTTGTATCATTTTGCCATTTCGTCCACTACAGATTTGATACTTTGCCCATTAAGATTAATGAGACACTTAAAACTGAGTTCAGCAGGCCTAGAGCCTGTAAGGGCATCTCCACAGGTCTAACATTTCTGTGCAACTTTAATTATGTGTTTCATTATCCCAGTTCACTACTGTTCCCAGAGAAACAAGAACTGTGTATTCTCTCCCCTGCCCCTAGACATACACACAGATTAAACAAATCCAGTGTACAAGTTTAATGTTTAAAGGAGCTGAAGAAGAAAGGAAGAATTTTAGAAATGCTGCTGTTACTATACTCTCAATTTCACTTCCATTCTTAGATAGCCTGGTAACAGTTACACTGTCCTATGTCGTATCCATAAACTTATGAACACTCTTGCCTTAAAGCAGTAAGGGATTGTATCGATGTTTAGTAGAGCTTTAACTGTTTAAGAAGTCAGCGTGCACTACAAAAGGTTGTGAATGTACAGTACCCTACTTGCTATCAGCTGTCTCCCTGCACACCCAGATTAATTGGAGTAGCTTCTGTATGGTAAATTGACACATTCATCACAAAGCTCTTCTATATGCACCTGCCTCGAGGCTCTTGACAGAACGTCAAAACATGAAACGGCTATGGCAGTAAAGTTACAAAAGGGGCTTCGTGAAGAAATGCTGTCTTAAATCACCTGTTCTAATTTCATGCTTCCTTCTCCCAAGGAATAGCTACCATAGAAGTCCTTGAATGTCTGTAGAAATTCATCAAAAATATGACCAGCAGGTTTTGAATGGAAGCAAAAAACAAGGGGAGGAGATGGTAGTTTGCTTAATTGGGCTTTATGTTACTAATTATATACTAGTTCAAATTTTTCTTTAAACTGACAAATGTCTCAAGTGATATTTGCCATCACGTCATTATGTTTGTTAAAGCTTTTAACCCAAAGACTGTTATTGAGATATCATAATAAAATCATAGTCCTTTTAGACTGTAAAGGGTGTTATCTTACATCAGTTCAAATCAATAGCCAAAATCCTATTTATTTGTTGTGCTTTAATAATCAGATCAAATAAGCATTTTTATAAAAGGTCCTGGTAAGTCCTTATGAATTTATTAAGCCTTTCAAGCTGATGTGTAATTTATTTCCATGTGTTCTGTATTTTAGTTATTTCTGTAGCTTCCCCAAAAAAGCTTATTGTGCAACATGTATTATTTCAAACTTTAACTGTGGTTTTGCAATATTTCAGTGATGCATTTAGTCATGTCTGTATGCTTGTCGAAAAAGGGAAGGCCATGTTCTAAACTTGGTTCTCACTTTTTTCTAATTTGTGCGATGTAATGCATGTACAGGATTTAAGCACAGCGAGTTTGAACTGCTGTTCTTATTTAACCAAAGAATGCTCTGTTTCTGATGAAATCTTCATCACTCCACTGGATGAAATGCAACCTCTCTTGTTTCTGTATGTGTATTTCAATTTGCAATGTATTTTGATTTCTAAAGATACTGAATGTTGTTAATAAAATGCCTATCAAGAAGAAATGCAAATAAAACTAATTTCAAAGTGCAGTTAGAATATTCTTGAGTCTGCAGTACAGCATCAGCCAGAGTAACTGACCTTTTGCTGACATCCATTATAATTTCTATCTGAATCCAACACCTGCTTTTTTCTTCGGTTTTCCTGAACCAAGCTAATTTATCTCAAAATGCTTCTGGGAATTTAGACTCAGATCTGCCTTGATACAGCCGTGCTTTTCTCTAGGGAGGAAAGTCTAGCCAAGCAACTTCTATCTTCCCTTTGTCTTCTCATTACCATCAGCTTCGCTTTCACCATGGCCATTAAATGTCACTCTTAACGTTTGCTCTTCTTTTCTACACATGGGGACTGAGCACTCACCTCTCAGGTGCACATTAATGGTATTTTGGAAGTTTTCTCAGTGCTATTTCTTCCTTTTCTAGCCTTGCTCTTACAAGTTCTTGTTACAGCTTGTTCTCTGCCGTCTGCTTTCCTCTGGCACGTTTTCCTAAGCCAAGGCTGACAATTTACCTCCTCATCTTGCTTTTCCGCACCATTTCCTTTCAACAAAATTCAAGCTCTCCCACTAAAATTCCCACTTCATATCCAATAAAGATTATAGGAAACAGCCTGTGTTTCCTATTTACACTGTACTGTCTTTGTCTTGCCACTGGTTGGATTGCAGTCGCTGTGAGGACCGTGACAACAGTTTCCTAACCGGTGCAAATCACACTCAACATCAGTTTCCTATTTCCAGTGACTCCATATTCTTAAAAGAACATTTCCTGCAGCTGTTCTTTTCCTTTGTACCAGCTCTTTTTACTTTTATCCCATTTCCGGATTGATGTCTATTCTGATTACACTAAGTGTGTTTCACTTTTTTAACCAAAAAAAATCTCATTTGAACAAAAGTTTTGGACTCGCTAAGGTACTGTCACTTTTTTTGATCTGCTTTTTGCCAAACACTGAATTCGTGCTCCTTCTGAATTGTCTGTCACCATCCTTCAACACGGCTCATTCTTTATCTGCCTCTCCCATCGCCTCCCTGTGCCACCTCCCATCTAACATTCTCCTGCTCTTCTGTTCCCTTACCCTCTTTTTCCTAATTTTTTCTTCTTTAACTCTAGTTTTTCTGTGTTCTTCCCTTGTATTCAAATTCCTTCCCCACAGCCCCTTCCACATGCCTTTGTCTGCTCAGTCTTGGCTGTCTTCTTGATTTTGCAACTTTAATCTTGTTCTCACAATGCTCAAGTCTTTACACTGTGGAATATTTTGGGAGAATGCTAAAAAGCTACTTGAAAGAATACGTCGAGTTTGAAGTAAGATCATTTATTTATTTACTTGTGTGTTGTGCATTTATTTATTTATTTAAACACTGACTCTGGAACAGAAATGGGAACATATCGGCCTTGGAGCTGGCACAGAGTAGGGCAGTTCACCTTCTGCGCAAACTATTCCAGGCTCCACTAGACCCCCGTGTGCGTCAGCAGCCACAACGTATAATTGTGATTAGGAAGAAAAGGATATTACCTAAGTTGGACAACATCGTTTGATGACATAGGTGACAATGTACGAGCACACAACTGTTGACTTCTGAAGCAAAACCAGCTTATGAGACAATTTCAGAAGCTGGAGAAAGGTACAGATGCCTTGTATGAAAAAACAGGTAAGAATTTAAATGTGTTTATTTAAGAAGAGGGAAATATAAAATATTTCTATTTAATGGAAAACAAATCCATTAAAAGATCATGTTTATTCAGTACCTTTATCTCTTATTTCAATGTATTTTTCTCCAGTTTTTTTTTTACATGGCACTGACCCTTTTGCTATTTTTCATCCCCTTGAAGTGAGCTCCCCTCTGTACAGCAGCACAGCTGCCCTTTGCTCAGAATCTGAGTGGCTTCATTCCTGTTGCACCTCCCTCTGTTCCTGGCTGCTGCTGACCCCCTGCTTCTTCCCACCGCTCCCACCACCTTCCCTCCAGCAGGTCACACTCTACCCCCCAGTAAGGACGAGGTGTACCCTGGAGGGTGTGGTAGGGACTCATTTAAATTCCCGGTGTGTCACTGGCCAAGTTGATGGACTGCACTTGAAACTGCCGCCCAGCGCCAGGGTAAAGGCCAAGGGCTGGTTCCTGTGTGGAGGTTGGTGCGGGAAAGCTAAGCTCACACTCCTCGCACAGGAAGCGCTTTGCGTTAATCACAGAACAGTTTGGGTGGGAAGGGACCTTCAGAGGTCATCTAGTCCAACCCCCTGCAATGAGCAGGGACATCATAGAATCACAGAATGTTAGGGATTGGAAGGGACCTCAAAAGATCATCTAGTCCAATCCCCCTGCCAGAGCAGGAACACCCAGATAAGGTTACACAGGAAGGTGTCCAGGTGGGTTTTGAATGTCTCCAGAGAAGGAGACTCCACAACCTCCCTGGGCAGCCTGTTCCAGTGTTCTGTCACCCTCACCAAGAAGTAGTTTCTTCTCATATTTAAGTGGAACCTCCTGTGTTCCAGTTTGTACCCATTGCCCCTCGTCCTATAATTGGTTGTCACCAAGAAAAGCCTGGCTCCATCCTCCTGACACTCACCCTTTATATATTTATAAACATTAATGTGGTCACCCCTCAATCTTCTCCAAGCTGAAGAGACCCAGCTCCCTCAGCCTTTCCTCACATGCTCTCTCAGCATGTCCTCGTAGCAGAGGTGTTCCCCCCTTGGGGACCGGTTCCGCGCAGGTGGCCGCCTTGCTCCCCTTCCCTGAGCTTGTGTCCCCCACAGACACCCCGGACCAGCCCCGCACCCGTGGGGCCGCCACTGACCCGCACCCACGGCGGCAGTCCCGGGGGCGGGGCCGGCGGCGAAAGGGGGCGGGGTGTCCCTTGTGGTGCGGCAACTGCCGCTCGCCCCGCCCCGTCCCCTCCCGGCATTCCCCAGGGGAGGAGCATCCCTCCGCGGGGGTGTGGCCGCGCGCGCGCAGCCGTTGTGCCGGGGCGGGGCGGCCCGGCTCTGCCTCGCCATTAGCCGCGGCGGCGGGCGGGCTCCGCCCGGGGCGGGTAGCGGCGGGCTTGGGGGGTTACCTGCGCGGCGCAGGGCGGCCGCGGAGCAGAGCGAGGCGCGGTAGGCGGCGGAGCGGCCTCGTCCCCGCTCCTCCTGCTGCCGGCGGGCCGCGTCGCGACGGCGGCCGGGCCATGGTGCGTCGCGCCCGGCTGGCGCTGGTGGCGGCGGCGCTGGTGGCGCTGGGGGCGCCGGTGTGTCAGGGCGCACGGGCCCTGGAGTGGTACACGGCGTGGGTGAGCACGGTCTACGTGGAGCCGCTCAGCAACCGCACGGTGCAGGGCAGCACGGAGAGCGGCCGCTACGGGGACAACTCGCCCAAGGAGAGCGCCCAGGGCCTGGTGGGCATCCCCCGCGGCGCGTCGCCTCGCCACATGGAGGGCTGCGCCGCCGACACCGACTACGACGTGCCGCTGCCGCCCGGCGGCCGCGGGCTCCCCGAGGGTGATCCCCCGCCATGGATCGCCTTGGTGGCCCGCGGAGGCTGCACCTTCAAGGACAAGGTCACCAACGCGGCGCGGAAGCGGGCGGCCGCCGTGGTCATCTACAACGAGGCCCGCTTCGGCAACAGCACCGTCTCCATGTTCCACCTGGGTGAGCGGGGACGGGGCCTGTTTTGGGGGGGCGGCTTTGTCTAACGCTGGTCCGCCCCGGGGGCGCAGGAGCGCGGCTCTGCGTGGTGCGAGGGGAAGTGGGCTGAAATACCTGTGAAAATGGTACAAAGAGCCGGGGTTTCCCCCCTACCCCTTCCGCGCTTCCGTTAAAACCGCCCTGGAGAAACCCCGGGACCAGCCTTTGGCTTCCAAGTTGCAGCCCAGGTGTCCGGGAGAAGAGGCTACGAGGCCATCGGGGCGGGCAACTGTGTCACAGGCTGCGGCCGGAGGCGCCGGAGGGGGACATGGTTTGGTTTAGAGCCACCTTTTTATATGGCACCCCCTGGCAGGATGGCTACAGCGGTGACAGGTAGGCTGCTTCCTGCAGGCATTGAGGGAACATGCCAGGTATCTTGAAAATGCCTTCTGGTGCCTTTGAAGGCATAGCTGTAGGTATTTGAAAGTAGCTTTTGTGAAGGCTTTATTGTAATCACTTCATCATCCTCTCCTGCTCAGGTCTGTAAGGGATGGGAGAGAGGTATGGGCATAAGCTAATTCTTAAGTGCTCGCTAATGTGGTAGGAAAGCTGATGCCTAGAGAAGGATGTTGACTTGGCTTGTCTGAGCGTGCTGATGAGCTGTAACCTATGGATGGGTCTGTGATTGTTGCCGAGTTAAGGATGCAGGTGTTCTCATGCTGCAGTCAGTACTTGGGCTATGACAGCAGAGTCTTGCTGGATTTTTATGAGCATGACAACATTAAATGCTTAAAGTGTCAGGGGGGAACCTCAGAACTCTGCTGTAAAATCTGCTGGCATTTGGAGACTTCTGTGGAACTGGAAGGTCTTTGGAGGAGGATACAAAGACAAAGCAACCTACATAAAAAGTGCTGTAAATGTGTGTTTCACATGGTCCTGGTGCAATGAGTTTGTTAATGCCCAGGCTGTTATTCTTCGTTGTGAGGAAGGGGAAGACTGAGGACTTGGTTAAAGCAGAACCATAATGCATTTCTAAAGAAAACAAACTTACTTTCTTTAATATAGTGATCTTAAAATCTCAGGGAGCCTGTTGCTTCATAGCTCATTTGATATATTGGGTGGAAAACAGATCTCTTCTTGGAATACCAAGTGGCACCAACTTGGGTGTTGGAAGCATGACTACAGTTCTCTTAGCCTGCTTCTTGCTCAGGTAGATCAGTCTGACCTATGTCTTGTGTTCTTAATCTAATGTGAAAGTGGAGCTGGGATGCTAGGTAAGATGCACCTTTGATTTTGATCCCATGTGGCAATTAAGGTACTTTGTTGGGTAGTAATTCTTTCCTCTTTGACAGCTCTCAGTTTCTTTTGGGGTCTGGCACTGTGTATTCTCCAATCAGTACTAAATTTTTTTCTTCCCTGTGGGATTTTTCCCGTGTTCTGCTCTGTGCTCTGTCATAGCCTCTCATATGCTCTTATTTGCTCTTTTGTAGAATCTCTTCCTCCTTTTCTCTTCTTGCTTATTTTATCAAACTTTTTTTGCTTTTCTGCTATCATATCTGTGCTGTGGAAGACCATTTTGGGCTTATGCTCAGGTTTGGACTTGCTGGTATAGTTACATTTATCAGTGGTATGAAGAAAGTGCTTCCTGACTGCTGGTTGTAATTATTTTTTTCTTCTTAAACTGGCAGAATGTTGCAAATAAAAGCTTTACTGATGTAGAGAGTGTGACTTAGTATAGTGTATATGGAGGAATGCATATTTCTTTATTTATACTGACTTCACAAATGCGAGTTGGATTTCAGGATGCTTTGGATGGGGCAGGAATATAAGAATGTATCACAATAGAATCACTAGGTCTCTTGGAGAAACAAATCTTTGTTTCATGGTTGAAACTTTCAAACACGTAAATGTTCATATTTTTCAGTGCCCTTTGTGAATATAGGGAAGAATTACTGTTAGTGCTGTAAATACTCAGGGAAATCTGCAGTGCTGCAGCTAAGGAGTGGAGTTATATGCATGAGGAATGTCCACTTAATGGAGTTGCAGTTAGTGGTACTGTAAATGATGAGATGGAACAATGGTTACGGCTGAGAGAGGTGCAGCCTGAATTACATGAGAGTGCTAAATGGGTAACTCTTATGATCTCAAAGTTTCATCTTTTCTTTCTTCTGAAAAACCTGGCCTTTGAACTTTCTGGTGTGTGTGATATGTGTGTGCTATTGGTGGACATGGTTTTTCTTTTTTTAGAGGTTTTAGATGTAATACAACTTGAATATAAAAAGAAATACTTGATTAGGCAGAGAAGGGATTTGCTGTAGCTGGTGTCAAAACATTTGATAAAGGTTGAATATTCCAAATA
This sequence comes from Columba livia, assembly GCF_036013475.1. Taxonomy (NCBI): domain Eukaryota; kingdom Metazoa; phylum Chordata; class Aves; order Columbiformes; family Columbidae; genus Columba; species Columba livia. The sequence goes on from NC_088602.1 coordinate 68,510,982, forward strand.
CTCTGCAGTTCAGTAATTTTTTCATGGGTACCTTGTGGGCTTCATGAGTGCAGTGAGTAGCAAATGAAAAGAAGGTTCTTCAAATGTGACTTTACTGATGTGTGTCATGTTTTTCAGGCATTTACTCTCTGCTTGAATTAGGTTGTTCAGTATGCCAGATGACTTCTCTCCTCAAGGGACGTAATAGTGAAACAACTTCACATGCGGCTGAGGAGGTTTTTTCCAGTGGAAGATACTGATTTTACCCCAACAACTCAAGGAGTTGTACTTCAGTAATTGAATCTGAATAGTATGAACAGGAATATAGACTTCGCAGACAATCTTTACTCTGTTAATTTTTGGTGGTGGTTTGGAACTTAATATGATACAGAGGCTTCAAATTGCTTTTCAAAACCAAAATAAATATTGTAGGTAAATATCAGCTGGGAGTGGGTTGGAGAGGAGTCTGGAGTGGCAAGGTGTTGAGTATTGTGGAGAGAAGACTAAGGAGACTTAGTCAGTGCTGGTCGAGAAATTAGGGGGAGGCAGAGGTATATTGCAGGGAAAAGAAAAAAGCGTCTTCTGTTTCTATGTTTTTCCTCTTATACTTCATACTGGGCATCCAGCCATCTCTGAATCCGCTCTCAAGCCAGGACTTGGTGATCCTGATCAGAATGTAAGTCTCCTCAAAGACTGTGGAGTAAAGTACGATTGTGCTTAACACACAGGGGACTTTATAAATGTGATTTGAGGTCTCTGAGTTGTGAAGAAGCTGATGGAATGACACAACAGCATTTCAGTCTTTGAATAATGTGTTTCAGAACAGAAGTCTAAAATTAGTGAGGAATGAGTTAAAGCCCTTAGTCTTATAGGCTGCTCAGGGCAACTGCTTCTCTGCGACCACTCTTGCTCCTTTTGTAATAGTGGATTGCAATTGTTTTTTTTTTTCTTTCCCTTCCTTCTGTCTGGTGACCTTCAAGGCCATTGTGTCCATTAGTTACAGGGACTTTTAATGGCAGGTTCATCACCAAGCCTTTAAAACTGTTAAAATGCTTTTAATGGGCACATATTTAAAATGTATGGCATACTTGTGTTAGTTCTAAAATGTGGTGTCCCAGTGTCTAGCAGCCATTGCACAAAAGGATCCTGACTTTCATTTCAAGGAAGTAACTGGCTGATAGTTGGACGTGTTAGTGACAAAACAGAGAAAGGCATTCCTGGTTGTTGTAGGCTTTTAAAATACTTCTTTGTTAGAAATCATGCAGAGAACTACATAGCAGGATTAAACCGACTCAAGATTTTGGGACCGAGGAGGAAACATTTATTGATTGAAAGGTCCATACTGCCTCTAATCTTGAAAACTTTTCTTCTCTAAGCCTTAATGAAACCACATCTTTCTAGCAGTCTTGTAGCATTCATTAGCCATCCTTAGGATCCCTTCCTGTTATTTGTAACTCTTCAAGTTGATTAAGGACATAGGGCCTAACCTCCTGATTTAGGTATGTGGATAACAGCTCTCAGCAATGTAAGATAAATTTTTGCCTTCATATGTTCTGTTCTTGTTAACTCTATGTGGGGTTGTATGGGGTCAGAAAGCAAGGAGTGTTTCACACACTCTTCTCTACAAGATTCATGAGTCTCTCCAGTAATGCTTTCATGCTGGTTAAGAGAGGAGAATAATATTAATTAAACAATTCTTAGTATGCTTGGACTTGTGGTATCATGTGGATCAGCACATTGTTGGTGAGTAGAACTAATTAGTGGAGCTTAGTTGCTTGTGGATTTTTCCACTTTGTCTTCAGCTTTGCTGCTGTCTGTCTTCTAATGGACCCATGTACTGAGAGCTGGGTGGGTGCTGGTGGGGTGCCTGAGGGGAGGAGCAAGTTGGGCCTTTCCCTAGTAGCAGCATCTTTGTCTCTCTGCACCATCCTCAGCACCTCCAGAAATGTAGCCCCATTTGGAAAATCTCTCTTTTTGGGGCTGGATCTGGCAGATGGGTATAATGGTTCTTATGGTAGGTGACCAGAAGTGGGATACTTGCAGAAGGTGAAGCTGAAAAAGGATAACTGGCATTGAAATAGGATAGTTATTCCACAAATAACTGGAACCTTTAGTGTTTCATCCACAGCTGACCATCTGCATCTTACAGAGGGAGAAGCTGCTATGTACAGAAGTGAAACTTCTGCACATTCCCCTTGGCATGGTAGCAGAGTGGCCAGGTTGATGAGGTGTCACAGCCAGAACAATCTCAACTAAAGGAGTTTGTTTTAAATATTTCAGGCAAATAAGACTTTGTCTTAAGTAGGCAGAGAAGGTGGGTGAGTCTGGAATGCTGCTCTGAGTTTTGAAAACCCCCCTTGATGTAATGTTATAAATTAGGCAACTGTTTCTTTTGACATAGCTCCTCAGTAGTGAATCTAACATAGCCAGGGGGAGGAAAGGCTTTAAGTCTTCATTGGGAGGTTTTGTTCTAGGTAGGTCATCTTGTCAATCTAAAAAGGTAGCTGTGACATTACAGCTTCAGCTTTCCAGCTAGGAAAACCCCACTCTTCTTTCTTCTTCCTCTGCTTTCTTTCTGCATCAAGGTTAGCTTAACTTTTTCTCAGAGGTAGGAGTGCAAGGTAAGCTACAAACCATGACTTACCAAGGGTATATAGCAGTGTTGGTACACATGAAGTAAGAGCTATTAAAATAAAAATAGCATAGACCAGTGAAAATGTTTTTAACAAGTGCATTTGTTTACAATTTATTTTTTAATACTTAGGTTAGATGTTTCTGAGAAAATAGTGGAGATGCTTCCAGACAATCGAGTAAAACTGCAGTAACAGGATCTTTGGCTTTTGCTAGTTGGTCTTGACAGTATCTTACCATTTTGGTGGAAGTATGGTTTTTAAAGGTTTGGGCTTTTTTTTTGGAATTAGGTGCTTTTTCATAAGGATTGAGTGCTTTTGAGTTCAAATATAATAGGAAAATCCTTTGGTTCTGTGCTTCCAAAATAATCCCAAAGTATTTCTTTAAGTCTTTGTCATAAAGTCTCATTCCATTTTGAATATTTAGTGTTGAAGAATTTTTCAGTATTTCAGTGTTTAGTGTAATTAAATATAAATATTTGAATCTTTTTTCCTCTTTTTGTTCATGTATCCAGTGTAATTGTGCTATGGATTCAGACTGAACCTGATTGAATGTGTCTCTCTTCATGATGTTCACATACTGTCACCATCTGCAGCTGAAGTTCCAACACTGACACATAAAAGACCAGCTGTTCCTGAGTAGCATGTTAAAACTTCAACAACTTCGTGATGAGATATGTGTAACTTGCCTGTTTTTTTTTTCATGGCATCCACATCCCACCTCACTGTGGAATGAGGAGTATAGGACCTTGAACAGTAGAGATGCGTCTGTTGAAACTTATCTTGTGTTTGAGGGTTTCATAAAGTAAATAAATGGTTATTTACTGGTAAACTTTATGTCAAGTCTGCTATGCCTGAAAAAACCTCAGAGGTTTTCCTACAACTTTGCTCATTGATCTTAACAGAAGAGGCCCAAATTACCATCATGCCAGAAGGTCTAAATTCTTACTGTGATGACTTTTTTTTTTTCCCTCTCCAACAGGAACAGGAAATACAGTGGTGATAATGGTTGGCTATCCAAAAGGAATAGAGATATTGGAGCCAGTACGAAGAGGGATTCCCGTAAAAATGACTATTGTTGTTGGCACGCGACACGTGCAGGAATATATTAGCGGTCAGTCGGTTGTGTTTGTAGCCATCGCCTTCATCACCGTGATGATTATATCACTCGCTTGGCTCATATTTTACTATATACAACGTTTCCTGTACACGGGGTCACAGTTTGGAAACCAGGTAATTGGAGAAGATGATGCTTCAGAGTGTTTACTGTCTCCTTAGTGGCCTAACTTTGCTTGTTTATTCTTGAAGATTTGTGCTTTCTTGCTACTTTACTATCTGTGAATGCTACTCAGCAATGGTTAGTGAGGCTAATAAGCAGTGTGCTAATTGGCATTGCAAGTTTGGCTAGTTATAATTATTAGGTACCTGTATTAGGTTGTGGGAAATATATTTAGCCACTTGTCAACAACTGAGTAAAGGGAGCTTCTTGTGTGATTTGTCACCTAACTTCCTTTTGACGTTAAAAATGATTGTCATTCTTCTGTAATTTTAATCCTGAAAGTACTAACTTCCCTAACCAGACTTTTCTTTTTTCCTTAATAAGACCCATAAGTAGTTAAGTCTAGAAGTTTTGGTTCTAAAGCTTTATGAAAGCTACTCTTGTAATCCTGGGCAATCCACTGTAGAGTGCTGAATTGCAGTACTTCCCTCTGAGGGAAGCACTTCATCATAGAATAATTTAGGTTGGAAGTGACTTCTAGAGGCCATCTGGTTCAAACCCCTGTACTTGAGAGAGCAACTTAGATGGAGTTGTTGCAGATGTAGACCATTTGGGTTTCTAAAATATCTTGGGATGGCATTTCCCTGTGCTTTTCAGCTCTTGCAAATAGGTTAAGTTCCTTCCATGGTCATCAACAGCTCTACCACTGTTTTCTACTAACAGTGAAAAATAAAGTTGCACTTGTTTTTCTTTGCAAGCAGGTGTTTTGTTGGGTTTTTTGTTGTTGTTTGTTAGTCTTCTGTTCAGAACACCACCACAAAGTGTTTCAAATGACTGCTTATCATGTGGACTTCCCCTGGATTCTGTTTGAACATGTAGATTCTAGCTCTGGAGGAGGAGGGAAGGGAATTTTTTCTTTTGCCGTCAGGAATCTGAGTTCTGAGAGGGACTTAGAGGACTCTTTTGGAAAAATACTTAATTTTTCTTTTCAGTGACTGAGGATGAGACATGGGACTTCTATATTGGTTAAACTTGTGGTCTATTTGAAATGGTGGTTCCCTAGGGACTTTTTTTTACTAAGTTTTAAGCCTTACCACTTACATTCTGAGAATACTTTCAAGAAAACAAAAGTTTTGAGAAATATTTGTAGAAAAAGGAGTGTGGTTTTATGTTGAAACAGTTATGTGAAGAAAGTTCCTTCTTCCAGTTACATTGGTTTTAGGGTAGTTTACGCTAAGGGAAGTTCAGATACTTTATAAGTAGTTTAAAAGCGTGTTTTGGGTTTTTTTTTTTTTTAGGTTGAATGTGATGTCTCTCAGAAATATGCACCACAAACTCTTACTGTATTTTGTCATTGGGCTTGTCATTTAAATGCTTCTTAAATGAAGTTCTGTAGCATTAAAAGGTTATACCACTTTCTTCAATCCTCCTGTTTTTAAAACAGCCACTGAAAACAAACTTATAAAACCATGCAAAATTTTAAAATGTGAATATCTTGGTCAAGATACACCATTAGAAGTTTTCAAAATAATTTTGGAAACAAAAAAACCACTTTTCTAACCCAATATTATCTTGCTTGGTGTACTGACTCCAGTATGATTAAAACTAGGGAGTTAAGGATGCCATGCTTTAAAACAACTTGCTGTGTAGCTGCGAAGTGAAGGTGAAGATGGTTTTCTTAAGTTTTATTCTAAACATCAGTTTAGCAGTAAATCTTTGGAAGACCTCTTTGCTACTGAAGATGAAACAGGATTGTGCAGAAAACCCTGAGCTGATACAGAAGGTGGAAGAGACTGCTGTTGCTGGTTGTTTGTCTGTTTCTGAGGGAACTTTCAGACTAATTCTTTTTAACAGCACACAAAAAAAAATAAATCCCAATTTTCAGTACAGTACATCTGTAAAACAATGTAAGAAACAGTAATCATAATTAGAGAGAAAAGTTGCCATTACTTTTTTTTTTTAATTTGTTTATGGTATTTAATCAGTGAGGGCTGCTGCTAGACAGATGTCCATCTGTTAATTAGGAGGGTTTAGTTTCTCAATTTCTAGGAATAGCTAGTATGTTTTCTTGGAATACAGTCCTGCTTTTCTCTTCTTGCTTCCCCTCTAAGCATAGTTAGGACCGTTACTGTATAGAAGTCCAGTATGGTGTCTCATGTCTGTTAAGCCTTTTTTTGTTGTCTCCTTTGCATAATGTGTCCTTTCAGTGCAAGCTTTGTGTAATGTGGGAGGCAGTGCTGAACCGAGGGGAGCACTAATAGCTCCGAGCAGCCTTTTGGTCCAGCTGTGGGCTGCCCGGCAGGATTCCACCTTTGCTCAAGCTTGTGCAGACCTTACCCTGGTGCTTGCTCATGGGCTTGCCTGACTAGAAGGTCTGGTTCTACAGCTGTTGTTTCAGCTCTGGTTGCCTCTCCAGCCTGCAGCAGTCTCAATTTTCCGCTGGGGGAAGGCCCTTAGTGCAGGCAGTCACGATACAAGGCTGCGGATGTCCATTGTAAGAGCTGTGCACTTCTAGAGAATGTTGGCTGCTGTGCCCCGAGAATGCAAAACTTGCTGTTCTTCAACATCTGCTGGCTGGAGGCGTTTTGTAAACAAATTAGAGATAGATCTTAAATGAGTTCAGAAGATTTAGTAATCCCTATGGAAAGTATTTAAAAGCTTTGAAATGTAACTCTTAAAACTGACTTGTGTACTAATTTTTAACATCTTTACTCAAGGGACATAGGAAAGAAACTGAGAAAGCGATCAGCCAGCTTCAGCTGCATACTGTGAAACATGGAGAAAAGGTAATTCAGTGCCTCCAGTTGTTGCTGTATGATTTTCAGACTGTTGTAATGTCTTTAGAGAATTTAAACTGAAATTCTCACAGTGTAATTGCTGTGTGACTCTTACAGTCTTAAGCCCATTTTATAGAAGGCCAAGTTTAAAATTGAAGAGTCAAATTTGAACTACTTATGCAAGGCCATTTTGTTGCAAATAGTATCTAGCTATACAGAATGTTGTAGGGGACTACAGAGCTGGTAGTGTAAAGATGAGGGAACAGTGATATCTTATCAGCACTTGCAAACATCAACAAGTGGATTGCAAAATACTTCCTAAGGCCTATTGATTGCACAGTTCTTTCAGCTGATGTATTGTCTTTTTTCTTAAAGGAACATCCATCTTTTTATTGATTAGAAGGCCTTAGAAATCTAAAAAGCTTTGAAAAAGGAAACACTTGTTCCATCTTTTTATATACAATACATTAAGGGGCTGTATAGACTTACTTGAAGCATAAATTTTTTAGAAGTATGTTTCTATGTGTTAAAATATTCTCAAAAATTAAAACAGCTTTCAAAAAGTTAGCTTTGTCACAATATGGCCTAAACTCATAGCTGTATTAGAATAAATGAAGAAGAAAAAGCCAAGGTTCTAAAAGAAAACATTATTTTTGTCAGTTTCAGGCAGTTCTGATCCTAGATGCTAAATTAGTTTGACTAGACCTCTGCTACTATGTAAATATTTTTCCCCACCCTTATTTGTCTTCGGTTAGTTTTTATGTAAGGACCAATTTGCTCAGAGATGAAAAACAAGGATTAGGTTTTTTTAATTCACGAATAAAAAAAAAAGAGAAGGGACACTTATGAGTAAGAACTTGAAAAGCTGTGGTTCAACAGAAAGCTGCTCAACTTCAGTCACATGCTACAGAGAATATGTCCTTCATTTAGTAAATTGGTTTTGAAATGAAGAAAAACCCTGGCTTTGAACTTGCCTCTCTTTCTCTTATGCATTCAGCATGTTTAAGTAGCATTTTATAATAATATTTTTTACTTTTAATTATGTCCTAAATTCCATCAAAAAGTAATCTATATCAAGCTGTGAACATAGGGTTGTTCATAGAATGGTGAGATCAGAGATCAAGAAAGATGAAATTGAACCAAAACTTGTGTAATGCAGTATCAAAGCCTAACATCAGCACGGCAAGAAATGGATGTAAAAAGGTTGTGATGAAACCTGTGGTGCAAACCACAAGGAAGCTGTTAACTGCTTTTATGTTTGTGTTCATCAAACCTTTGGTAGTAGGTAGTTCCTTCCTGTCAGTATACCCTTAACTTAAATTCCCCCATTTTATTTATTAATTTTAGTCATGTAGTATGCTGGTTCTAACTGTGAGTAGTATATTAGTTAAGCAAAGTAGAATGAGACTAGATTAAAATCTCTATATTAAAATAGTGGTTTTCTGTTTGGTAAAATGTCTTTAATTTGATTTGAATCAGCTTACTATCAGCAAACTTGATGATGCAGAAGTATTTTCATGAACTAATGTAAATTTATCTGGAAATACGGTCCCGTCTATTCCGGAAATGTGCATTTTGTGTTTAAATGTTTCCTTTCAGCATTATGATTAAAAGAACGTATTTATTTTATTGTGACACAGTACAGTCTTTCATTATCGCTTCATTTGGGGTTGAGGTATTTAACTAAAAATAGGTCAAATATTTTAAAAGTGTATTTGCTGTCATGTAGATCTTTCCTGAGAAGCTTATGGGATTATTGTAAAATGGACACTCATTTGAGTATGTGCTGCATATGGTATGCTTGGACTTTGCCTCTTGTGCAGAATAAAAAAATATTTGTTATAGAATAAATACTTGTTTTAACTTTGCTTATATTAAAAGTCTTAATTTGATTTGAGAATTTAAGGCATTAATTATGTAAATTGATAGCATGCAAAGGAGGGGTAAACTTGCCTTGAACTTGAAAGTTTGCTTGCAGTACTAATTCATTTGAGCATTTGTAGTAATGAAATTGAAGTGCTTCAGTAAGCAGTAAACACAAAATATTTACTTTGTGGGGGATGAAAGAGAAGAAGTTGGCCCACTGTCCTCCTTCTAATATTTGTTTTATGCAACCCAATTAACACTGAATTATTTCTTTTGTATCTGGAGATACCCATCATATTTGCACTGCAACTATAAGTGAGCATGGCTTCAAGAAGGCAGCAAGACCTGATATTTAACCCTTAGAAAGAAACAAATTGAGGTGGGGGAATACTGTGTTTGACTGCTTCCCTGGTATGAGCTTGGAGAGAAATTTTAAAACCCATTCTAATTTGCATACTTCAGTTCTTTTGTGGCTATTGAGGTCTATCTGCTAGCATGGGGTAGGAAAACTGAAAAAAACAGTGGGGAAGAAGGTTTGCAATATGCAGCCCCAAGAATCTCATTGTATGTAAGCACTTGAAGTCTGTGGGAACATCAGTTAGATGAATGCGCACAATCTAATTCTTGAGATGACCTCTTTTAAAATTTATTGGGTTTATAGTTAGTTTAAATGGAAATTTTACTGTGCTCCCATGAGCAGTGCCAATGTCTGAGACATAACAAATTACTTAAGGTACCGTGTATAGCTATTTTAATTAGAAAATCCAGGTTTGCCTGCTTTTAATATTTGGTATCACGTGATCAAATCACCTCTTGGTGGAATCTTCAAATGAGGGAGATGTTTTTATTTACTAAACCATTTTATACATTATGCATTCTGTGAAGCTGTTACACAAAGCCTGTTATGTAATGACATGGATGTAATGCATTTAAACATGTCATCTTTAGGGTTTAGATGTTGATGTGGAAAACTGTGCTGTGTGCATTGAGAACTATAAACTGAAAGACACTGTCCGAATTCTGCCATGCAAGTAAGTTGCCATAATTGTTCCTTCTTCTTTAGCATGTTGTCCCTAAAAAGTACATGATGAGCTTTCTGAAAGCTCTTCTGCAGCTCTGGTGGCAGAGCTGAAGCTGTGCCATACATTTGTATGGCCTGTCACATGTTGAAGGGCACTGGGAGACCATGGAAAGACATGGACCTGTTGGAGAGGGTCCAGAGGAGGCCACAAAATGACCAGAGGGCTGGAACAGCTCTGCTGTGAGGACAGGCTGAGAGAGTTGGGGTTGTTCAGCCTGGAGAAAAGAAGGCTCCAGGGAGACCTTATTGTGGCCTTTCAGTGCTTAAAAGTGGCCTATAAAAAAAGATGGGGACAGACTTTTTAGCAGGGCCTGTTGCGATAGGACAGGCGGTGATGGTTTTGAACTAGAAGAGGGGGAGATTCAGGCTGGACATGAGGAAAGAATTTTTTACGATGAGGGTGATGAAACACTGACTCAGGTTCCCAGGGAGATGGTAGATTCCCCATCCCTGGAGACATTCCAGGCCAGGCTGGATGGGGCTCTGAGCAACCTGATCTAGTTGCAGATGTCCCTGCTCATTGCAGGGGTTGGACTAGATGACCTTTGAGGGTCCCTTCCAAACCAAACTATTCTGTGATATCCATGCAGGAAAAAGGAGCAATTTGGAGAAGCATACGAGTAGAGCTTTCTTAGTATGAAGGTTGAACTGGTATCTCTGTGGTGTTCTTGTGTTAATAACTTATCTTATTTCAGAAAACTAGCATAAAAGATGATGCTTCTAGAACTATGTCTGTCCTGGTAAACTAAGCAGTACTTAAATGCAAAGTTGTAAAGGAATGGGTTTATTTTTTAATGTAGTAACTTGCACATCATTTGAAGGAATAGTGTGTGGCTTTCATGGTATGTTCTAAAGAGCATTTCTTTTTTTAGGCACGTCTTCCATAGAACATGCATTGACCCTTGGCTTTTGGACCACCGAACTTGTCCAATGTGTAAACTAGATGTTATCAAAGCTTTGGGATACTGGGTATGTTGCACACTTACTTTAATCTTCAAGGTAGAATTATAGTGCAGGAGGCAAGACTTCATGTAACTGTTCAAAATGAGAACTGTTGCTCTTGTACTTCATGAGACTGAAGAAGCTGGGCAAAGATGCAGGAGTAATTCAGAACCAGAAATTCAAGGGAATTTTATGGTTAAGAGCTTAAACAGTTTGAGTAGCTTATGAATCCTTTGTACTCTTATGATAAACAATTTTTTCTGTCTCCAGCTGATGACAGTAAGTAAGTTGAAGCAGAGGTGAGGCAATTTGCCCAAGCTGCAAAAACATAGTTCAGTAGATTCAGGGCATATATTTGATCTTGTTGAGAACTGTGATTCCAAAGAAGAAATTACAGTTTTTCTATCTGGAAGCTTTGTGAACTTTAGAACCCTCCTAAAGACATTCATCAGAAATGGGTTAAGTAGTGAAAATTATGTGCTCTCATTTCTTTCTGGCAGCACCAGAAAAGAGAGATGAAGACATGTGCAGTAGGTTACTCAGTCACTGTTGAGTTCCACTAAAATGCCATAGGCGTGAATGTACCTCTCTTTTCTTCTACTGATCTACAGAGATCTTCAGCAAAGAAGGGTGTTCCTTAGTTTCAAGGACCTTCCTTTCATAGCCTAGGTCTGTGGTTTGACTAGCTTTTCTCTTATTTTCTTGCAGAGACTTAACAGATCAATGGAAGACTTTCATGAATTAGTTTTTTTCTTTTGTCAAAGGTGACAGTACTCTTGTTATGTAATATATATATATACACACCAAATTGTGGTGCTTCTGTGTTTTAAGTTGAACTTTACCCAAGAGCTGCAATCCTTTTGTTATGTAAAATAGCTATTACTTTAATATTGTTATGTTTGCACGTTACTTTTTGCTCATTTTCAATTCTTGAAGTTGATGTAACTTGTGTTATATGCAGAAGGAAATATCCTTTTGTATACAGTCTGAAAGCTGAAATACTGGAACCTTCAGAACACTTTTATTCCCTGCATTTGTGCTTTTGCAGAGGATACTGATAGACCAAGCCTAACCAGGAGGAGTAATATCTCCTGTGCTTGTTAGACAAAATGAATGTTGGAAAGCAGGTTGAATGGGATTATATTAAATACAGAAGCCAAGTTCTTTTTTCTAATGGAATAGGGAAAGTGTGTCTTGCTTATCAATCATTCAGGTCCTACTGAAGTTGGTCATGTGGGAAATCATTCAGTATTTTTTTCTAGCTTAGTTTTCAGCCTGATCCAGGTCGTCAAATCTCATTTGTACAGCGATTGTGTGAATTTTTTACTGACGTGAGGGGAAAAAAGTGCGAAGAGCGAGGCAGCTTCCTTTAGCAGTGTGCTCACTGAGTGCCTTAACTGCAGACAGGAATGTGCAGCCTTGTTATAGCAGTCTACTTAACCTCCTGCAATGAGGCTGAAGGCTCACTTCAGTTTTATGGAGGACAAATGCTTCAGATGCTTCACAATTTTAAAGGCTCAAAGTAGAAGGGTGGTACTAAGTCCTAGTACCTGGCTTTTGTTTTAAGAGCAGACTTCAGTGATCCAGTTCTCCATTATGGTATGTCTTACCAAAAAACCCTGCAGTTCAGCATGTCTGACTGATTTAGTATTGTTGAATCTTGTGGTTTCAGTGCTTGTTTGACTGCCTAAGGTTTGGAAACCAAAATCATTAATGCCCCCTGCCCACACACATAGCATCACTTGCTTCTTAACCTGTGTTCAATTGTAGAAGTTCTATAGCTTATTGAAATTCAGTAAATTTTAAAATATGCTGCTCTGGTGCTATAAAGAAAGAATCAGCTTAGAATTTCTCAGATCTTAAGATGGGCCTTTGCTAATTGTTTGAGAGGAAAAATACTCATTATGAAGCCCACAGAATAGCTACTTGGACTGCAATATACTTGCTTACGTATAAATAAGGTCAGTATATCAATGGCTTAATGAAGGTAGTCTGTTTAATTTCAGGAAGAGAGTTGTGCATGTAGGACTTCTAATTAACTTTCAGAATGGATCAGAAATAGCTCATGCTATACAGTAGGTGAAATAAATTCCTTTGTGCTGCAGATGTTCCTGCAAAGTGATAAGCTAGCATAATTGCATTTTTGGAACAGACTTAAATGTCAGGCTGGAGTTAGAGGAGGAGGGAAGTTTTGTTCCAATGTCAAATGTTTGCTCACCTCAGTAAAAAAAAGTCTAAGCTTGCCCAACTCTATGATAAAAACCAGCGGTTTCTGCAAACTCCTTAAAGGATTGATAGGTTTGCTCAGCGAAGACTTTGGCTGGCTTGGCTCCTGCTGTTGCTGCTCTTGGCTTTGGAGTGGCTTTGAAAAAGTAAAGTGGCTTTTCTCTTGCTTGGCTTTGTGTCTTTGCAGTCAGACAATAACACTCAAAGTAGATGCTGCTCAACACAGTACCCATGAATGCATAGATAATGGGCAAAAAGTGTTTTTTCCAATAAGGTGAGGACACAAAGTGGTAACATGGTGGAATGTTGATGCCTAACAGAAGAAAGAAATGTCAGTTAAATATATTTAATTTTGAAGGGGGACCCTGAAGATGTACTTGAAGTTCCAATACCTGAATCAATAAGTGGCAGCGTTTCAGTCGGAAGTCTGAGTATTGCTTTACAAGATGATGACAGAAATGAAGTAAGCGAATTGTCGGCTTCCTCCACTAATGAATCTGTATTGCAATGTACGAGCTTAAAAGAGGACGCAGGTGAAACCACAGCATTACTTGGTAAGTAATAATTTAGTTTATCGCTTGGAAGTCCTTAATGCCATTCATCCTGTCAGAACAAGCCATTCTCTGAGCAAAGTTAGTAGTGTTGGAATTGCAGGATGGACCAGACCAAGTGGTCTCACTTCCTACTGATGGTCAAAAAACACAAGCAGGTAGATTTTGAGATAATGCTATTGAGCTGGAGAAAACTGGTCTTGAGGGGGCGGGGGGGAAAGATAGATGTAAAGAGTGTCTTAGGAAGGTTGCCTACCCAGACAGTCTTGAGAGCTTTGGGTATATATGAAAATGAAATTTTAGATTAACGTAACAGATGAAATATATTGAAATGGTAAATCAACAAACAATTTTTCTTCTAATTCCTGGCTTCTAGATGTGGATGTCAGTAGTAACCGGCATGGAGAACATCTATCTAATGGAAGTTCCCACTGAACTACTTCACGGAAGAGAACTTCAATAGACTGTTGAAGAACTATTATTTTTTATTTAATTAGTATGGACTTTTGTCTAGTTAATGGAAAAAATAACAATGTAAATTATTTTACCTTTCAAACTTTTCTAGCTGGTGTTCCAAAAGGGCTAATAACTAAGAATTTTGTACACAGGAGGATTTTATAAAATCTCCTCTGGATGTCTCATCCTAAAAAAAGATGCAATAACCCTTTTTCTGTAAGCATTGTTACAATGTCGTTGTGTTCTAGAGGGCTGTAACAAAGATGAAGACTAGGCAGTGAGAACAGTATAGAATGTCTAACAGGTAAATACTTTGGATGCACTATTTACGTTCAGTATGTATGCATGGAGAACACTTACAAGACTACAACTATTAAAATGTTCTGATCTGTTGTAATTGGAGATGGATATTCTTAGAAAAGACATAGTCTAACCTTGAAGAATCAAATAATTCAGGAGTATGTTGCATATCCTTTTTTTTTCTGATGAAAAAGCTACTAGTTGCAACTTTCCTTACATGTAACAGATACTAACTTGATCTTGTAAGGTGTTCTACTCAGAGTGGATGCTGAGAGAAAAGGAGAAAAGGTTTCTTCACCTTGCTAGCTTTTTATACTGAATGTGGCAGTAAAAGGTTGTGCTGGGTGGTCTTCACGTGCTGAGCATGTAGACTTATTTAGGTATATGCACAATGGTTACCTCTTTCAGTCTTAAACTCAGTAGAATAGAGGTAAAGGGCTAATTAAGGCTAAAACATATTTATTAGTCTATTTATAAGAATTTACTGAATTCCTTCTTGCTACTGCTCCCATTCTGTCTGACTTGTTACGTACAAATTGAAACTGTTCCTTAGGATCTACAAAGTTTGGTTTTGTTTTTTCCTTTGCGTAGAGATGTTGGAATTCTTCTCTTGAATGTTCCACATTAGGAGTTCTGACTGGGTTTGCCATTAGCTTTTATTCCTTTCTGTTAGATTAGCAGTATTGTGCCTTATAGTAAAACACATAAGAAATCTGAAGCATCTGAGAGTAAATGTAAACCCTGGCATCTCCCATTATGACCTCTTATTCAAATATTTATATACTGTAAGTGGTATAAGGAATTGCTAAACTGTTTTGTAAAGAAATATGTATATTTAAAACACTACTTATTAAGAGTGTTAAGTGGATTGTTTAGGATTTTAGCATTGTCATGCTATAAATAATATGCTACATTCCTCAGTTTTCTTTTGTGAAGCTGTTACTACAGGTTGCTTAAAACAATGTCTTTGACTAGACATTTGTTTTAGAATGCATTTTGTTTTTAAAATGTATATTTGGAATGTTCTTAAGAAAATATGCAATTCTTTTTCTAACTTATATTAAGCTTCAATAGAAGCAATAACTTTTTTTAATTTTAGAAGGAATGTTCCAGAAATTAGAGGTTTCAGCTGGGGAAATATAATCTGAACTTCTACTTTGCAGAGCAGATGTCTCACTCTAAATTTCCTTCAAAGTACTCATTTTAATGCCTACTTCAAAAACAAAATCTGCCTCTTCCCTGTAGAAGTGTCACTTTTAGGTTTACTGGAAAATGTCAGGTTGTAGTTCTGATGTCACCAGCAGGTGCAAGTTTTTGTGATGCCTTTATCTTACAAGAAGCACATGAAAATGGAACATGACTGAGCAACCATCTCCAAAACTGAACAAATAAAAAAACAACCCACAACTAAACCAAACAATGTAGAGAGACATTATGTCTCCAAAAGAAGCTTAGCAACGTTTCCAGAACTGCCTTTTAAACTATCTCTTTGATATTAAAATCTTCAGTCTTCTCCCTCTTCCCTAACACAAAACTGAACATTGATGTTGTAAATGTCGAGAGGGTTTAAATTCTAGCTCAAGGAGGAACCAAAAGGCGTTACCAAGAGAAGTCTTGTCAGTCTGTGGATTGTGTCTTGCTGATTCCTGCAGCACAATATTCATGTTGGAGAGGAGAAATGTGGTAAGTCCTTCAGCTTTTATGTAATATCTGTAAAACCAAAAGCTGTTCTTAAGCATCAAAGCTGAGGTCTGGCAGAAAGCTGGAAGAAAAGCTAAAGAACCTGCAAACTGAAAAGTGAGCTAGTCAAATCTGACATGTAAGTGATACTGCTGCTTTAGAGAAGTATCTGAGTATGAAGGCTCCTGGAGTATGTTTCTAATGCTGGCACTAAACCTGTTTGCTTTCAGCCTTTTACAAAAGTAGTTGCCGTTGTGGCAGTTGAATTAGTTTGCGCATAGTTCATCTTCAATGTAGTTGGGTCTCGTAAGGCTGGCTGTGCTGCTGAGGAATGATGACAATAAAAGGCCGAATTGCAGTGCCTCCGGCAAGCAGTTTGCTCTCCTTGGAAGCACGATGACAAAAATGCTCCGAAGCGAATCGTTAGTCTGACCTCAGTCAAAAAGCTGACATGCATTGGCAAAAAGAGTGGTACAATAAGAAGTACAGGAAAGAGACAATCTATGGAGCTTAGAAGAGTAGCAAAAGAAGGTTAGAAATGTGAAGCATATATGACCTACTGTTACAGCTTATTTAATACATCATTTTGAGTAAACAGCTGTAGGTAGCTATAGGTAAATATAGGTTCCCAGATTTTGCTGCAGTGGACCTACAATGCTGGATCAAACTGGTATTTCTAGTTTCTAGCACTTCATTTACCAAAACCTTATATGAAGGTCAGAACTTGTCTTTTTTTCCCCCCTTATGACTGTTTTTGCAGGATAGGTGCCTTGTGACTCCCTTCCCTACCATTTGGAGCCTATTTAGTCTGCCTCTTGTGCTTAGGTTGTGTGCTGACTAATGTGGAAGCTGATGATGTATGTGCTGTGGGCTTCTTCTGCCCTCCCCATCATCTCCCTCTCTTTCTAGCTGCACATTTTTAATAAAACATGCAGGAATTTGTATCGGAGACCTCTGTCCCTTTGCCAGATTTTGCTGAAATTAGGCAGAGGGTTTCTGACTAGAGGCATTCATGTGGTATGGTTATACAAAGCTAAAGCTAAAGCAGGGTGGACAGCCCCCCAATGGTGATGCTGAATAAATCAGTTGGGGGAAATCTCTAGAAGGACTAGGGGATGTTATTGTTGTAGAGTTAATCTTGTTAGTATTGTGTTCATCAGTATGCCTTTGTTCTGGTATTACTGTTAGGGAGAAAATTTGAAGTTCAAGTGATTTTTAAAAAGGAGTTATGAACATGTCAAAATAGACTGGTGTTTAAAGCTAAAACTAGAGGCCACCCATTGTTCAGAAATTTTAGTTCATAGATAAGTCTACACATGCCAAATTGGAAAAGAAATGTGATGGTGAATAACTGTTTAAACTCGGCTCGGCTTGCAGACTTGATAGCAAGCAAAAAATGAACTGTAGACATTTCAGATCTAAATGCATGTTAATAGTTCAATTACCTGCAGTACCAATTTAACTAGAAAATTTGGCTTTTTTTTTATTAACTACCCTTGCTTTGTTGGCTCTAAGCAATGCTTGGATGAGATTCTTTGCATGCACTATGGCAGTTTGATTAAAAAGTAGTAACTCCTTCCCCTTGCCACCCCTGCCCAAGTAAGGGAATGTAGTCAGGTAACCTGTTGCCAGTAATTAGGGTTGGATTCTGGAGGTATGCCAGAGGAGTTTTTAGGATAATTTAACTCCAATGAGAATGCTTTTAATCCATGCTCATTTAATAGATTTGGCATAAATTCCTGCCAAAGCTGGCCTGTTAGACTTTGGGAATTCCTGACCTGTACGAGGGTGTAACTTACACAGAGAAGCAACATTGTAGCATCTCTGTTGAACATGCAAAGACTTTTTTTCCTGTCACTTCTCCGTTCAGGAGTGGCTGTCCTCGTTTTCTGCCTGGCTTGCCAAGCTTTCTCTAAGACTAGGCAGTAGCAGATGTGCAGAGAGGAGCCCATCAAGTGTGTAGCGATGGTTACCCTGGCTCTTCTGCCCTGTGGTGCAGGGGATGTCTGAGGCAGAGGCAGCATCTGCATTTGTTGGTTGTGATGAGCTTGATCAGGGGCAAAAGGTGTTGGTTTTATGTTATGATGGTAACAGATAAGGCACAACAGGTTGGGCTCATAATTTAGCTGTCCTATAAAAGCAGGCTTTTCCTGTCTAGGCAAGTCTGGACATAAAACTACTGTTAGCAATACCAGCTGTACTTTGAAGTATACACCAGTAGGTTAAGAATGGCATTCTGAATTTTGTGCTATACTTCTCCAGTTACTGCCACAGTGTGTAATAGATAATGCCTTTGTTACACATCAACATCCCAAGTGTTAAGTAAAACTGGAAGCTTGTGCTCAACAGAGCCTTCAGCACTCCCAATCAAGCCAGAAATGATGATGTTGCAGCAATGGTTACGTGGGTGTTTGGGGGTTTTGGTTACTTTTTTTTTTTTTCCTTTTTTTGTGTGTGTGTCATGGGGGGGTTGTTGTGGTGTGGGGTTTGGGGTTTTTTTGCGCTTTTTTTTGAGAGAGGTTGCTTGTGTAGTTTTCATTGGTTTGATTTTCAGCACTTGGCATTGAAATGCAGTGTTTCTGTGCTGGATGAAGATACAGAGATTAATAAGAACGTACTGACTCTCAAGCTCTATGAAGAGAGGTGCAACTGAAATCTAGTAGAGGCAGCGGGCAATATCTCTGTGGGTTAACCTGGAGGGAATGGAGTTCTTGGTGTTGGCTGCCAGGTGAATCAGATTGTGTTGGCAACTTGTCAAGAGTCCGTTCTCTGTCTCCCTTCAGCCACCTGGCTGGGTGAGACTTCCCACAGGGGCTTGGATGGATTTACTAGCTTGCTGTTAGGAGAAGAGAGTGGTCCTTTCTGGTTTCCTTTTCTGCTCTGTTCACTTTGCTCTGTCTTACATTCAGATTAAAAGTATGTGATAAACCAATTCATCTTAAGTGGCAGAAATTAAATCTATCAAAGCTGTGCTTTGATAAGCCCTGGAACTGAATATCCTCACTGTGCAATTGATGGGGGGGTGGGGTGCAGAGAAAAGAGCAAGACTCTCCCCTTGGCTAAGTTGAAGAGATTGCAGCTTTACATAGGGCCATAGTGAATTATAATTCCTGAAATGGAAGGTGGTGACAATGTGGGGCATTTCTTTTCTTTAACCAAAACAGCTGTAAAAATTGTAATGTCTCCTGTCCTTGAGCCTGATCTTCACTGGATGTGTTTTTTTCTCTCATAGGTGATATGTGAAGATTTGGGAATTGGATTTGTAGATTAAACATGCACAAATCAAAGCTGAAGGCTCTTTTGTTCAGTATGGGTCTGGATTTCTCCTCAGATATCCTGCTGTATTGCAAAACTTGATTTGAAAAAGTTTTTAAAAGTAGAATGTCTCTATAATTGCATGTGTTTGTGTGAAGAATGCATTTGCCTGGAAATTGTCCATCACACTTCTATTGGATCTGAAACTACTTTTCACCATTGGAAACATGGTAATGATACTTCATTTTTAAATGAGTGTATCCTCAATTCAGAAGAGCAAAATCATTTGAGTTTCTGTTGTTTTGTCAGTCTGAAGCTTAAATCCAAAACTCTAAAGCCTGTTACTTCTACTACAGATATAACTGCAGAGAAATATTTGAACTTACTAGGCTGTCAACAACTAGTCCCAATTGACTTGTCTTTTATGGTAACCTTGTACTAACTTGGTTGCATTGTTTGGATTAAGCACTGGGCTATGTCTTTTCCATTGTGTATGTATAATTGTAAGAATGTCAAGTTATGTGTTGTTGTAATTTAATGGCTTAAAGTTCAAATTCCATAATAAATTATACAGACCTTTTAAAAAGCAATGTCTGAAAAGCTTCAGGGTTTTGTTTTCTTGGCTATACTTACACAAATGGGTCTGAGCCACTCACCACTAGCACAGCACAAAACAAGCTTAACTTCAAGCTGGGTAGCTAAGGGGGACATGCTTTCTGCATGTTGTGTAGTTTTCTCTGTGTAACTAACACCTGGGTGTGGTGGGGTAACCCTGGTTGGCTGCTAGATGCCCACCCAGCTGCTTTCACTTCCCCCCCTCAACAGGATAGGGGAACAAAATAACATGGAAAAAAACATGGGTCAAGGTAAGAAACAGCAGTTACCCTCACAGGTGAAACAGACTTGACAAATTTTAAACTTAATTTAGTGTCATTTTAAAATAGAGTTGGATAGTGTGAAACAAGGACAAAACTCAAAGTACCCTTTTTCCTAGGCCCAACTTCACTCCTGACTCTTCTAACCTCTCCCTTTCCTGGGAGGGGTGAGGGGGCATGAGGAAGGGAGGTTGTGGTCAGTCCTCAACATTTGGTCTCTGCCCCACCACATGCTCCCTCCCAGGGGCTGCAGTTCTTCCAGAACTGCTCCAGTGTGGCTCCTCTCTGCCACCACAACTTTGCCCTGTAGCCCTAATACAAGTTTGGGAAAGCAAGGCTCAGCTTCCTCCCTAACAAGCAATGTGTCAGCTCACAGCAAATTCAGTAATAAAGTTTGAATGTTTTTATCAATGCCCAGGGCTCTGAAATTAATATATTACAGAAGTACCTATAATAAAATTCTCAATAACTGATAATGTTTATAGTTACAGGACAAATCCAGGGACTGGGGATTTATGTCTGTATAACTCAAGCAAATACTGTGAAGAGGCAGAACAGCCAGCTTTTGCTATAGCATCATAGTAGCAACCTTTTTTTTCAGTAAGGCTTAAATTCTTTCATAGTAAATCTGTAAATCATAAAGTAGATTGCAATGCCTTGAACCAGTAGTAATCAGTTTTCTGATCACAGAATCACAGAATCAACTGGGTTGGAAAAGACCTCAGAGATCATCGAGTCCAACCCTTGGTCCAACTCCAGTCCATTTACTAGATCATGGCACCAAGTGCCATGTCCAATCTCAGTTTAAAAACCTCTAGGGACGGCGAGTCCACCACCTCCCTGGGCAGGCCATTCCAATGCCTGAACACTCTCTCTGTAAAGAATTTCTTTCTAATATCCAGCCTAAATTTCCCCTGGCAGAGTTTAAGCCCATGCCCCCTTGTCCTATTGCTAACTGCCTGGGAGAAGAGACCAATCCCCACCTGGCTATAACTTCCCTTCAGGTAGTTATAGAGAGTGATGAGGTCACTTCTAAGCCTCCTCTTCTCTAAACTAAACAACCCCAGCTCCCTCAGCCTCTCCTCATAGGTCTTATGTTCAAGTCCCTTCACCAGTGTATTACTTACTCATAAGCTATAGTACTAAGTTCTAAACAAAAATATAAAATCTATGTAAAGGTTTTTTCAACCATACTTTTGAAGAGGGGTAGCTGTAGAGAAAAGCCAAATTGTACTTCAACTTCAGTAGATGTAAAGCATTAAGGTAAAGTTCAGAGCACAAGCTCAGTTAACTGTTGCTGCTAGCAATGACTTGTAAGTACCTTGGGCTTTAGAAGGAATATGTAGAATTGGAACAGATCTTGAGTAAATGCTACTTTATTTGGCCCAACACACCTTAACTCTGGGAAGCTATACAAGTCCAACTGCTAATGGCCAGAGAACGCTTCTCACAGGACTTCTTACCAAAAATTTATGGGATTTTTCAATCCAAGCAATTTAGCCATTTAGACTACTTGGAAAGAGAAAGATAAAAAAGAGTCTTGACCTTGCATTATTGATCTTGTACTTCATAAAGATTTGAAAAGTAGGCTTAAAAGAGCTTTCATTTATTGACCAGCATTAAATCAACACTAGCTATCTTTTCTAGTTGTTTTCTTTTTCAGTCCCAGGGCTTAAATAACAGCAGCTATTTTACTTACTGCTTAAAATAATACTTTAGCAGACTCTTTCCGCATTCCACCTGGCACCTAACACCTGAATGGCTCTCTGACCATATGCTTTAGAAGGAAAAGGCTATTTTAATTTTGCTAGCCACAGAGCAACTGCCTGCGCAAGTCTGGAATCTCACAACTTGGATTTTTATGGAAGAAATGGACCATCTTTCCTCAGTGAAACATGAAATAGTTACGATACTTCAACTACTGATGGTATCAGGCCCATGTTCTAGAAAAATTCTGTCATCTTGAAAAGAGAGAGTACTGCTCTGAGCGCACAGCACCCAACATTTCATTTCTGCAACATAGAGATAAACCTTTAGTTTCGTGTAGACATCAAGCCAGCCTTGCCCTTCCTCACTGAAGCCAGCATGCATTGTTAGAAGTTGTATCCAGCTCCTGGAACGCCTTAACACAGTAAAGGGAAAACAGGAACTGAAGTTACTTACCTTGGCACAAGTTTAGTTATTCAAAAGCAGTTTTGAACAGAGAGAGGGAGTACCAGATTTATACTTCAATTTGCTGTGAAACTGCAAGTATCATTTGCATTCTCTCTGGAAGTAGAGCCTGTAGTTCAGGATAAGCATATGACATACAGAGTTTAACACAGTCAAAAATAGCATAAGTGTAAGGCCTAACATTTCACAAAGTCAAGCCTCTGTATCAGAAAAAGCATTTATTGTTTAAACGCATAAAACGTTACTTATAATTAATCCAGTGATTTAAGTTTAAAATATACAATTAATTGGTATAGAACGCTGGCAGGATTGTAGTGGGGTTTTTTGGTGTGGGTGTTTGTTTGTTTTCCAGTGACACAGTGTTTTTATTTTGATGTTTTTGTTTCTGATGGATTTTCCCCAGTGTCTAATGTCTTCAGCAATCTGAAGAGGCCAGCTGCTTCTCGTATCCGACTGAACTCAATGCAGAATGCTTGCACTTCTATAAACAAGTCCTGGACATTAATAATTTTGTTTCTGATTAAAGACTGAAGAAAGACACAAACAAGACGCACCAAGCGGTTCTGAAACAGAAGAGAGAGGGTTTCATTATCCAGAGAAATATTTGCAACCACGTCAGTTGAAGGACTGTTGGCCCTCAGCAATGCCTCAACTGAGGCATTTCGAGAACAATTCCGTTTCAGCCATAATCTTGTTCATAAGCTTTGCACATGCAGCCCCTATATTTTTTTTTACCTCCCATACTGCTACTGTATTTAAATATTTACTCCTCTGCTTAGTAGTACTGTATTTCTGGATACAGGAGCTTTCTCAAGGTTAATCCCATGCACAAATTAAGCACAAGATCTACCTGTGCACTGTACTTGATTTATTGGGTATTCTCTGAATGTAGTCAGAGAGAAGGGATCATTGCTTAAGATGATGTCATCACTAGAGTCTCAGCCTTATTTTCTACAGTGACACCACAAAGAAAAATGAACAAGCTTCACATTTCAAAATTCCCCAGTCACCACATGATTAAGACACTCCATATGGGCAGTGACAGTAACAGGACCGATCCCAACCTTGCTTTGTGGGAAGGGCTCTGTCGCTGAATTAGCACATGACCCTCTTGCTGTCTTTTAGAAGGAAAGACAGAACACCTAATGCAAGAACACACCTCAGAGCTCACAGCTCATTTCCCACCTGACCCAGTGAAAAGATGGGATCTCAGAAGTGTTCCTCCTTCCTAAGTGCTGCTTAGGTAACACCTTGCAGAGCAAGCTCAGACTTGGGAAGTGGAAACCTAAGAACTGGCACCTACAACTTGCCATACACAGATCCAGTCACTAACCATCTGCGTTCTACAGAGTACATTTTCCTCAAGGACAAAATCAGATCTTACTCTACCATTAAAGTAGTCTCATACTTGACACTGTGAGAAGGAGTTGAACCCAAACCTGTCTCTAAAAGCAACTACATACATGAATGATGTTCATCAGGCAGAACTGAGGGGATTTGATAGATTGTGTCCAAAGTATTTTAAGTTATTTGACACCAAAAATAAGCTATAAACTATTTTTACAGGAACTGAGTTTACTCCTGCAAATTTTGCTACCTATACCAAGAGAATTCAGAAATGGAACAAGTTATTTCATTCACTGCAATCAGAAGGCATCACATTTTTTTTTCTTTCTTCAACACAAATTAGTTACAAGAGTAACTTCAGTAATTGAAGAACATGAAACTCTGACCAAAAGTACAAACCCAAGACACTGGCTGACTCCCAGTCCCTGAGGGTCATGCCTCTTCCAATACAAGTGGGTTTGTTCTGTGCTTTTCAAACAAAACATCTTGTGTCTTAGTTACTGCGAGGCCTCATACGCAGCATCAACAAGCATTAAGATCTCATGAGCTTTGCGTGCGACTCGGTGATCAGTACGTCTTCCTTGACCCTCTGTTCTTTTTGTCCCCTGCATGCCTGATGCACGGCTGCTATATGCTCTCAGCAGCCCCTCTGAGCACAGTGTCCCACCCTGTGGGCATATTCTCAGCTGCAGCCCAGCTCTGCTGCTATTTTCCTGTTCTGCTACCAAATGTAACAGGCACAGCTACTGAGCAGGTCACAGATCAAGCCGCCCATGTGTATCTGGGAGGTTTCCAAAGCAGAGATGCATCAGCAGCCACCGAAAGATAACAAATGGTTAGTCATCATCTCAAAGGGTACTGGGAACAAGACAGAAGGGGGTTTGCTGCTATCTAAACCCACACTGCACACGTATCCTGTGTGCTGCACGCAACTTTTGTCTCTGCAGCTTAAGTATACAGTAGAGCTAGAGAAGGACACCAAAAAAAGCTTAAGGAACAACCGCCTTGTTGCAAGAGACTAAAGAGGTCGCAGCCCTTCAGTACTGAGAGGAAAAAGCCAAGGCAAGACTTGGTCAAGATTCACAAAGCCTTGAGTAAACTGAACATGGAACTGGTTTTCACCAATGACGTATCCAAGAAAACAAGTTCTACTGGGAACTTGGTGAAACCAACAGATTGGTTTACGATAAAAGGAAGCACCTTGCACAGCATGTAGACAACCTTGTGTTCCAGAAGCGTGGAAACTTCCCGGGGGTAAAGATCCTTGAGGTGGCTACACCTGCATGCTGGTACTGAGGAGGCAGGACAGGCTTGGGAAGTGGAGAGTACGGTGTTAGGAAGATAGAAAAGAGGTGGTTTCTAGGTCTTTGAGGAGATCCGCATGCTGTTTTAGGTCTGTAATAGTCATGACTGAAGGGCAAGACTACCACATAAGTTTTGTAACATCACCTCAAAAGGTCTGGAAGTGGTGGGCACACTTGTACAGACAAGAGACTTGAAGCTTAAAACTAAGCAGAAGGCAAACAACTAATAGTGCGAGTGAAGAAAAGGCACACTGGGTAACAGATAACCCGAGTCACACAGAACTGCAGTTTTGCCAGGGAGACATGTATTTCATCTACAAAAACCAGAGAATAGTAGTTACCTGTGAAGTCTTATGAAAAGGTTAACACTATAAAGAACTGCATAGTGTGTTAGGAAAAAAAGAAGTGCCTTTGAAATAAAGAAGCAATAAGACAGATTAATTTAATGTTATGAGCCTTGTAAAATCTCAGCACATATTTCCCCCACCAATTTACTGAAGTACTCACCTGCATATATTTGTCTTTAATCTGTTCACAGGTGGAGATACAATTGGAGATATAAAGATGAATAAATTCAGGTGGGAGATCAACTGCAGTAGTAAGCCTGTTCAAATTAAAAATATTCAGTGGTTTATGAAGCGATAAATCTTGTGATTCCATTTTAAAACAGATGAGTTACACCTATGATACTAGTTTCTTTCCAGTCATGTCATACAGAGCTGATTTCTGACAGCTTCCACAGACATATTTCCACATATTTCTAATAATTTAAATTTATTCATTAAGAGTCAAAAGCTTTTTTTAACTCTGACACAGTACAGAAGACAAGTTTGATTGGTTTCTAGTATATTGGACACACCTACAAACATTTGCTATATATTACACAAATGAGTCAATGATACTAGTTTCCTATTTACAATGAAGCCCCCAAGCTGTCAGAGTACCAAGATGCTTCTGCAGTAAGCACTGCAATACAATTTTGCTTATTCATATTTGAATTTCAGGTACTGAATTTAGATGCTGAACTCCCTCCCTTAAGTACACAACTGGAATAACTCCTTTGTTACATCAAAGGATCAGTCTTCTTAGTTCCCTCAGATCCGTATTTTAGTCCTAGGAACTGAAACAACACAGCTACAACTCAAACAAAAGAGACCCTGATTAGATGAAAATGTCAACTAGAGATTAATGATGCATGATCATCTCAGAAGCTTCTTACTGCAAAAGAATTGGAGAACTATTGCAATAAAGAATAGTATTACTGTATTTTTAAGGGTTAACAGCAAAGCACACCTATTTGTGGTTTAACAAGAGCGACTACTGAAGTATTTGAGCTGCCACTGTTTCTTAAATTGAAAAAGCAATAGAGTTCTCTAAACATGACAACATATACTAAATGTAGAACTGCCATGAAGTTACAACATAATTTGATCAAAGTAACTCTACTCACAGTCCTATCTCAATTAGTGAAAGGTGGGGAAAACAGTGTTTTAGACATTTTAGTTTCATGGGTTTGCCTTATTTCACTTAATCAGTGTCTCCCTGTTGGCACTGACAGTCGTTTTGCAGTTAAAGTTGTTCCTATGGCAGTGATGCTGTGGGACAACCAGCATGCCTGACTGGTGGCACAGCTATCCTGAGTAAAAGCTCTTTTCTTCTCACTGTTTCTCCACGTTGTGATCATTAGCCCAACTTCAGGGCAGTAACTGCTCTCGGTCTGCACCAGTAGGGAGGGATTTATTTCAGAAATATTTCTTTCCTCAAATGATACTTAAGGCGCAATTCAACTCTGCTGCAAAGAGACTGCTGAACAAGGCTGATCTGGTAGCTCACACTCAGGAACTGGCAAGAAATGAAGAAAGTTAAGTGGGAGAGATGTACTTTTGTAGCTTGTGGGGATTAGCTGTCTGACAAGTTTTCCCATTGAAGGGGCCAGCATTCTATTAAGAAAATGGGTTGTACCTACGTGCAGAAATTATTCCCAATGAAGACAGGGCACGAACGTAAAGCAGGATGGTGATTTAACAATGCCACCTGTTGTTCGCTTAAGCCGCATCAAGAATGCAAGTTGCGTTTAAGCAGATTAACTGCGTGGCGTTAACTTCTGGGGAGGATTCTCACAGTGACTGCCCTTTGTCCCACTGTAGTCTTATCTTCCACACAAGCATCCCTCAAGAAGCAGCAAAACTGACATTTCCAGATGCCCTAATAAAACACAACGGCTACCTCAGATGGAAGAGAAGACAGAAGCTAGAGATGAGGCTAACTTTTAAGATATGAGAAAAGAACATGAGTTCTTCATCAGGAGCAACTGGATTGTGACCCACTAGAGGGAGTGACAATCACTACAGTGACACAACCATACGCATCGAGTAACTGGTTATTTTGCAAGTCAGTAACTAAATTTACAGCTTCCTGGGACGCAGGACATAGACTTGCTAGTGAAATTCATATATTAACCAGGAACCTGATGTTTGACTAAAACTTTAGACATGCTATAGATTGCAGTGACAGACTGCCTTAAGTGATACCTATTTTAAATCGTTTTGAGCTGGATGTATCAAACAGTTTGATAACATTATTTTCTACTACTTATCAAAAAGGCTTGAAGTTATCCACAATACAACATGTATTTCCCCATTCCTTTCAAAGTAGAAACACTTCACTAACATTAAAGAGTGACATAAGTGAATAAGCCACTCCATTTGTAGAACAGGGAAACTAGCATCACACTTGTACCATAAATGTGCTTTATACCATACCTAAAAAGGTAAATGGCATGTTATAAATAATTTATATTATATCAATTTAAATAAAAATAGAAAAGCATATATATTTATAAAATATAAAAATTAAAATTATAAATTATTAATGTAAAAAGTAAAGTCAATGCCTTCAGCACCACATCTTTCTGCTGGAAAATTGTGGGGTTTTTTTCCTGTTAAGCAGTTTTGCTGCTGCTAATAGGAAGCTGTTAACATTACAGTAATATTTTAAAATAGCACTGCTGTAAAAAGGAACCTGAAAATTGGCAGCTTTCTCTGAACTTGGCACTGGAGATGTTTGAGAGGTTCAATTCTTTATTACCAACCCACAGCTAACTTCACAAATTTAATCTGGACTAAAATAAGAGGGTTTGGGGTTTTTTTTCTTTTAACTACAGGGCACCACCAACAGGAACTCTGTGAAAAGCAAGTAGAGCCTTTATGAAAGAAACAGATTTAGTCTGGTAGTCATAGAAAGCTAAAAATCCACAGCACACTCTTCCTTTGCAGGATTAATCAGTTTGGTTAATATTTATTATTAAGACTTAAAACAACAAACAGCATAGGAAAACTGAAAAGAAAATGACAGTTTGATACTCTTTTCCTTCACTGTAATCTGACTAGTCATTTTTTCCATTCTTGTTACTTTTCGTAGTCTTTGGAATGCATCCAAACACAGCCCCATGGCCAGCCTCACGATCATTTAATAACTGTTCAGTTATTTATTTTATATACTTAAGAAAACCTTCCTAGATTTGAGACAGTACTCACCGGTTTACAACTTCCATTGAATGTAAGGACATGTCCATGTTGACCAAGACAGAAAAATACTCTGTTATCTGACTGGACTGCATCAGTTTCAGCAACATTTCTATAGCTACTAAAGGATTGTTTTCAACCAGGTCTGGCAATTTGGCAGGAGTGAGACCAATATGGTAAACGAGCTTGGGGTCCTTTTCCAGTTCTCCAAGGAGCTGTAAAGAAAAAAGACTTATGTGTTTATTTTTTTATAAACTATTCACATTACTGCCTGAAGAAACTGCTGTAACACATCTAAGCTACAGGACAACGACAACCCTTTAGATTTAGGCATCTCTATTGAAAGACACTGGAGGTATACCTTAACATTTCTATGTAAAGGCAACTGTGCCCATAAAGACTTTTAATAGAGCATTTATTAGTCTTTTCTCAGTGGATGGCAAGGAAGGGAAGGAAAAAAAAACCATGAAAAGTTTCAGCCTTCTTTAGTTTCCTGCCCAGCGGAAAGAAGCTTCAATTTCAAGTTCACTGTTGTCAGAAAAAGTTCTGGAAATAAAGGACACTTTGTAGTGCCATCATCGTTATTATAAAAAAAACCCACTGAAATCAGGGCTAATAATATAAAACTGAGGAAAAATAAAATTCAGTGTTGGCATTTCTGAAATAATTACTTAGCAAAACCTTCCACAGAAGCACAAACAACTTTTTTATAAGAGTATTTTTCCAGGCAGAAAAATATTGGTGCCACTTATTTATCAACTGTAACTATGTTTACTCAATGCTATGAAAATTAAAGATTTCTTCCTTATTCATATGTACCCAAGTCAAAACTCTTCAGCTTTTACAATTTAAAGTACTTGGAGCTTCCATCAATTAAAGTGATCCAAATTTCTAAACTGCATGTGTTAAGAAACAGCTTGTTCGAAAACCATTTTAGACAGATAAGTGCATGATACTTACCTGTGTCTGCTGTGGGGAAGTCAAGGGACTTTTAAAAGCTTTTGCCATGATTCTTTTTATCTCCACTCCAGTGCTGTTTTTAACACACATTGACTTATCCCACTGAATTGTGTGATCTGGCTCTATCGGATTTAACCACGCCAATTCATCCTCACATATATGGAGTGGAGGCGGCGGTCGAATAAACTCTGGTCGAAAGTGACCTAAACCAGCAACATGAAACATTAAGCTTCAAGTATTCAGTTTTCCAACAGTACAAAAAGAAACTCCCCAGGGCCCAAATTTCTTTAAGCTATTGTAACAATGAGAACGGCATTATTATCTTATTTGCCCCTCAGAAAAACATTTAATTCTGATTTTTAGTGACACTGTTACATCAGTCTGTTTTTCCTCTTGATTCAGATCACCAGGTTACTGATTCTATGGTCTTTTTTCCTTCCACAGCAATTGCTTCCTTGGAAGGTGTTAACACTCAATGCAGATCTTACCATAGGGGACTAAGATCTGAGGGGCATCAGACCAAGTGTTTTAGCCAACAGATGAGCTGGGTAACAGCTTGAAGACAGGCTCCAGATTTTTAAAAATCTAGAAATGTGAACACTGCTGAGTCTGATCTGGAGACAGCCAGACACAGTTCTGCACTGTTTGATTCATCTTTATTCCCATTTCATACCTTGGAAATACTTCTGAATTGCATTTCATCTGGAGAAGTATAACAACATGGCATGTCATGAGTTACAGAAACAAAGATGTGAAAATGCACATACTTTCTATAGGAGGTTTTGGTCCACTCACTAAGGCTTCCGTGATCTGGGAGGCAACGGAGCTGTCAAAACCGGAGTTGGAAGAATCTGGGTCAGGATCGCTGAGAATGCTGGGGAAGCTGGCCTTGCTCTGCGTTGGCAATTCGGACTGACGTTCTGAAAGAAGGCCAGTCCATGATATTAAAGCATAAAATTGAAACAGAGATGCCTGGAATACTAAAAGCAGTAAGAAACAAGGAACTTTAGTAGAGAAGAACTAGCTTAAAAAAAAACACCAAACAAGCAAAACCAGATAACATCAACATGAAATTTAGCACTGTGTGAGGCGGCTAGTACTCAGAGTGCCAGCTGACAGGCAGGGGACAGGGGTATGCAGCAAGGATAAAGAATAGAAATTAATCTGGAACATAGTCTTGGCTTTAGAAAAGGTAAGTACCCGATGTAATCTGCATCTAAAAGCACATTACTAGGTTCACATGGTACTCTTGAAAGAGTTCATATGCTATATCTAGTTTTACAATCAGTTCTTCTTGGAGCAGGGAAAAATCTACAGAGATACATTTACAGGCTCCACAACAATGATGGTCATACTAGACCTGACCTGGAGTCAGCTATTCAGATTTATCCAACACATTCCAGTGGCACTGTGGAAACTGCTTTTGCCTTCTCTGTCAAGCTACAGCAAGTGCTTGAGTGGAAAAAGATGGAGTTTGTTAAGTGATTCTACATACATCACCATTAAAGCAAACCGGAAAGGAGCTGAAAGTATCCCTTTAAAGGCCAAATTACAGAATATAAACAAACAACATAAAAATAAGATTAAATTTAGTATATACAACTGGAGACTTGAAGGATATGCAGCTCAATACTTGCAGTCAGATTCTTAGTCGTTCTCTTGTCAAAATCTACCAGTCTTCTGTACCTAAAGACTTAATAGCTGATCTTCTATGTTCTCTATATTTTTTGAGAGATCACATTCTCCATTGCTTTGGCAAAACACCCCAAAACAAATGCCAGCAGAAAAACAAAAACAAAACAAAACCCAACTCCCCCCAAAATAAAATAAAATTAGAAAACAAACAAACAAGCAAACATGGAAAACCAAAACCAAACATGAAACACACACACAAAAAACCAAAACCCAAACACATACAAAAAAACCCCACACATACAAAAAAAAAAAACCACTACAGACCATCACCTTACACCCCTCCTTCCCTCCATAGAGGACCTTACAAAATTGTTGGTACCACACGAGGAATCCCTTGATAAAGTGCCACGCGAATCTAAACACTGCTTTTTCTGAGTAATAAGTGTAGCGCTGTCAGATTCAGCGTGCTGTCCCTACCACTCCTAAGCCAAGTGTGCTTGCTACTTTCCGCACAATCACATTAACTCTTTCTGGCTTCCCATGCATGTCAACTATTTCCCACAACCCCAAACAAATCCATGAGAGATGCTGAAACTGTGAGTGACAAAAGGCTCATCAAAACAGCACCATACATTGCTGATTTATTTTTTGGCTTTCTGTCTTACTTTATCCAATTATTTCAGATCACGCAAACATTTGCGTATATCCTCACTGAAGCAGCACAGCACAGTATGTTTTGCTGTTAAAGGCAACGACCAGCATACTTTTCAGTTGTTTTCAAAAAAAACAAAACCAAAACAAAAAACCAACACAACACAATTTTAAAAGTCAAAGTCCAAATGAGCTGGTTTATAAAATGTCTTCAGCTTTTATAAACTGCTTCAAACTCCAGCTTGTGAGTACTTTCATTTAGCCAATGAACAGGATTGATTTAACAAATTAAGTTTGTCCTGGTTTTGTTAAAAACAAGTTTCTCTTTCAGTGAATTTTGCCTGTCAGCTAAAGCCTTCATATTAACTGCATTTTCCTGGAGAACCAGACACATGTTTTGGTAAACCTAGCAATGGAATGCAAACTTATCAATAAGCACGGATGGACATCTCGCGAGAGGGGCGACAAGAAACTGACCAATGGTGTATAACATTCCATTCACGTGAATACTTCATATAAAGTGGGAGATCACGAGGATCTTGTCCCTTTTTCCCTTTTGCCTTTGCTTTTTCCCTTCTGCTTATGGCCGACATTAGGAGAGGACCTTGCTAGTCGTCCCTGCAAACTGAGGCCTAGTGACAGACTGAATCCAGTTCCGGTTGGCTGCAGAGTCCAATCCAGGGCTTCGGGTGCTGGCTCTGCAGTTGCTGAGACTTTCAAGATTGGTTTTGTATATTTTGTATTATTTTCTCTATTCTTATTAGTAGCATTAGTAAAACATCTTTAATTTTTCCAACTCTCTTCTCTCTGTCCTTCTTTCCCTCCCGATCACCTGTCCTGAGTGGGAACGGGGGAGAGGAAGGGGCAAAAAAGGGGACGTGGGGGGGAGACGGGGTTAATAATACATCTGCCAGGGTTTTATTGTCACCCAGCAATCTTAACCCTCGACAAAGTTCTATGGAGAAAAAAAAGAATCTAAATGATTAATGATGCTTAATTAGAAATACAAAAGTTTAAGATAAAGTCCTTCAATTAATTGATTTTAGAAGCCTGCATGAGCCCTTCGTTATATCCATTGATGACCAAAAGCTCACCTTCACTGCTTCAGCTATTAGGGCTGGATCAACAGTTTCAGGTAACCAAAAGTGAGAATTAGAACATGCTAATTTAACAGAAAAGTACATAGCATCTTGAACCAAGACACCTAAATTAGAAAAAACAACAAACCAACCAAAACAACCTTAAAACAATCACTTAGGTTACCTTACAATGCTTTATTTGTTGTTGTTCTTTTTACAGGTAAATTGAAGCCGCCTTTGATTTTTAAAGGAAAGCTCTCCAATGTGTGACAAACTTCAGTTCAGTACAGGTCGATTACTCTCAAATAAGAGTTAGCAGTTACTAGCACTTTGCCAAAAGACCCATCCCTGAAACTAGGAGAAAGTGGTATTTTTTTAATATATATATATATACAGTAACACACTAGATGAAAAAAACAATTTATAGGCAGAGACCAAGGCTTGAAGAAACATTCTATAGACCAACGGGAGAAGATAACAAAGCAAGTTTTAATACTCAATCCCAAGATGCTTTATTCCAACACACTATTTTTGGGGGGAAAAGACCAAACCAACCAACAAAAACACCACCACACAAAAAAAATACAAAAAACCCCTCACAAAACAAACAAAAAACACCCCACAAAACGAACAAAACCCACACACAAAGCAAACAAAACCCCACCACAGCCAGAAACACCACCATACATTTGCACATGAATTATCACAATGAGTTCAAGTTCAGAAGACAAGCAAACTACTTTTTTCCTCCTTTTGCAAAGAAACCCAAAACTATTGGTATGGATACACTGACCTAAAAAAAAAAAAAAATGCTCTCTAAATTATTTAAATTGATTTTGCAAGTATATGCTAAACCAAGTCAAAATCCTCCTGCTCTAAATAGCTCTGAATTCATCTCAAGAGCCACAATTTTGAAGGGCCACAAAGTCTTTCAGCTGTTACACTGTATGAAATGTGGGGGGAAAGGGTGTAAACAAACATTGTATCTTGGCACTGTACTACAAGTATTTATGCACTGTCAGCAGCACAGCTTCATCCTGCATATTGAATCATTATAAGAAATATGCTGAAAACTTCACAGACCTTCTGAAACATGACAAATAGAGAGTCAAGAAGCATCGCAATATTAAAATGAGCAAAAGATCTATCTTCTAAGAAAGTGAATAGCAAGCCGATGTTTATTCTACGGAGCTACAGCAAGAAGCCTGAGATATACAAAATGAAACTTTTTTGAAGTTATTTTGTTACATAACTCCTACAGCTGCTCATAAGCAATTAATTACGCACATTTACTGTATTATATAAATAATGATACAAGCACATCATACAGGGCTTAATTTTGCAAAGCCCCAATAATGACTTTATACTGTACTTTAAGCCATCAGTGTTTTCTATTATTTTTAAAAAAAGGACAAATTAAAAATCATGGACTAAAGTACCCATCCATTCAACTACAGTTTTGAAGTTCTCTACAGGTTTTATTTTTAGTGAGAACAAACTGTTCAGAAGGCAAACACTGTACCAAGGGGAAAACAAATCAAAACAAATAACTCCAGGCTTCTTTAAGGCATCACAGGTGCCTTATGCAAAAAAAAAAAAAAATCACAACTTCAAGTTTCACAAAATCTGAATTCACACAAGTATTCGAAAAAAACACGGCAGAATGAATAGAACAAGAACCAGATGGGTTTGTTTCACCCCTGAAAGTATTTTAGGGCATCAATTTGCAATTTCAAAAGATCCCACAGTCTGGAAACGGTAGCTAAAGAGGACACCAGAGGGCATTTCTACACTGTGAACAAGGGACAGTATACCACAGCATAACAAGCCAGGGACAGATTCTACAGGGAAAAAACCAAACCAAAACAAACAAACAAAAAACCAAAACAAAACAAAAAACAACAATAACAAAAAAATCACTCAACAAACAAAACAAAACAAAACAAACAAACAAACAGAAAAGATGACAATATAAAGATACAACTGCAGGATGGAAAAGCCTAGTTACTGCCTGACCTCAAAGCAGTAAACCACACTTTACAGAAATAAAAGCAGGATGGTAGGTTTTTAAGCAAAAAGGTCCATTTGCACATACCTAGGGAAAAAAAAAACACACTATTTTTTTGCTGTCCAAACCGGCTCCTCCTTCCCAACAATATTTTCATATTTCAGATATAGCTCCAGATGTGACTCATCAGTCAATGTGATCAGAACAATCATGTTCCTGCTCCTTTTCTCCTGTCAAAGGACAAGCATTACATCGCTTTTCTTCTTAATCTAGTAAAAGTAGTCCACCTTCCCATTCTTGAGCTAACACTGTAAGATCTGACTTTCTTTTGTAAAACTGAAGATTTAATTGTAATAGCCAATTTTCCAGGTGCATTTGAAGTACTGGTACATGACAGCGTGACAGTTATTTTGTGTTCTGTCATGCTAGAAGTACTGCAGAGAGTGAAAAGGGACAAAAATACACACACACAAAAAGAACCAAAGCTTTAGATGTAAATCTTCCTGTATTCACAAGACATTCTCATGTTTAAGGCAGTGGCTGATGCTGAAGTATGACAAAACTGTTAAGACGTAATCTCTGCTTGAGATTTCTTTATGTGCTTGAACATGGGTTTGAAGACTAAAGCATAGTACAACCTTTTTCATATTTATGATAAACAAGAGTGTTTCTCAAGTAACTCATAACCATGTTACAACCAGCATTTCCACTCATAATTGAACTACAGCTTCATCTCCTCCTTACCTGCTAATGCCAGCTGAAGACCACTTATATCCACTGACTGGGCCATGTTCCCCACATCCATTGAAGCAATCTGTCGAGGAGTCTTCTTGAACAGTTCTCTAGGGGGGGCCAGCATCAGCTGAGAAAGAAAGAATTTTTCTGGAGGAGTTATGGGAGGTAAGAAGCCTGTGGAAACAAAATGAAAAACAATCTCTGACTTTCAAGGCAGCAGCATTAATGGTTTCCATATACTTCACAGAGAACAGCAAAAATAAAACACAAACTGATGTGTTATTTATGGCAAGATCCATGCAACTGAAGAGTCTTTGCTGAGCACATATAAAACTGCTACCTATTCAGCTCCTAAAGTGATGAAAGATACAGCGTTATACTGACCTGTATGATCACAGAATAGTTTGGGTTGGAAGGGACCTTCAAAGGCCATCTAGTCCAACCCCCTGCAATGAGCAGGGACATCTGCAACTAGATCGAGTTGCTCAGAGCCCCGTCCAGCCTGGCCTGGAATGTCTCCAGGGATGGGGCATCTACCACCTCTCTGGGAAACCCGGGTCAGTGTTTCACCACCCTCATTGTAAAAAAATTCTTCCTCGTGTCTAGCCTGAAATATGAGTCTTGCCAGCAGCATGGGAACATCTGGGAGGTATCTCAACATGCAATATCTGATGCTAAGTCAGTTGCAGTGGTTTCTTTACATGCTTTCCACTTTAGACAGGTAGAGAGCTATTAAATACGACCAGACATTGCAATTCATACTGTCAGTTATAAAAGTAACTTTTTTAGAAACTGATTTACCCATTGCTGCTGTGCTTGCATTTATTGAAGTGGAGAAAACAGTGTTTCATGAACTTAAGAGACTTGTTTCACAGCTTTAAAGCCACCAAAATCCTCCCGTTACCTCCAGGGCTTTGTAACGGGTTCCTTCCCAAAACCCCATGTTACGGTCCAACCAAGCGCTCTGTCAGACACCAAGCCTCGCCTTGACAAGCTCCCACCACTTTTTTTCCAAACACGGGAAGCATAAAGACCCTGGCGGGAAGCCGAGCTTGAGCAGCGATATAGAATCATAGAATCACAGAATGTTAAGGATTGGAAGGGACCTCGAAAGATCAGCTAGTCCAACCCCTGCTGGAGCAGGAACATCTAGATGAGGCTACACAGGAATGTGTCCAGGTGGGTTTTAAATGTTTTCAGAGAAGCAGACTCCACAACCTCCCAGGGCAGCCTGTTCCAGTGTTCTGTTGAGAAGTTTCTTCTCATATTCAAGTGGAACCTCCTGTGCCCCAGTTTGTACCCACTGCCCCATGTCCTATCATTGGTTGTCACCGAGAAGAGCCTGGCTCCACCCTCACGGCACTCACCTTTTACATATTTATAAACATTAATGAGGTCATCCCTCAGTCTCCTCCAAGCTAAAGAGACCCAGCTCCCTCAGCCTTTCCTCATAAGGGAGATGCTCCACTCCCTTAACCGTCTTTGTTGCCCTGCGCTGGACTCTCTCCAGCAGTTCCCTGTCCTTCTTGAACCGAGGGGCCCAGAACTGGACACAATATTCCAGATGCTGCGGAGCGGGGAAGCCGCCGCGAGGGCTCCTCCGGCCGTCCCGCCTCACACCCCCACCCCGGCGGCGGGACGCACCTGAGAGCGGCGTCCGCTCGGCCTCGTCGCCGCCGCGCTCGGGCGCGGGGTTGAGCAGGTGCGCGAAGACGGCAGCGAAGGGGTTGGCGGCCAGGGGCTCGGTGCGGTACATCTCCCAGAGGAGGTAGAGCGCGGTGAGGCGCTGCGCGGGGCTGGGCAGCAGGTCGGGCTGC
The DNA here is from genome assembly GCF_036013475.1 of Columba livia. NCBI lineage: Eukaryota > Metazoa > Chordata > Aves > Columbiformes > Columbidae > Columba > Columba livia. The sequence goes on from NC_088602.1 coordinate 68,548,051, forward strand.
TGCAGCAGGAGGACGAGGACGGAGCCCAGGCGGAAGTGTTCGGCCTTGCCGAAGTAGTGGTGGAAGGCGCTGGAGAGGCCCTCGAAGGTGCTGCCGCCCGCCTCCTCCGACACGATGCTCAGCAGGCTCGACAGCTCCTTCGGCGACAGGCTCATCCTGCCGCCCGCCGGCCCGCCGCCTGCCGCGCCGCCCGACTCGCCCGCCTCCGCTCCCACCTGAGTGCCGGGCGCCGGGCTGCCCCCGCCCCCGGGCATCCGCCCGCACCCGCCGCCGCCGCCGCTCCGGCCCGGCCCCGCCGCCTCCCGCTGCCGTAACGCCGCGCGCGGTGTTGCGCCGGCCCCGCTTTACGGCACGGCCGTAAAAGCGGCAGGGCTGACGGGGCGTTCCGGCTCGGCGCCGGGGCGGCGGGGAGGCGCGCACGCCATTGGCCGCGCGGCGGGGAACGGGGGGAGCGGCAGACCGGCGCTCGCGCCCCCGCCCCGCGGAACGGGATTGGCCCCAGCTGCCCGCCGGGGGCGGGGCGAGCGCGGGGGATTGGCTGCCGCCGCGGGGTGCCGCGCGCTGCCGCGGGGAGCCGTTGAGACCTGCAGGGGGAGCCCGGCGGCGCGCGGGCCGAGGTGGGGGTCTGTTTCTCCTCCCGCCGCCCGGGATGGCGGGAGCGACGGCAGCGGCGCGGGGCGGTGAGAGCTCAGCCCCGCGCTGTCAGGGGCGGCCCCGCTCCGACAGGGCGCGGCGGTGCGGGCTGCCCGCGCCCACCGGCGGGGCCCCGTGGCCTCCAGCGAGGCAGCTGCGGCTGGCGGCCCGGAGGGAGCGGGGCGGGGGTCGGCCCGGCGTGGGGAGCTGGAAGATGAGATTCCTTCAGGGAGGAGGCGAAGGAGCTGAAGCGGAGCCCCGTCTGCACGTCCCGCTGTGGGCGCTGCTCCCTGCCCAGGTGTGGGTCCACTTCTGGCTGAGGAACAGCTCAGCACCGTTGTGTTTGACAACAGGATGGCGGCACGTTTGATCACATCCCGCTGTGAAATCATCCCGTGGCTTTCTGAAAGAAGGGGAGCGTCCACCCCAGACACCTTCCCCGTCATCACCCCAAATGGGAGGGAAGGCACGTTCCAGACCTGCTGTGAGGGGTTGTGTGTCCCTGAGAGCGACTGGAAAGAGAGAGACGCCAAGGCCGTGCTTCCATCAGCAGCCATGGCAGCCTGGCCTTGCCACTGGCAATAAACAGAAAAGGTGGTGGTCGCCTCCTCCCCCTGCCCACCTCTGCCCTGCCCAAAGGGCATCCTGGAGGGTAGCGTGCATCCCCTACTTCATGATCCAATTCAGCTGAGAACTATCCGCTTTGCTGACGAGGTTCTCGGCAGAGCTGGAGGATGGTGAGCTGCGATAGTGTGTGATGGAAGTCAGGGATGGAAGAACATCTCTGTTGAGGGGGGTGATCTGTTTCACGCAAGCTACCTTTGTGGATGCGCATCTTGAGGGACAGCCACTCGAGATGCATCAGGCCTAGCCTGAAGGAGCGCTGAGGGCATGACCCGGGGGAAAGCTTTTTGTGGTATATGCTGAGAGAAGAGCTTGGAAAGTCCTGAGAGCAGACATTGCTTCTGCTGATTCTTCTAGTATCAGTACTCCCAAGTCACCCAGCCCAGAAGACCTTGGCTTTCTAGTTAGCCATGCTGCTATACATGGTGAGATTAGGTTTCTAAAATAATATGGATTGAAAGCTAATGTTCTGAGTATAGACTGAGTAATAGGAGTGTTCCTTAATTTACGTGATCGATGGGAAAGAAACCCAGATCTGAATGGTGTAAAGGCTTCATGTACATATACAGACATTAAAAAACAATGACTTTGGGGAAAAAAAAATGGTCCACAGCCGTGTGAGGTGTGATCTGAAAGACTTGTTGATAGAGCAGCAACTCCTCAGCTGAGTAGGTGACAGTGAGAGGTCTGTTTTCAAGATACACACCTGGAATAGTAAAGCAGATGGAAGAGGATGCCAGTGAGCTTCCTGCCGCGGCCAAACAGTGGAGTCCTTGGAAGTCTGGGTCCTTGGAAGTTTGGACTTTACTAATAGCTGCAGTGAGGACTTTAACCAAGAATTTGGAGGAAGATGAAAGGATTGCAAATTGCTGAGGAAGTTAGCTGTGTAAGTGTGCAGCAGGTCTAGCTGGATAACTTTTGAATGCACGGACATGATACAGAGCTTTCCTGCCTTACTTGTGACACAGAGAGAGAAGGAGCTGAGTATCTATCTTCAGTCAAATCATGCAGAAGATCAGTATTTTAAAGAGGAAGACTCCGGGCCAGAAGAAGTTCCTCATAACTCAGTGAATTTCTGTATGAACAGTTGGAAAGATGAGCACTTCAGTGTTCAGTCAATGAGAAGACATTTCAGTTTGCAGAAGAGCTGAGGATATATAGAACAGGCTAACTGTCTTCCCCTCTGTCTTACTGACCTGTAGAGAAACTGTAGTTCTTCCTGTGAGAGAGAGTTTTGGCTCTGTGGGATTGAACCATTGCAATAAACTGGGAAGATGAAACCATGTCAGTGGTCTGCTGAGTGGAAAAGGCCCAAGTGGCTGTTTCTAGGTCTCTCAGAGACTGGAGATAACAGTTTGATACAAGGATATAAAAGACTTGAGAGAGTGATAGCTTATTACAGCAAACCTGTTTTTTCCTGAATAGGAGTTGCTGGTCTAAACAAAAGGCACTCATGTCAGTAGCTGTGGCTATACATATCCATAACTCTACACAAAAATATAGGATGATGTTATCTAGCTTTAGTGTCTTGTCCATGACTGCTAGCACAAGGGTTTAGCAGAGAAAGCACAGAATGATGCTTTCTCCTGTGTCCACTTGACTTCTGGTGATCTGCTGTTTGGGTGCTTGCTCAGTGGGAGGTGGGATGCTCATCCCTGTGATTCTCAGCCCCAAGGAAATGCTCTTCCTTGAGCTCGTCTTAAGCACTCTATGAAACCGTTTCTCATTTTGGCCTGCCTAAAGCCCTGTGGCAATGAGTTCTGCAGTTTAAGAACCACGCTGTGCACGCCAGGACTTCACAGAATCACAGAATGTCAGGGATTGAAAGGGACCTCAAAAGATCATCTAGTCCAATCCCCCTGCCGGAGCAGGAACACTTAGATGAGGCTACACTTCCTCTCCACTCTGTTCATTGCTCATAATTCTCTGCATCTCTTATCATGTCTTACCTCAGTTGTTCCTTTCTAAGGTCACATTCCTTTCTGTGGCATACTTGTTCTGCCATTGGCTTTAAACTCAAAAAAGATAGATTCAAATGAGATATCGGGAATAAATTATTCAGCATAAGGGTGGTGAGGCACTGGGACAGGCTGCCCAGAGAAGCTGTGGATGGCCCACCCCTGGAAGTGTTCAAGGTCAGGTTGGGTGGGGCTTTGAGCAACCTGGTCTCATGGAAGTAAGGGGTCTCTGCCCGTGGCAGGGGGGTTTGAACTAGATGATCTGTAAGGTCCCACCCAACACAAACCATTCTATGATTTAATTCAGTCAGGTAATACTACAAAAACCTCCTGCAGCACCTTACTGACAGTGTTAGTTTTTACAGTCCAGAAGGATTTTGTCACACCAGGAAACTTAGTATGTACCTGGGAGGCTGCATCCTCCCTTACTTTATGCAGTCACGGCAGGTTAGTCCTCTGGCTCCCCTGTGTGTACACAGAATCTGGTCATTGCTGTAGGTTCATGCAATTTACTTAGTACAGAAATTGGACTTGTGGTTTGTAGTTTGTTAGGTTATCTCCATGGCCTTTTTAAAGATCGGTATCAGAATTGCCACCCTTATTTCTTTGATACTGAGACCATTTCAATGAGCAGGTTGCAGGTTGCAGTTCATACTTTAGCATCTTCATCCTTCAGCTGATGATCCTGGTGATGAATAGTGACTCATTTTATGCATTTCATTTCACATCTCTTACTAGCACTTCACTGTGAGACAGTTCTTTTCACTTGTACCCCATCAGCAAAGGTTCTTGTCTGGGAATGTCTCCAAGATCCCATGTAGAGATGCGGAGAATTTAGCTTTTCTCCTAATCCTTCCATGAGGATTTTGTGTGTTGTGCTCATCTGTTGGCCTCAGGCTGGCCAGCAGCTTTTCTGTTTCTGATGTGCTGACAAAAGTTGTATTTGTTTGGTTTTTGAACGAAGTTTGTGGTTAGAAATGATCGTGCCTAAACTCGTGCCTTAAATTGCAGGATAGTTTGCTGGGTCCTAATCCACAGTCAAATAGACCTGTGATGCTTCTGTCCAGGTGTTCTTTCTAGTACAGCCTGCTCCTAATAACAAACTATGCTGAAGACATTAGAGGAAAAAGAATAATCATATTTAGAAAGAGAAAGCTGTCTTTTCATCTAAATTTCAGAAGTGTAAGCCACTCTTGGATAATGTTCTTAATGGAATAATGGATGTAGAATTGCAGAAATGGACTTCAGAGCAATAAAAAGTTTCCCCAGTGACTGAGATAGCAAAAAAATCCTGTGACTCATATGTGGCTAATGCAGCCTTCTGAAATTATTCTGTCCAAATTAAAAGGTTTCTGGTCAGAGCAGGAAAGGTAACATTTTAGAAGATGGAATACTTCACAGGAAGTGGGATGGGCACAAGCATCAGCTCACAAAGGGAATTTTGAAGTCACAATGATTTCAAAACAGATTGCCATTTCAGGGTAGCAAAAATCTTAATCTAAGAAAAAGATGGGGGTAATGTACTCCTGGGGCATGAAGTATAGTTAATGTGTTGCAAAAGAGGGTTTCTGTAACTGCACAGGGCACTATATTTTGTGGACGTATGTGTTGGATATTGTTGGACTGAAAACTTGTGTAAAGAAGAAGCAAGAGTGTATGATACTAGTGCAGACTCAAATAGATGAGTTCTCAGCCAGCTTTGATTTCTGAAACAGATCACGTTACACTCGAGGAGGAAGGTTGGGGCCCCAGTTACCTCTGTGGGTCTAGGGGGAAGTCGGATTCTGCAGGAGATACGTCACTGCAGCACAGTCGCACGGTGTAAAGGGAAGGGCTCAGTTTTCTGCCTTTGCAGAACAGCTCCTCTGAGAGCAGGCTGAGCATATTCCATTTCTTTTAGATGGCTTTATAGAATAGCTATTAAGTGGTCAATAAAAGCATAAAATATACCCGTCACTCTTCATGTTTGGTTTTGAGTAAGAACCCCAGTAAAAATCATGCTTTGAGTTCCTAAAGAGGGATTTGGGCTGTACTTAAATTACTGACTCTCGGTCTCCTTGTCTAACTCAGTCCCCTTGGCTCATAAATGCTAATACAGATGCACAGATTCCAAACTAGCACAGGCACAGACACAGACAATCCAGCTTGGCAGGTAAGCCTTTGCAAATGCAAATAAACCTTTACAAATGATTTGGCTGTTAGTATGCAATTGTGTTAGTATTTAAATGAACGCCAGCCTTAGATAAATTGTAATTTACTGGAAAATTAGATCCATGACAAAAGGAGCACATTCAGTTTTGATTTGATTTCCTGAGCTGAGAGAAAAGCCATGTAATTTATTATAACTGTAGAAGATTTTTTCCTCCTTCTCTTATTAAAATTGATATTTTTTTTTTTTTGCTATTGTATTTTAGATGACTGCCAAGGAACAAGAACTGCATTGGGGGCATTAGGAAAAATAACTGCTAATGAAGGTGCAATAGAAAAAGACAGCATTAGGAAGGAGAAAGAAAAACTGACGAAGAAGATGTATTAAACTGACTTTCTCTGCAGCAGGTATTTGAGTTTCTTCTAGCAAAGAGGCTGAATATTTAGGAAACAATTCCCACCAGCATGTCTTTTATCCCACATTTCATTTGGAAAGGACACAGTGGGAAGGAATTAAATCACACCTTAAAATCAAAGGGGAAACTAAAGCACTTCCAGATTGTTCTGTTTATTCTCACGAGACTTCTCTCTTGCACACAAATTCCTTTCTGTAATGATTTAAGTGACCTGTCCCATCTTCAGTGTATTTTAAATAGCAGCATATCAGAAAGGGGAAAGAGAAGGTGTATTTTGTAGGCATCTCTTCATGTGTGTCTTTTTAGTGACCATTGAATGTTTTTCTTCTAAATTTGTCTCTTCAATTGAAAACGCAAGATGAGACCACCAGCGCAGAAACAGATTTTGTTATTCCTGGAGTAATCAACAATGTTGGCACACTAGCAATGCCTAAAAGCCTTCCTGTATGAGAACACATCTTCACTTGTTAGTCAGACCTCAAAGATGCCAAGGAATTCTTGGATACTGCTTGAGGAGCACTTAAACACCAAAATATCAGAACATGAATGGCTTCATAAGTGCTGAGCACTGAGTGGCTTAGAAATAAACATGTTTGTTGCTGAATTCTTTAACTACTGTGAATTTTAGTGATATCTCTGCATTTGAAGCCAATTTTCGAATGGCAGATGCTCACACATGTACATTCATGTTAGTCCACTCACTTGGTTTCTTGAGTATGTTAGATACTTCCAGAAGAGATGGGGTTTTGGCCCCAATTAAAATCAATGGTGAAATAGCAGAGTCATACTACCACATAAAAGCAGCATACAGTATGACTATTTGCATATATATCTTGGTGTAGACCCTTCTTCTGACTTCTCTGATAATTCAGAAACATTTTCTCATTTAAAAAAATATTTGAAGCAAAATAATATTTTCATTTGTCCTTTTTCTTACTATTTAATCAGACAGGGATTTTAAAAATCCATCTGTAATTCTAAAATAGCTGTTTTGTGCAAAAACATTCAGTATATGCATTACTCAGGAGCTCTTCACTCTGAACTTTAATTTGAGCATTCAACATTTATAATGTGAGCTATGCAATCGCCCATCTGACTCAAATGGCACTATTTCCGTTCCCTGGCTCGATGACTTATGCTTTATGTTTCTGTTTTCATCCCAAATCAATTCCAGTTGAATCTTTACCTACGCAGATAAAATTGCAGGAGGAAGGACTTTATGCTTAAACTACAAATTTGAAATTCACCTTCTGAAATAGTATTCAATAATTTAGAAAGCTCTTGTCCAGGAAGTGGGAGATTCAGGTTCTGTTTTTTCTTCTGCCCACAGGCTTTTAAACTCCAGCCCAGGCTGTCGCTATTAGGAGCAGAGGCGAGCATTCATCTCCTCTGGCTGAAGTGACTTTGCTTTGTTTAGAGGGTAGAAAGATTTGCTGCAAGGGAAAGGGAGCAAAAAGCAGAGTCTGATGATTTTAGTGAGAATGTGATTGGTGAGATGCAGGATGGTGGTCTGCTCCAGAAAAGGCAAGCATGTGCTCAGTGACAATCAGGTACAAAAGCATAAAAATGAAGGGACTGGAAATCTGTTGTCCTTCTTGCCCATTTAAACTCCCAGCCATTGTAAGAGTCGCTTCTTCCCATTTTTTCCCTTTAGAAAGAAAATTTAAGAAATTTAGTAAAGGAAGCTCTCTTTCTCTAATATGTATGTAACTGTATATGCATGTACTTATTCATGTATAAATATAGACACTCATATTTAAATATTAAACCAAAAGTTTTTCATTAGAAATCTGTTTCAGGTAGGGAAAAAGTCAGAGTTTCTCATGGTGTAACACTTTTCCGCGTGACATTTGACCAGAAGGATGTTCAGAAAAGCTAATTTATAAATGTGCTTTTAGGACTAAATACAATCCTTTTGTGCAAGGAGGCAAAATGTCAATAGTATTTTTAGGGACATCACTGAGCATTGTGGTACAGTGCTACATATAGATCAGGCAAAGAGAGAACCTCAAGCTGCGAAGACCCATTTATAAAAGTGTCTTTAAAAATATTTGCCAATTTTGTTTTCCTCCAGCAGTGGTGAAGCTCCACTTATTTGTCTGTATCCCGAGTTCTGCATCATTCGTTTTCTCACATTCCCATATGTTTCAAACACCCAGTGAGCTCTTTACAGGGCTTTCTTTCCAAGTACCTACAAAGTTTATCCTGTGCCTGACTCTTTTATTGCCTCCTAAGTATGCTGCACGCCCTCAAAGTGTCTTGTTATTCATCCCATCTCCTGTTTTATGCTGAAAGCTTTTAAATACATTTTAATGATGCGTAACCACAATATAATGAGCCTAATAGCATGCTATTGATTTTCATTTGAAACAGTGACATTTGAACATTTCAATAGCCTTTCAGCGTTGTGTATATTTAATGTGATTCAAAGACAAGGCAAATGCAATATCTCTCTACTAAAAAAACTCCACAATCTTTATCTACTAAATGTCTCCCCTGCCTTGCCTGCAATCTGTTTGTTGCAGTCAGCTGCATTAGGTGTATATAATTTTCAGTGTCTTAAGCAAGCTATAATCCTTGGTATAAGGAAACAAAAGGGAAAAACACAAAATCACTGTATCCAGACAGAGCTTTGCTTGTCTGCTTTGGTCACAATGAAGTTACTAATGATCCATATCCAGTCAGTGCTGTCAGAGAATGCAATGCGTTCACTCCATAGTGAAGTAAACTGCCCGAGGATGCCCTCTAGAGAGGAGGTAGCTGAGTTACGGGACACCTTAACTCAAACCAAGTGGGTGGATTAAGAAACACAAAAAGAAAAATTAAATCAGCAAATGTACATCAACATAAGATAACAGTTCCCTTTTGACTAATAACTCAGTAGTTACATTGTATGAAAAGTTTTGTTTACAGGAGGGGTTTCTGAGAAGTCAATGGGCAGGATGTGAAGCAGCCATACAGGGCCCTGACTAGCCTGCCTGGGTGGCTACTCGGACATAAAACTAACAGCAGCGTTGCCAGGCTGCACCAGCCATATATCTTCTTTGTGTTATTAGTAAAGACCTTTTTTTCCAGTGTAGTGGCATGTATTTTTCAGGGAGTGTTTATAACAAAAGAATACAAGTCAAATTTACATGAAGTATTAACCTTACCCTTCTAGCTTTTCACAGCATCGTTGATGTTTTTACACATGTTATCTGTATGGCAACATAAATGTGCATGACACTGTCAAGGTATTAGGAAATGCAGTTTCTGCCCTATGAGTTTACTGAACATAAGGTGATAGAAAGAGAGAAAAGCAAAGGACCAGAGAAACAAGAAAGGCTTATGCTTTTGTAAGGTCTTCAGTTCGCCTGCTTTCCCAATCTGCAGCTGTTGGTTTGTAACCACATCAACCAAGAGGATCATCTGACAAGTTGTGACTCAGACTTTATTGCAGTTGAGTATAATTAGACTGAGTTTTTAGCTTTTGAGCTTAAAAAAAAAATCAGCTCCTTTGATTGCCCTTTTGTTCATGTCTTTTCCAGTCTCTGTGCTTTGCTTTCAAGATCATGAGAATATTTCTGATAATATGTGATTTTGAAATCTAAGATGCTTTTTGAATTAGTAGTAGTTCCTAGTGTGCAAGCTAGGCTGAAATTATGATATACAATTCTTACCTAAGAAATTCAAAACTATTTAACAAATAAGGTACATAAGAGAGACATAGGCACATGTTTTATGACTAAAATGGAATTAAAGTTTTATTTCTTCCCATACCAGTGTGACTAACTAGTGACAGAGGTGATCAAGAAGACCATCTTCATTTCATTTACAAATTTGGAAATAGGAAATATAACCTATCTTGAATAGATGGTGGTAGTAAGGAGTCATTCTGCTGAAAGCAATAGAACGTGGGTTTTAAACTACTCTGAGAAGAAATCTCATGCTGTAGACAGAAGAAATGGCTGTTACCATTTTATGTGATGTAGGACACATGAACTGTCTCCTGGAAGTACCTTATTCTCTTGGCTGACCACACAGGGACTGTAGAATGATCAGCTCAGATGTTTATTTTTTGACTTCTAATTTAGGACAGATCAATCCCATCCGTGAAGTTGTGCTGAATCCCCTGGGGAAGCAAGACCGAGTCTGAAGCAGAGCTGAGGTGAACTCCTGGTAAGAGCCCTAGTTATATCTGCAGGTGAAATATATGTTCCTTTCTTATCTTCCAACAGTGTATTGCATCCCTTTTTTTTCTAGACTGTGCTGGTCTTTCGTATCTTAACTTCTTTGGGACAAGTACTGCCTCTAGTGACAGCCCTCAGTGTATTATTTGCTGGGGCTGCAAAGTATACCCCTAATGGAAATTCTAGCTTGTCTCAAGAAGAAGGGGCTTCCATGCATCAGCCATTGAAGCAAAAACTAAAAGGTAGTACAAAAGCAAAGGAGATGGACGATACAGTCGCTTCTGTTCTGCCAACCCACTATGAGGGAAGTCCCCCTCAGCTCCTGCCAAACCATTCTCTTTTTTTTGATTTGTCAGCTCTCATGTCTCGCAACAATCAAAAGTTCCTAGAGGATGTGGAACTACTTTGTTCCCTGTCTGTTAAGTGTGGCTATAAAAGCCCAAGTCCACAATGCTGCTAGTTCAAAGAAACCAAAAGGTAGTACATTCAAATCTTGTAAACCAAAAGCATTCTATATATGGCATGCATAAAAAGAACTTACTTGCCACAGACTATCACCAAGGCCGAGGTTGTAATGAGGCATACAACGTTTTCAAAGATAACAAAAATATCTAGAGTTAACACAGGAAAGGAGTAATTTAGAAGGTGTATAAGTGCTCCTTCAGCTTGCACAATCTGGTAATGATGGATGAGACCTTTTTGGGGAGTATTTCCTCTGAAGTAGCTAGTCTTGGTCACCATCAGACAGGAATCTCTAGACCATAAATCTGACCAAATATAGCAATTTCTGTGTTGCTCCCTTACACCTGTGAGAGTCTGCTGACTTTCAAATTGCATGAAAGATTTGATGTAAAGTGCATCATCCACCATCGGTGCAGAAGAAGTGCGTTTGTTCTGCAGTGGTGTGAAAAATTGCCCAATGGGCAGTTGGTTTGCAAGCCAACAGTGTACACACAGGGGTGATGTGGCGTTGGTGTACAAGACCTTGCATTGGTTGCTGTTCTGTCATATGTCTAAAAGGATCCTAGGTTTTGAAATTCACAAACCTCCTGCTCTTCCTTTTAATGCTCTGCTCAAAATCCAGTGCAAACTTCCTCTCCCATCCTGACTATTTATAAGTGTACATAGAAACAAATGTTTTGTAAAGATGTGAGAGACATTCTGCTTTATTCCCAGGGGCAAATAAAGCCTTTTATTTTTAGTCTGGTTTCCTAAGGAAATGAGACTGATGCAATCACATTGTCTATTTTTCTGTCTATCAAATCAGCCCTCTTCCCCCCTTTCCTCTCCCCATCAACTTCTGACCATTAATCTTTCTAGCCAGATCTGACAGAGAGGCAAAATTCTTTACAAAGTGTTAAATGCACATGAGTTCTATGAAAATCAGTGACTGAGGCAGAGGAGAGACCTTACCAGTTCCATTACTGGAGAGGTACTGGTTGAGTTCAGCAAATAGGCAGGAATACACCTGCAAGTCACCTTCTGCATAGCTGTAACACTGATGTGGTGCATGTTGTCCCCCAAAGGTGGAAGAACAAGAGGGGCTGGGGTGGCATTTCAGAGATACTTCTGGAGAGGCTCTCCTGGGTACTTGGCAGAATTGCAGGGGTGGGGAGAGAGAGGTGGCACAGGGGAAGGAGCAGGGAGGCAGGGGCTGGAGCATGCTTGGGGTTTTTCTTTATATGTCCTCTCCTATGAGGACAGCCTGAGAGACTTGCCGTTGTTCAGCCTGGAGAAAGCCCCAGGGAGACCTTATTGTGGCCTTTCAGTACTTAAAAGGGGCAGATAAGAAAGATGGGGACAGACTTTTTAGTAGGGCCTGTTGCAATAGGACAAGGGGTGATGGTTTTAAGCTAAAGGAGGGGAGATTCAGGCCAGACATGAGGAAGAAATTTTTTACAAAGAAGGTGGTGAAACACTGGCCCAGGTTGCCCAGAGAGGTGGGAGATGCCCCATCCCTGGAGACATTCCAGGCCAGGCTGGACGGGGCTCTGAGCAACCTGATCTAGTTGCAGATGTCCCTGCTCATTGCAGGGGGTTGAACAAGATGACTTTTGAAGTTCCCTTCCAATCCAATATTTTCTATGATTCTATATTCCAAAAGGACTGAATGTTAAGGTCATGTTCTGGGGAGCTTCTGAGTGGCTTCAGTGGTGGCTAAAAGACTGAGTGGAAAAGAAATGCAAAAGCAGTGCTAGAGAAGTGGTTGTCATTGACTTTGGCGTTACTTGACAAGTGTTTCTCAGGTAATTCCTGTCATGGAAAATAATACACACTGGAAAAAAAGGGACAGGTTCACATCCAAACAGTTATTTTGATAAAACCTTTGCAAGTGCATGTGCTACCTCAGATGGAGGGTGCAGATCAGCCTACACTTTGAGTTGTGGGCAGTCTCTGAGGTTTTCCAGTGTCAATGTTAGGATACTTTTACCTGCCAAATGTACCGAGTGTAATCAGACCAAGGCAGACGCCCAGCCTATCCCTTGGCTGCCTGTTCCACTGTAAGGTATGGTCCTGAGCAGTGTGTGTGTTTCTGTGTTGGAGGGAAGTATATACATGAGTGTTTATTTACTCATGTTTGCAGTGTTGTCTGGAAAGTACTCCAGATGCCTGGAAAATAGTGTTAGATAAAGCTAAGACATGAGTTCATATTTCCACTATGACATAAATATTCTCTTATATTTCAGCATCACAGCATTGTCCCCAATGACCTGTATTTCAAGTCTCAGTGGCAATGGAAGTGTGTAAACACCTTGGAAGTGTGTAGCATGATGCCACATTATGAGAAAAGGGCACTTAGCTAAAAGGAAAAGCAATTTTAGCTTTTATAAAGCTTCTTCAACTTAGACATCTGCTATTGCCTTTCTAACATCCTTATTGTGAAGACTGAAAATTATTTTTGTTATGGAGAGAATGGTAAGATCATTTAGGAGACTAAGCTTCCTTTAGTTCCTCCCTGTTCAACAATATGCTTGTCAGTAGATAACGTTTACATGTGTTTTTAGCAAAGATATAAGGTCTCTTGTCACAGCTCTAGGAAGCAGCTTCTTCTGTTAGGGAATTCCAGTAAGTCAGTACCCTAAAAATCTATTTAAAACAGTGTGGGTGACATGCCTTTTCTCCAATTGCCCTATCCTTTCTCACTAAACTCAACCTACTTGTTTCCTAAATTCTTTCAAGCCTAAATCTGAAGTATTAATATCTCTGAGTGCCTGGAAACTACTGCCTTACAAGGGCTTCAGAACAGGCTAATGGGCAGAAATGAGATAAAGAGATACCACAAAAGCAGTGACCCTGTTGTGAGGAACAAAGTAAGAAAGAAAATTTCTTCCCCCCAACCCCTCCTTAACAAAAAAGAAACTTTCTTAGTAGGGGGAACAGAACACAGTTTTCTTCTTAGATAAGATGACAAGGCAGGAATCTGCTGGGGTTTGCTGATCTTCTGAAAATCCTTAGTGATCTCGGACACAGATCCAAATTATTTTGAATGTGGTTGACCTTGGAGTGCACGGGAAAGGAAGAAGAGTCAAGAAGTACCTACAGCATGAAACTTTCTCTCACATACACAAATTGTGATGCACACAAGTGCACAAACATGCCACTTGCAGTACAGAGACGTGAGATCCTGTGGCATCCCTGATTTCTGTTGCTGTCCCTGCCTGTCACAGAAGACTGGTGTCCTCAACTGACACCCTCACAGAAGCTGTGAAGGTACAGTGTGCTGTGTCAACACAAATAGCATGGAGCACACTGGCATCCAAACAAGGTTAAAGGCTGGGCCATATTGCCTTCAGCAACTGAAACCATTCTGCAAGTATTTAATATATAATTAAACCTTCTTTTCCCTTCAGGTGTTCTGACCTCAGCATATAACTGCATGCCAGGACAGAAGGTGGTGGGTAATGTGGGTCAAATAATGTAATAATGGGAATAAATATTCTTCTTGTAAGTATATTGTTGGAAATAAATAAATAAACTGAGTCCCTTGTCCAAAGGGGAAACCCTAGCTTTCCTCAGGATCCTTGTTTCATGCACTATGCACCTCATGCTTGTAGCCATAAATGTTTCCCTCTCATCAGCCACCATGTGCAGATCTATGTCCCTGACTGACAGTCATTCCTGTGTTTCTTGAAGAGATCACACCAAGGACAGACACATGCAGTCAGTGTAGCTGAAAAAGTGCACTCTCCCTCGGCCAGCTACTATTTCACGTGTATTGGCCACTGGAGCTTGTGGTTTGGCATCAGCAACCACAGCACAAACATCTTACTATCGCAGCACTAGAAGTTGTCTAATCAACATAAAAATTGTTACCTAAGCCTGGTGCAGCTATCCCCTGGTTAGCAGTGATGACCCATCTCTGCACTGGCCCCCTTCTCTGCTTTATTCTAGCAGCTGTGGGTCAGAGAAAACACTTCACAGGGCTCCCTGAAGGTGGCTTTTCCTACACAACAACTCTGTAGCTGCTGCTCATCACCCCTACTCTAGATCGTGATGCAGTTTCACAACACTGTGGCACCAGAGACCTCAGCTGGCGAGGGTGGAGGCAAACAGCAGCTGTCTGCATTCTGCTACATCAGCAGCACCATTTCTTTGCCAGGAACCGTTGCTGTCAAGTAAGGGTTAAAAAAGAAGCACTGTTGAAATGCCCTTTGTGGCCAGAGCCTTCTGTGTGCATCCTTCTGAAATAACATCACAGTCCAAAACAGGAACAGCTCATTCACTGGTGGAGGATCCATGTCTGAGCAGCAGCTGGAGAGGACACAAGGGAGAAAATGCTGAATGAGAAGTATTTTATTTTTGGTGGTTTAATAATGCACTAGGAACGTCTGTGAGCAGGAGTTGAGGAAAGACAAACAACTTTCTGCAGCGTGCTGTGAAACGGTTCCTTAAGTACTTCACACTGGTGACGCTTTGAAGTCTTACCTACCCTCCCAAAACTCCTTGTGTGGACTTGTGTATAGACCTGTGCACCAAATGTGTGCTCCCAGGCGAGTTTGGTTTGTCTGGGTATCCACACCAAGATGTGTAAGCCAGGGTAAAGACTATGGCAAGAAGTGGGCAGAGGTACAGCTTGCCAGAGCTGTGAATGTACGGCAGAACTGAAAGTCTCCAGAGTCCTAGGGCTGCTTCTCAGCCAAAACAATGGCAAAGTGCTAACACAACTAGCCAAATTTCAGTTCCCCCATTAGCTCACTGCTTTTCCCATGTAGGTACTGAAAGTGCCTGTATGTATCTATGTGTTCCTGTATTTTCATAGCTATGTTCTTTGTCTTTAGAAGATGGCCTGTCCCTGCAAGCTCCTGCGTTTTCAATGTCCTTCCTCTGGCCAGAAGGAGTTACTGCAGCTTCCACAGGCCATGCCAGGGCAGAGTAAACTTCATGTCACATTGCCACAAGGTAGATGGACTGAGAACCACTAAATAATAGTTTGACAGCCTGAAAATATTTCTGAAAATGCGTTTTTTTGTTAATGTCCTGAATCTTGTTGCTGGAGAATATAAGCACATCCGTGACAAGCCACTGTATCCTTCAGAAAACTGAATCTGTATGAATGGATCAGCTCATATACACCCACCACTGTGAATGAAGCGTTGTAAAAAGTAGCAGAGAAATGTCAATACTATACTTAGATAACTGGTTTCAACAGGAAAAAGTGAGTTTGCTCAATGTGGTTTATTAACAAGCTGAACATTCAGAGCATTTAAAATGTCTACCTAATCAACAAAGGAAGAAATCGGCTCTGTGTTTACACAGTCTTGTAAGAACCTCCCTGTTTTCAGTAACACTGAAACCTGTGGTTAATTTCAACCAAAGGACAAAGAGGGGCAGAGGCCTGGAGGAGATGGAGCTTTACAGGCTCTGTCAGCTGGAAGCTTGGCAGGGGAGAAGGGCTGTACAGTGGAGTCTGACGCCATTTTTGTATTTTGGTGCCTTGAGTCAATCACAGAACCAGAGTTTGGGTTGGAAGGGAACTTCAAAGCTCATCTAGTCCAACCCCTGCAATGAGCAGGGACATCTGCAACTAGATCAGGTTGCTCAGAGCCCCGTCCAGCCTGGCCTGGAATGTCTCCAGGGATGGGGCATCTCCTACCTCTCTGGGCAACCTGGGCCAGTGTTTCACCACCCTCAGTGTAAAAAATTTCTTTCTCATGTCTGTCCCGAATCTCCCCTCCTTTAGTTTAAAACCATCACTCGTTGTCCTATTGCAACAGGCTCAGCTAAAAACTCTGTCCTCATCTTTCTTATAGGCCCCTTTTAAGTACTGAAAGGCCTCAATAGGCCTCCTTGGAGCCTTCTTCAGGCTGAACAACCCCAGCTTGCATTCATGCTCTCACTTCTTGGCCACTCTGCAGATGTATCAGACTAGCTGGCCTCAGCATGGAGGCCTTGGGACGGAGTTCTGGAACACACTGGAAGGAGGAGAGATGAGAGGATTGAAGATGTAAAGGTGCCATGGAGATCTGGGGAGGGAGGTGCAGGGAGACTGGTACAGGGAGGTAAGGCAGAGGGGAGAGCACTGGCTGTTACAGGTTTTGCTGGTTCTGCCACCTGCAAAAACCCCTTCTTTGACATGTGAAAGGAATGTGAAGGTGCAAGACAACAGGAATTAATAAATAATCGGTAATACTCAGTGCTTTTCAGTTCCAAGCGTTTTATAAACATTAATGAACCTTCATGAGCTGTTGGAGAGGTATTTAAGCCATATTCCATTTTCATAGATAAGGAGATGAAAGCTCTGGCTTAAGTCCAAAGTTTTCAAAAGCAGAAACTACTTTTAAAAGCTCTCCTTGACAGTCAGCACTGGAACTCTGAAGGGATCGATTTCACTGTTGCCATCATTGTCAACTATATGCTGATTACTTCTGCAAAGCTAGGTCTAAACCTGCACACTCACCAGCAGCAATGGCTTCTGAAAATTCAGTTTCTCTTGGCTTGTTGGGTTTTCCCAAAGTATATAAGGAGAGACTGGTTTGTGAGAGAAATAGATAGGTAAAAACATTTTAATTTGTTACTATTGCATCATGACAAGAATGGAAACCAAGACTTTGCAGACTTAAGATAGTTACAAAAAGGTCAAAGTAAAACAAAGATTAAAAGAAAAGACTTCCAAGTAAACCCATTCATCTGTGCAAATGGGAAGGCAGACTATGTTTTCAAATCTTTCTACATCTCCCATAAAGACTAGGCAGACACTTTGGGTGCATTTCTATAAGTGTGTGATGAATACTTTATTCCTGGAAGGAACAGAAAACATGGATGTGTATTAGTCACAAGTTTTGCTGAAGTCAGGAATAAACCACACAGGACTTCGTTAGAAAACATATTAATTGATAGTCCAGAGAAGAAAAAGATATATTGTTTATAGCAATATAATAAAAAAAGAGGAAGAGAGAGTTATAGTTATTTTCTTTGCAATGATGCATTCCCAGTTTTAACTGTTCTGTGGATTTGTTTGTTTCAAAGACTAACCTCTTGTTTGCCTACCTGCAAAAACACGGGTGGTGAAATGGCAGGTGTCACATTCAAATTAGCCAGCAGCCAAAACAGGAGGAAATCACAGAGCTTTCACACAGAGTACAGCAGTCAGGTAAAAGCAGAAATGCAGTGCTGATCAAAGAAAGAAGGTTCAAACCCAGTCCTAGGTATGTGCAGCGAGGTTTCTGCCCAGCGGTATCAGCAATGTGCCAAGTACAGTCTCAGCACAACCTTGAGTGTCATAGCAGATCCGTGAAAAGATGTAAGAATCACAACAAAAATGCCCCCAGTACACCAAAATGAGTGAAAAATTGCCAGAAAAAAAAAATTATCTTAAGGGTACCTCAAAGGCACGCACATAGACATTTTAAAACTCATCTCAAAGCACTGACAGTTCTATGGCAACCAGGTTTGTGGTGTAGCATAGTTTTGCCATTCTGGCCTCCGCTGCTTCCCATGGGGAAATACTCAGGAGGTGAGCAGAAATGGTGGTTCCTTCCTACACCTTCTGCAACGCTGTGCCCAGCCCTGGCAGCACCGGCAACCCCAGCAGCCCCAGCATGCTCACCCCAACACTGCCCGGGTGGTAACACAGCGTTGAGCTCTATGGTGGGACATGCCAACTCTCCACAGCTGCCAAACAGGTGGGCAGGATTCACAAAAATGGAAAGCAGTGGAGTTTTATGAAGCGTCAAGCTGGTCGTAGGGTCCCGGTGTGTGAAGGGTTATGAGAAATCCCATGGAAGACGAGTATGGCATCAGACCCTTCTGCATGTAGGCAGGATGGAGAGCATAACAAATTCGGTGAGATTATATACTTCCATGTGTTTCTGTTCTGCAACTCCTGTGTGCTTTGAGTCATCCCTGACTGAGAGAAAGGCATGGTTATTTCACAATTCAAAAAGGATTTACTGTCTATACAAACCGTGTTCCAGGGGATGAACGATCAAAGGAAAACCAGGGCAGGCACCTGAAGGAAATATTTAAAAAAACAAGAGCCCGTGGCTCCAAGTGCAGCAAAGCAAACTGGAACTTCAGCCAGCTTTCTAGGCCATACTTTTAGTCCATGCAGATTGTACCCAGAGCAAGCAAAAGGCAGCTATGGTAGAAATACCACTGCCCGTCTTCATATGGAAACAAGATGGGCCACCGCAAACAAAGCTGGCATACTTTTGGACATGGCTTGTATGTGTTTGTGTGGGAGGATTGTTTTGTTTTGTTTTGTTTTCTCCAAAATCACCTAACTATTGCTGAACTCCTGAGGACTTTTTGATCTTGGAAGATGGATTAGAATGGGGATTTGGGGTCAGGAAATGGCCTTGGAGGAAGTTGCTGCTAACGCTGTCCGCTCCACTCCAGGCTTCCTTTGAGACTGCTTAGCACGAGTGAATGCCAGCAGCTATGCTTTCAGTAGCATGTCAGTGCAGCAATACCTTTTTTTAATCAAGGTCCTTTGTTTTAGCTGCTGAAACACCGCTGATCCAGAGAAAATTTGAATTAGGAAATGGGCAGAACCTCTGTTTAGAAAGTTTTATCCTCTCTGCTCTGGGCTTTTCACTTTGTCACAGATTACAGAACCTTTATACCTTTACATCTGATTCTGCCATTTTTGTTCTTGGCACCGCTGATTTCTATGGTTGTTCAAAATCCCGTATCCCCAAATTTAACGTTACATTCCAAAAGGTATGAAAACCATTGGTTGCTTACTTCATTCTCCTTAGGGAGTGCCAATGCATTTTAGGAGGCTAATTCCTCCATACCCAGTGCACTACAGTGACTATGGCATGCCAAAATAGGCCTGGGCATTCCTCTCCTTTTGTACCAGAAAAACTTTAGTGTCTGTGTTCAGTGTCAAACTGGGTAATATATAGAAGTCCTAGAAGGATGGGGTCTACCCACAGCTATGTCTTTGAGAATGAAAAAGCCTCAGAGACAACGGGCTGGGCCTGCAGAGTATGAGCAGGGAGGGTAACGAGAGAAGTACTTTCTTCTTTCCACGATACCAGAAGTCATCAACAGCATCTCCTCTCAGCTTCCCAGGGTCGTTAGCAATGGGGTTGGGCAAGCTCTGGTGAGAGAGGTCTTCTGCACCTACTGAAGGTAGAGAGGAAAGCAGACTTGACTCAACTCTGGCAGAGTGCAGAAACATTATTAAGCACTGTGGAGGGGGTATCAAGTGATGGGCAGGGTGAGTCACAGTCACACTCCTGTCATTTACAGAAACAGTGGCCATGAAGCCCCTGCCTCAGTTTCCCCTCTTATCACCTGCATGCTCTGCAGGGATTTGCTGCACATGAGTGAAGGGCTAGAGGACTTTTTTTACCTTCAGTATTTTGGAGAACTGGAAGTTGAAGGAGACAAGAAAAAAGATGGAGAATTACTTCCTTAAACAACATGTATGTATTATTTCAATTACATGTCCTGAGAGGGGCTGTCTTCTTAGGAAATGTTTGTCAGACACCTTGAAATGTGATAGCCCTTCTATCATCACAGTAATTGTGTGGTTCCAGAAGAGAATTGGCAGTCCTAAATTGCAGAAGTGGGTTTTGCAACTGGAAGTCAGGGAGCGATGCTGGAAGTAAAACAAGAAGTGGAATGAGCAGCACAAACATTTTGGACATGTCTGTCCTAAATAGTTCATCAAAACACCTAACACTTGAGTGAGCTTGGCCAGTCAAAATATAGAAATGCACATTATAATGTTGTTGACAGGGAAAAAGCCACAAGACATGGTTGCATAAAACTGTGGGTCAGGACCTCTAATCTATTTTTACAGTGTCACCTGTAGCTTAATTGCACTTACTCCTGACAGTGTATTATATCTTCATTACTACACAGGCATTAGTTTAATCAGAGATAATAAATGAAACTTCTGAAATCAATTACAGGTCATAACATTTTTGTTACTTTACTAGAGCAGGTGGGAAGACAAAAATATGTGGACCTATAAACATTAACTGGCTTTTGCAATCCAGTTGTTACAGGTTGAAGATGGTGAAATTACTTGGAAATGTAGCTGAGAATGCTCATGCATTTCCACAGCAGGTCTTGGTCTTGGAAGACCTCAACTACCTTTGCCATCTTCTGGATCCTTTCAAATCCAAAATGCATCTTGGGTTTGAATCTTTTCAAAAGATCTAAGCTTACGAATTGCTTTTGCTGATTCCCGGGATCTGATGCTGTCACAATCCATTCAGTGATGGACTCGTGATGGTTCTTTTACCTTGATCTCAAAGTGCAAAATTAAGGCAAACAAAATGCCAAGGGGTTATAATTCAATCAAACAGTGTTACTTTATTATTTATTATCGCGTAAAGCAGCATGCGATAGCGAGAGAGACTAAGAAAAAGGAAAAGGGAATAGAAACAGGGAAAGAAAGAGTAAAGACGGGAAATGAGGATGTGTTTACCACCAGTCGAGCTTCAGAGGCGTCCCTCTGGTCTCCCATCCCATAGAGTCCTGCTGGTCCTCCGTCGTGGTTCAGGATCCTCTGGTGGGAGGATCTCAACAGTCTCCATTCGGGAGTCACCTCTTATGCTTCTTCACCCCCCCTCGCTACCATTGTTTGAGGCCAGTCTCTGCCTTGATTTCGCAACCCAGGCTTGTACTGCACAGGCTCGAAAGATCCACACTTTCTTTTGCCAGCGCTTACATGGCCAGCATTAAGGGGTCTCTCGCTGCTCCATTGGGTGACCTCAGGCCCCTTGGCGAGCTTCTGGGCATGCTCTTCTTCGTTGGCCGTTGTTTGAGGGAGCAGGTGTGGGATAGGTGTGACTGAGGCTGCAGGTGAGAACACAACTTCTGGACAGCAGCTATTGTCCCTGGGTCGAAGAGACCCTCATAACAATCACTTTCAGGAGGTGGGGGCTGGTTTGGCTGAAGCAGCAGGTGAAGTCCATACAGCAGCCATTGTAAGCAGCAGCCACCCCGTATTGGAGAATCCAGTGCAACACAATGCTTCTCCTCAGTCCTCTCTCCAAGTCATTGTCCATGCGTTCTTTCTGTCAGGGCCTCAGTTCTCTCAGTTCCTGATGGCGATGGTCAGGTAAATCTTCAGACCGTCTTTTACAGATGCGTCTGGCAGGAGGGGTCTTTGCGGCGTGATTTCAATGGAGGCACGCTGCCAGGAGTTGGGAGCTGCGTGTGAATTACCGTGATTTCCCTTTGGGCCCTCTCGTTTCTGCCAAATTTGACGTGGACTTCTGCAAGTGAGAAGCAAACATGGACCCTTTCCAACAGGACATGAAAAAACCTTGCAGAGGAGCCTTTCAAAGCATCTTAAAATATCCCTTCTTGTAGGGGATATCTTGTAGTGAAGGAAGTCATTAGCTGGGCATAGGAGGCAGAGGGTACCTTACTTGGTTGCCTAATCTTTCTGATCACAGAGTTACATTAGAAAGTAACTCTATCTTATATAAAATGATTCATCTTACACTATTTCTATAATGCTTGTAGTCCTTCAATACACCATTCAGCACAGTAAAAAATTTCCTGGTCTGCAGGATTTGCTTAGTATTTAATCTAGCCTTTCCTTTTAGAAAACAAAACAAAACCAAACTATCCAAACAAAAAAAACTCCTACTGCTTTTAGTGAATTGCTTTTTAAATGCAATAAATACATCACTATCTTTGTGTTTAACACACCAATACTTGTAGGCAGCTATTTTGTGCGCCACTTCAGTTGTCACTTCCAGCTGAGGTGCACATAAATCAGACACATCCAATCCGAGCTCGCAAGTCAGCTTTAAACCCTTAGTAATTCCTGTTTTTCTTAGACTGTTTCTGCCAGATCTACATCATTCAAGCACTGAAGTACTCTGAAATTGATATACCAAGGATAGTCCCTCTGCACTTCTGTAGAGGAGGACTCCTATCTACAGGGATTTGTCTCCATATGCAGGAAATACAATCCCCTGTTACATGGAAAGCCTGGCAGTCACAACAGGGTGTGAATTTTGGATTTTGAGAGTCTTTTCAAAGGTGACCCTGTGCCCAGAGCAATGTGCTGAGGGCTTGAGGCTGCTGCCTGGTGCTGACCAAGCGTGTCACCACATCTGCTCCTTAGTGCTGTGTAGGTGGGAGATAAGGTCTTTTCAAAATCGAACCACATATCAATATAGAGAATCTGAAGACTTGTGCCTTCAGTTCTCCAGAAAAATCCCTTCCCTGCTGTCAGAGTGATCAATGGATTTTAGCCAGAGGGCTGTGGACCTCTGCATTGGCAAGTGGTTTCAAGGGGACATGCCACTAAGAGAAGCAAATGCATTGATGCCTGCTGACAACTGGTCTACAGGAGGCTGAAGCCGTAGTGGAAAACTTTGGAGGTTGCAGAAAATAAAAGGCTAAAAACAGCAGCTGTTGGTTAATCTCTGTGAGACTTTTTTTTTGTCCCCTGGAGTAAGTACATTTTCATTATTTTTCTCTAGGTGTATTAGCCAGAAGTTTGAATTTTGAATGTTATATTTGCTAATGTCTATTATAAGTATACATAAATTAAGGTCCATCTTTAGGCTCTCATTTCATGATAAATGCAAATGAATCTGCCTATGGTCTCCTGCCTGAAAGATCAGCCTGTTTCTTTCCCCCAGCCCAGGACATGAATTTTCACCCTGGTTTTCCTACAGTCACAACATTACTAAATAACTAACCTACTCAAAACAAAGAAATACAAGTTTTTGACTAGTTTCGTCACTGCACCTCACCACAGGAGGTCTGGCTGGTAAGGGCAGCGTGGACAACCTGTTTTGGTGGCAGCTGATATGTGCATCACCTTCAACTATGCAACTGCAAGCCTCAGAGCCTACCCTAGAGAGCATTGCACACCCTCCTAACTATGTTCAAGCATTACCAGCTCCACTTCAATGAAGGCTCTGAGGGTTTGGTACCTTCTGCAGGAGGCCCAGACCCCTGCAGCTGCCTGTTTCCTACTCATAGAGGCATCATTCATTTTATGCACAGGAGGAATCTGCCTACCACAAGCATCTCGGTGGCATGCAGAATAAAAACTACATATTATGTGCTTGATGGATGAAAAAGATCAAGCTGTGGGAGGTTAAGAGGCATGCTGAGGGCTGGGAAGGCAGCTGGGAAAGAAAGGTTTCCCCATGCCTCTCCCTTGCACCCTATGCAATCTGTACTTTATCTCATGGATGCTTGGGAGCTGTGCAGTTTATTCCAGATGTGACAGATGCTGTGATCTAATGTAGTCTGAATGGCAGACTCCTTGCCTTGTGCTGTTTGGTACTGAAATCTAGGAAAGATACATAGCATCATAAATAACCCAAACGCAGTCATTTCAGAGTGCATGTTAAGGGTGGCACGAGGCCAGAAACCCCATTTTCTTTCAGTGCTTTACTTTCAAATACATCTTCATTTTTTCTAAAGCTATTTTTCTACTACCTACTAACCTTAAGTACCTTCAGACAATTGAATAAGATAGCCCTATCTTTTCTAGACAATATCAGAGAACATATAAAAAGGTCTACAACTTCCCACAGCACCTTGTTTTTTGTCTAATAATCTACTAGATTCCTGTCCTGCCTGGTTTTATTTACTCCTCTAGACACCAGCTTCATAAAACTAGTACCTCATGTGAGATTTCAGAAGATCCTCAGGTGATTCAAATACTGGCTAAGGAAATTGCTGCAGGACTTTCTCCATGAACATAAACCTTTCCTTAGCTGTTGCCAAAGACTATCCAGTTAGCAGGTAGAAGCTGCACTGTTTGATGATGAGACAGGTATGTGTGGGGTGTTTTTCCTTGCTGGTTTTTGGTTAAATAATATAATAAGCAGGTTCAGCTTTTTTCTGCAAGCCTTTTTGACCTGGAGGCTATCGGCACCTGTCTGGTGCCTAAGCGGCTGTGTTACTGCTTCCTCATGCCTGCGGCTGCCCATCTGCTCAAGGTCAGGAGTGACACAGAAGAGCCAGGAGGAGGGCATATGTGGATGGTCCTTGGCCATGCTGCAGCCAAGGCCAGGGACCATCCGAAATACCCGCCCTGGCAGCCTACAGAGCATGGTATATGATGAATGGCTTCATGCTCAAAGTGGTTCTGGTGGGTTCATGCATCCTGGTGACTTCTGTGGGAAAGGAGATGCTCAGGGCTCGGGGGTGAGCGTAGTGGTGTCCTAACACTCACGGGTGTTTTGGCAGTGAGAGCCTTTCTGCAACCTCCTCGGGATGTCAGGGAATGCCATCCACAACCACATCAAGAAAGAAGTATGCTCTTACTTTCAGTAGCTATGAAGTGCTTATTACAATATATATTACGAAGTGCTTTGTTTTACGCTGTTGTCCTGGATCAGTTTTCCCTCATCTCATCCATCCTCTTTTTTCTCCTCTGAAGCCACTTCCCAGAGGCTCTTTGTTAATTACCTCCCACCAGTTCCATGTGTTGGAAAAGCTGCTTTATTTAAAAAGCACAAATGATACCATTTTGATTGAATGTCTGTCAGGCCGACTCAGAGGTGGTTACAAAGCCCATGACTTTGAAGGAGTACCAGTGGTGGGCTTCAATAAGAAGCTTGTCTCAAGATGTAAGAGACGATCATCAGCAAATTTGCTGATGACACCAAGTTGGGAGGGAGTGTTGGCCTGCTGGAAGGCAGGAGGGCTCTGCAGAGGGATCTGGATAGACTGGAAAAATGGGCTGATTCCAATGGGATGAAGTTTAACAAGGCCAAGTGGCGGGTGCTGCACTTTGGTCACAACAACCCCCTGCAGCGCTACAGGCTGGGCACAGAGTGGCTGGAGAGCAGTCAGACAGAAAGGGACCTGGGGGTACTAATTGACAGGAAGCTCAACATGAGCCAACAGTGTGCCCAGGTGGCCAAGAAGGCCAACGGTATCCTGTCCTGTATCAAAAACACCATGGTCAGCAGGACAAGGGAAGTGATCCTTCCCCTGTACTCTGCATTGGTGAGGCCACACCTGGAGTATTGTGTTCAGTTCTGGGCCCCTCAGTTCAGGAAAGACATTGAAGTGCTGGAGCGGGTCCAGAGAAGAGCAACACGACTGGTGAAGGAACTTGAACATAAGACCTATGGGGAGAGGCTGAGGGAGCTGGGGTTGTTTAGTCTGGAGAAGAGGAGGCTTAGAGGTGACCTCATCACTCTCTATAACTACCTGAAGGGAAGTTATAGCCAGGTGGGGATTGGTCTCTTCTCCCAGGCAGTTAGCAATAGGACAAGGGGACATGGGCTTTAAACTCTGCCAGGGGAAATTTAGGCTGGATATTAGAAAGAAATTCTTTACAGAGAGGGTGGTCAGGCATTGGAATGGTCTGCCCAGGGAGGTGGTGGACTCACCGTCCCTGGAGGTTTTTAAACTGAGATTGGACATGGCACTTAGTGCCATGATCTAGTAAATGTACTGGAGTTGGACCAAGGGTTGGACTCGATGATGTCTGAGGTCTTTTCCAACCCAGTCGATTCTGTGATTCTGTAATTACAGAGGCAAGTGTGCATGACACTGAGCCTGAAACCAACTGCTTTACTCCTTCGCTAACTCTCAAGCTCAAAAGCACCTCCAAGGTCAGCAGTCTGCTTCATCCTCTTCTCAATTCCGCCTCAAATCAGCATGCACAAAAAGCAAGGTTAAGTGTAAAAAACACTCCAAAAACAACAGCAGAAATTAATATTCAAATATCTGAAAAGGGAAGAAATAGTTACCATCTCACTTCACCGAGCATTTAAACTTTCATGTCTTATGTGTCTTCAGGATTGTTTTGGGGGCAGGGGAAACCTCTGAGCTATTCTTATTCTGAAAGAGCATTTTAAATAACCCCATCTTACACTCTCATTAATTTTTAAATACATTGTTGTGTGGCTGTCCATCATCTCCTTTTAACAGCTTTTATTTTTGTATCAGACAAGCAGTATGCTCACAATGCTTGCTTGCTGTTCTATGTATGGAAACGAAATCGTTCCTTTACACAGGAATTGTAAAGAACACAGACCACACAGTGTTTACTAGATTGCAGCTGAGTACAAAATTTTGCCTGCTAAATGTTCCCACTGGCAGCTGGAAACCAGTCCACGTGGGCACCTTCCAAATCCCAGTTAATAATTACTGCTGCTGGTTCTAGGTATCACACTGCAGCATCAGTCTCTCTCAAAGAGTTGGGAAATTCACAAGTCACATCATAGGTTGAGCTTGGTAAAGTGAAGCTCGGGTTTTTTTCCCTAATCAGCGCTCCCTACTAAGAAGGATCTTTGCCCAACTGATGACTTTGTGATTTAACCCATGGTGACCGGGGTCTTTAATCCAAATTAAGAGTGTATGAGGTTTAGCAGCCTGCTACTGCAGTGGCTATAAAGAAATTATTTAATATTTGTTGTTAATTGGAAATGGAACATGACTGAGAAAAAGTATACTGGTCATGTTTTAATGGCAATCCGAGTTAACCGAAAAGTAAAATACAGTGTCAGAGGATTACCAGTGTAAGGTGTTGCTGCAGTAACCATTTGTGCAGGTTCACAAATGATCCTAACGACAGCTCAACCACAAGCAGTGCTTGATTATTTCTTAAATGAGAAAAAAAAAAAAACACCTATAAAATTAAGATTCTGACTTTTCAGTCGAGGTATGAAGTTTCAAGCACTGGCATTCAAACACCAAAGTAAGTATAGCTGCGAGCTCGGGCTTTAGGCTGTGATCCATCAAAAAAAACAGGAAAGCAGAGTTCCCCCCATCCCTCCCCGAAATCACGGCACCCTTTCCTTCCCGCCATCCCTTGACGGCCCCCCGCGGCGGGGACCGTGGAACACGGGTGGGGGTGTCCACCTCTGGGGCACATCCCTAGTGTGCCAGCACGGGCTGGGGAGAACTGAGGGCCGGATCCCGACGCCACCGCTGTCAAAAAGCGGGTGACCCCGGCACCGGGCTGCTGCGCCCCAGGCTGCGGTGCCGGTGCGCTGGGATGCGCCAGGACCCCGGGGTGCCGCGGCCACCCCAATGTGTGGGGCTCGGGGCGTCACGGGACCCCCGAGAGGGAAAGCCAGGGACCCCCTTCCTAGTCCTCCTTCCTCCGGCTGGAGTCGCCCCCACTCCGCCGTCACTGCCCGGCACCAGGGACTGCGCGGATGGCGGCGATACCGGATCACAAAGCCCCCGGCTCCGCGGGAAGGGCGGCCCGTCCCCCGGGCTCCGCCTTCGGCCCCTCCCCGGCGGCCGGGCCCGCACGGAGGGAGCCGGAGCCGGCGCCGCGCCGTGCAGCCCGCGGGGGGCGATGTGACCCGGGCAGCCGGGGTGCGGGGCGGTGCGGTGCGGGGCAGGTGGACGGGCTGGGGAGACGGGAGGGGAGGCGAGAGACTCCGAGCCGGGGAAAGATGTGGCTGAAGCCCGAGGAGGTGCTGCTGAAAAACGCACTCAAGCTGTGGGTCACGCAGAAGAGCAGCGGCTACTTCATCCTGCAGCGGCGTCGGGGCCACGGAGACGGCGGCGGCCGCTTCACGGGTACCTGGTGACGCGGGGGGGCAGCGAGGCGCCGGGCCGGGTGGCGGGTCCCCCCTGCATCTGATCTGTTCCCCATGCCTTTGCTCTGCTCTGCTCCACGGGAACTTGGCCGCACCGCGGGACCCGGCCGTGGGGCGGGCGGCCGGAGGCGGGAGCGGCCTCTTTGTTCGGCCGGCGGCGGGGCCCCTCGCCGGGCCGGCTCGGCTTGGCACGGCTCGGGGAATAACGCGGAACGGAGAGAGGGGCGGGGACGCAGAGCGGGCGAGGGGCGCCAGCGGCCCGGGGCATCGCGGCTTCCGCGCCACGGGCGGTGCGGAGGCTCCCCCCGAGTTGCCTCGGGAGCAGCTTCGTGCTTCTGTAGCCTGGAGCACCGCTGAAGCCACTTTATATTTTCCCCGTCTCCCCTCCCGGTGGCTTGCTTAAGCGTGACTAAGGGCGAGCTCGGAGCCCGTGTGCCGCGGTGCGGAGGAGCCGCGCCGCTGCCGGCGGAGTTGGCTGGGGGAGCCGAACCGCCGGGGGGTCGGGGGCGGCCCCGCTGCAGCCCGCGGAAGCCGGAGCGGGGAGCGGGCGGAGGCCCCTGGGCTCGGGGATGCCGGGGGGTTGCTGGGTTGTGTCCCCATCCCCACCCCCCCAGACTGGCCGCGATCTGCGCTGGGGCTCGCCCCCCCATTAATACGATGGGAGTTAGATAAATACGTATAGGATTTGTGACTTTTGGGTTGTTAGTTCAGTGTTGTGCAAAAGTGAGTTCTGACTTATTTTTGTATTAATTATCCTACGCCTTGAGTGGCTGTCGATAGGGCATGTAACATCCATCTGGCACTCTAGGTACGCATAGTGAAGGGTAAATACGAAGAACGAGGATCACGCTTTTCCCTCGCAACAGTATAGATCTGTGAATAATTGCAGTGAGAATATTGCGTTAGGCTACGCTGACGTAGTAGAGTAACGGAGTAAGGAATTTGGGCCAAACTTTCGTTTCAAAGTCATCAGCAACAGAATTCAAACAAACAGTGCTTTGGAGAAAAAAATACAGTTTAATGTGTAATTCGTATTTAAAAGCAGATGAGGCTGGTTTGTACCTTTTAAACACATCAGAGATTTTAGAGGTGGTTTGTATTTTTGAAAGAATAGACAGGTATTTTCAAAATCAGTATTTTCTAGGCAGTTTAAGAAGCTCTGTTACCAGGTTTGGTATTTATTTTATTAAAACCTTTTGTTCCTGAACCGTTGACCTTTGCCAGTCGATAATACCACTTTCTGCTTTTTTTTTTTTTTTAAATAAGAGCTTGTCCTAGCTGTGGAGTCATAAAGAAGCACAATGCTCAGTTGTGGCTTGGTAGATCCCGTGTTATCAATGTATTACTAATGAAATGCTAGCTGTGATAAGGTTAATGGAAGTTTTGCCATCGAGTTAAACAACCGTCTACCCACATGTTTTCCCCTGCCCCCTGCATGGAAGTCACAGGCCACTCTTTTGTCATCGTAAGAACGACGTGGATTAATTTTCAGAGTTAAAAATAGCTGTTTACAGCTGCTTGATTTAGGTCCAGGACAATCATGAGGTTCAGATCCACAAATGTTAACTCCTCGTGGCTGAGCTTTCTGCCGCAAGCTTAAGCTGAACAAACTGCTTTTCTCTCTGGTTAAGTTTCAGGTGAATCATTTTGCCGAATCTACAGTGCATGGGCTTGCATAAATCTGTTTTTGGCCGGCAAAGGAAGTTTTCCAAGGGAACGATAAATTCTGACAGTCTTTTAAACCATTTGGAAATGTTTGTATTTAAAAGGGCTTAGAAATTAGAGTCCTATAGCCAGAAAGCAAGTGTGGGGGAGCATTAAGCATAGCTGGAGTTAGATATATTACTTTTTTTTTTTTTTCATAGTTTTTAATTGGGATGAATGAAATGGAGACCTGTGT
This sequence comes from Columba livia, assembly GCF_036013475.1. Classification (NCBI taxonomy): domain Eukaryota; kingdom Metazoa; phylum Chordata; class Aves; order Columbiformes; family Columbidae; genus Columba; species Columba livia. The sequence continues at coordinate 68,577,856 of NC_088602.1, forward strand.
GGAGAAACAGTTGGGCTTTGCTGGTAGATGTGGTTTCAGTGCAAAGCTTACCTCCTGATTCCTGCTTTTCATGATGGTGGAGACACTCTATTAGTACCTGCCTTTTCCAAACTGACAGATACAAAGGGCAATTAAGCACTACCGTATTTCAGAGTATTGTCTCCCAAGCTATAGAGCTGTAAGCAAGAAGATGTTATTTGTTTTACTGGGGAAGCAAAGCCTAAGAGAGAACAACATCTATATCTGTTTTCTTTTCCCTTTAGAAACTTGAGCCCTGGCCAACAGCAGTTAAGTTTGATGGAAAGGTATAAGTTTCAAAGATGTGAAGATCCTGTACGTGAAAGCAAGTGCCATGGTAAAAGGGAATCTCAGAGCTCCTCTGGTGAGGAGGAGGAGGCTGCTTGTCCTCAGGCTGTGTTAGACCCGTGTGGGATCAGGGGGGCAAAACCTCCAGACTAGATTTCATAAGCAAAGAGTGCAGGTGGGGCAGTGGATCACTCGGGACATAATTTGCTTTAAACAGGGTGGGTGGATGCTGCCTTTCTGCCTCTTAATACAACAGGGTATTTGCACTGAACCTCTGTGAAAGCATTTGTTTTATGGCCCTGTTCTCATATTTGCATGGGCTTTTTCCTTACAGAACACTTCTCTCTCCTGACCAGGGCATTTTGTCCATTATGTAAGTTAGTACAGCTGGAGGGTAAATTTCATGTGGATTTAATTCCTGAAGGCTGGACTGGAGAATATATCTCACACAAAGGCGCTTTTCTTCTGTGTCTACGTTTCTTTCTTTGAGTACTGTGTTTCAGTCGGACTCTGTGCAGATGTTTGTAAGAGAGAGACTATATTTACTACTGTTATTTAATTTGGATCCTGGGGCAGTTACTGAAGGCACACTGGGCTTGCAAGCAGCAAAAAATGATGGAGGCTGTGTTTAACTCTTCATTACCTGACTGGTGCCATTCTCGTCTTCCTCAGGATATGCTTTTCACGTAAATGTTTAACTTGCCACTTTATCTGGATCTCTACTTTAGAGTTCTGTTCTATCAGAGGCTTAAGAAGTAAATTGGTAATGTTTTAGAAACAATCTACAGAAATAGTTATAATTTTTTAACTAATAATTCATTTTTAAACTAATTTGAAGTTATAGATTTTTTTAAAAAATATTTAGCTCATCAGTTTCTGTTGGTTCTGCATTTGTTTTTGTTTGGTTGGTTGTTTTTTTTCTCCTAATTGGGCATTGCCTTAGCTATCCCTACAAAAATGGCTTCTGATGTAGCCATGATTAACAGGCCAAAGTTGGCTGGATTTGGTACTTGCTGATATCTTTGTTTCTGAGGTTACATATTAATGATAAGCTTGAGATGCCATCAGTAGTCGAAAATACTGTCAAATCCCTTATGGTGGAATAGTGCAAGATAGTTTAGCCTGTGAGTGAATCACTACTTTCATTTTTATTAGGGGATGTTGAAAGCTTCATTCACCTTCCTGTTTGATTAGATTAGTTTTATGTATTTTGACAGCAAAACTGCTTATTTTGGGAGGTGTTGGGAATGATTTCATCATGGGTGCTTGGACTGAGAGGAGCTTTTCCCTCTTCCCAGGCAGCTAGCTTTGCAGTTGCTGTTTACACAGGACTTCACATTGCACACTCTTAGTGTATTAAAATCCACTTAGGATTCCTTTAAATACTTGTGACTTTTTCCTTTTATAAATAAGGTTAAATAGAACTTTAAAATGAACTCTTTGTTTCAAGCAGCTTTTTGACTTTCTGAGATACAGTGATTCTTTAATTTCTTGCTTGAAGTAGGTCAATAAAAGATTATGTTTTGTTCCTGGTTTACCTGTGACTTTTAATTTAGTTATGATATTTCTCCATACTATTCTTCCAGCCTCCATTTTCAGCTCAGGGCACTTTCCAAGCTGGATGTGGTCTTACATCATTTGCAACTTGCAGAACATGAACATTTTGGAAAGAAATTAATTTCTCCTTCAGCTCATATAGACCTTTACAGTTCACAATTTTATAAGATATTATAGTGGCAAAAAGAAGCATCTTCTGTACATGAATCTGAGCCTTATTATTCCTATAATAAAAGTAAATGCGGTAGGCAAGATAAATACACTTCCTAGACCTATATGCCAGCAACTGAAGTAAACTTCCATCTTAGGATTTTATTTTTTCTTTTAAATAAAATTGTTGCAGGGTGATAGCTTTCGAAGCAATCTATAAAGCACCTCTTGGTTGTGAATGGAGATCTGACTAGTTCCATGATAAGAGCTCTCTGACTTATTTTCCCCTTGCCTGGATCTTATTTTTTTAACACATACAGAAAAATGGCTGTTAATAAACTCTGTGTCTCTTTTCTGGAAATTAAAAACCAAAAGATCTTTTGCTGTTCTCTCATGCTCTCCAGTCCAAACACCTCTAATCACTGTAAATACGTCACCTTTTAGTAGCCCTGTGCATCTCCCAAGGTCTGGGTAAATCATTTCATGATAGAGACTATTTCAGAGAGAGACAGTGAGGGGACCACAGAGGTTGAGGGTTCCTGGGACTCGGGTGAGGAATCCATCTAGATTGCCCCTGTTGATTACATTTTAGCAGGAGAGGGTCAAAAATATGGTGAAGACTTGTATTTTTAGTAGAAAATGCAAATGGGTATTCTTGTAAAGTTTTTTACCTTTTGGATGAGTGAAAGGCAAAATGAGTAGCATATTAAAAGATCTGTCCCAATATATAGTCTTCAAAACAGTTTGCCTTTTAGTCTTAAAGTATGTCAAAGATACCAGAACAAGTTAACTGATAGATAGAGGCTCAATCTGAACTCTAATTAAAAAACAAAGTGAAACAAACAAAACCCCCCCAAACAAACAAACACCCTCCAAAACACCCCTCCTCCCCAAAACAAATGAAAACAAACAAAAAACCAAACAAAAAATGTCAAAAAACCCCAGGAAACAACAAAACCAACCACCACTGCTTTTATTTTAAAGTGAGCAGATGAGAAGAGGAAGACGCCACAATAATGAAGTTAATAAAGGATATTGGTGGTGCTCACCGTCTGTATTCATGGTTGGTTGGTTTGTTTGTTGTGTTTTTTAAGGCAGAGCTCTCTCTGAAGCTTTGCAGAAGGGGAGGTGGAAATCTAAATACTCTACTGAAAGCTTGGACTCTGGTCAAAATGTTATCTAGCCTTGCCCACAGCTGGAATTCAGATCGGCAGGTTTTATGCTCTATTATTTTTTTCCTCCTTATTTTACTGTAACATTTTTTAAGGAGAATGCATGCTTCTGAGCTCTTTCCCAAGAGGGTGGCTTCTCCATTAGAGCGTTTGGCCAGGGGGCAGGAGCTGGAAGGAGGGATAGGAGCGGAAGGGCTCCTACCAGCAAGGCTGGGCACCCCGAATTCCTGACCCCCGAGCCTCTGACTGAGCTGTGGGTGCTGCTCTGGCTCCCTCTGGCTGGGGTGGGTTTCCTCCTCCTAAGGCACAGCAATGCTGAGATGGGTAAGGTGAAACACAGGTGCTGGTGTTGAAATGCTAATATTGTGTTAAATACTGATATTAAAGGTGATGATGTACCTGTGCATGCAGAAGGGGGTCTGGGTTGTGTCTGCTCAGAGACTGACCACCAGCCCACACAACACTAATCCAGTGAATAGCTACGATGGGTTTTTAGTTTCATGTTGTGGAGGCCAAACGCCACAGAAAAAGGCAGGAAAATCAGAGAATGGTTTGGGATGGAAGGGACCTTCAAAGATCATCTAGTTCCAACCCCTTACCGTGGGCAGGGACACTTTTACTAGACCAGGTTGCTCAAAGCCCCATCCAACCTGACCTGAACACTTTCAGAGACGGGGCATTCGTGTTTGGGCAACCTGGTTCAGTGTCTGACCACTTGCATCGTAAAAAACATCTTCCTTAGAAAATAATGGCACGTGTTGGTGGTGGCAGAGTGTAAGTAATGCTAGAATGGTGTCTTCAGTGTTATGTACAGCACCCACCAAAACAGAGACAGACTTTCTTACTTTTTACTCTCCCAAGTAGTATCCCATGTCTGGGTAATTTGCTGCTGCAGCAGCAGCGTGTGTGTCGCACCTTCTCGCTCGTCTTCAGGTGGAAAACAGCTTCAGGTATTTTCACTTGTAACGTGAGAATCGAAGCATTTGGCTCTGCAGCTATAAAAATAGGCTTGGCATGACCCGGGCCGGTGGCAGAGGACTTGAGATAAGCAGCTGTGAGAGTCCTGTCACGGCTGCGCGCCCGCCTGGGGAAGCGGCCTGTGGGGAAGTGGGGCTGAGGAGAAGTAACCAGTGCCCCGGGGCTGCCGTGACGTTCCCACCATTCTGGGAGAGCGGGTGCGCGGCTCGACTTGCTTCTGTTTCCGCAGTGTGGCCTTTCCCTCCCCGTGCTGTGGTCTGGTGCTGGAGCAGGATCTCAGCATCGTGCCCAGGGAAATGGGAGTCACAGGGACCATGGGACACCAGCCTCTGCAGTAGAATGCCCAGACTACCCTCGTTTCTCTTGTGCAGCCTCCCCAGAGTGCTGGGACTGAGGAGCGATCTTGTTTCAATTAGTTTCTACATGCCAGATTGGAAAACAAACAAACAAACAACAAAACTACAAACAAACAAAAACCCCAAAACACAAAACACCCCCCCCCCCCCCCAATAAAAAATGCCACCACAACAACAAAAACCCCAAACAAAACAAAACCCAAACAAATCCCAGTTTACCCAGTGGCAGTGTTGGATCTGGCAGAGCCCATGTTGGCACTAGTGTAGAGGCTTGAATGTTGGTATTTCCACGGGTGAATAAATGCTTGGAGCGTTAGGTCTTTACGCTGAAATATAATGTTGTCTGTGCTTATCTTCAAGTGTGGTGAGCCCTTATCGTTAGAAAGGAAACACAGCCTTCCTACAGCCCTTAGAGGAGTCCTCCTTCATCCTTTTTCTTACGTACTTTTCCAGATAAGATCTGCAACTTATTTCTTGGTGGGGAAAGCCTAATAAGAAATACTTTCTCCTAGGTGCTGTATTGTATCAAAACCTGTTTGTAGAATTTTGCAGAATTCAGCAAAGACAGTGTGGCTGGTGTAAAGCCAAGACATTGAGCCACTGTCGTTAGTGGCCTTGCATAACCAATGGGGCTCTTATCCAGCAAAAGCCTGAATTTTAGGGAGGCCTTAGTGAAAGTAACAACCTGTTAACCATCCAAGTTTTGAACTTTTAGAGAAATCAAATCAAGATGGTATGAAAGGCCTAGAGATGTCCCCAAACATTTATGCTGGGGGTTACCACTGGCTAGCAGCACCTTCATGCTCGCCATCCTGGGCTGTGTCCTACCTTGGTGCAGCTCAGAAGCCTCCACCTGAGCTTGTAACACCCAGTGCTTGCAGTGCTCTCCTGCTGGGCTCTGAGGGGTGAGGATGAAAACGGAACTAAGGTGGTCCTCAGCACATCTGAGCTCTGGATCTCACCTTGGGTTATGGTCACCAACTAGGTGCTCCTAGGTGGTGAGATGGTTGAGGCCATGTGGGATCCAACTTCGTAACTGCCCCATCTCTCCCTTAGCAGGTATATTGGTCCTATGGAAGGCTTCGGAGATGCTGCACAGAGCCAGGCGAGCAACCCGTGCTATCTAGAGTGCCCTTTTGGCAGGCTGGGGTTGTCTGGGTTGATGTGAAAACCACCTTTCTCCTGCAGCTGGAGCAGAGGGATGGTGAGGGGCTGGGAAGCGGGGACATCCACAAGTCCCTCCCTGTGTCCTCCTGCCTGGTGGTGGGCTATTGGTTCAGCCAGATGCTCGCCTCCTCTAGCAGGGCTAATTACTGTCACCATGTCTATTGTGAGACTCTAATTGTTTGTGAATCATTGCAGGATAGAGGAAACTACATGAAGAAGCGTAATTAGCGTTCAGGGTTTGGAGTGCTTCTCTGACTCAAAGAGCTGAGATTATGCTTTATTTAAGCAGTTAGTTCAATTTCACCGTCCTAAAAAAAACCCGCTTTATTTTTATGGTCATCTGAATTGTTTGATTTGCTCTTTTCTCCCAATTCACATGCTTGAACAGCTTAGAGTGCCTCTTGCAGCTATTAACTGCATCCTCTGGGAAAGACCCTGTACTGTTAGCTCCTTCCACTTCTCGGGAAGAGCTTTCTCCCGATTTCAGGTAAAGTGTTCTCTTGGCAGACTCCTGCTTTTGCTTCTTGGGCTTGTTTTTCTTTCAGCGCCCAGCTTTCTGATGGAGGAGGAGCACTGAGCTTCTGAGAATTAATCTAGAGGTATGCTTTATACTTCGTGGCTTCATACTGCAGTGGGAGCCTGCCGGGATGCTGGGCTGTGGCTGTAGTCACAAATCCCTCCGTTTGGTGGCCTTGTCTTACAGAAATAACCTAGCCTGATTGAAAAAATAAAAAAAAATGAGGGTCTGAGTATTTAAAGCAAGGCTTTGGCACAATCCAGCTAAGCGTAGGTTGCCTACGGCCGAGAGCAGCTTCAGCTTTGGAGTTGATGAGCATCTACCCAAATTAGTTTGGGTCCAGGTACTGTGGTGGTGGTCCTCTGTCCGTTTTCTCTGAAAGGCTCGATTTGGCAGATGTTCTTGAAGCACACCTTGTTCTCCAGATGCGCTGGTCTCAGCTGCAATGGGAACCTCAAGTCTTTTTCTTCCAAGTAGACCAAGGAGAAGTAGAAAAGCAGTTTTCTCTCTCCTTCAAACTTCCGTGGTGGTCGGTTTGTTTGTGCAGTGGCTAAAGCTGTTCCCCAGGATGCTGGAGGCGCAGGCTGGACTCTTGCCTTCTGTGTGACCCCTTTGGTTTTGGGAGAGGGGGTATAAGCGCTTGATTTGGGAGGTTCAGGGCTGTGGCACGTGGGTGGGAAGAGGTGCCTCCTTGTTCTTCGCATCTGGCCTGCTGTTCCCCAGCTTTTAAAAGCGCCGTCAGAATTTCTGCCCAACTAATTGCAGATACCACATGTTATTGCTTATTTGAACTAGGCTGACCTTTACTTCCCGCTTTGTGTTAAATTTATGAGTGTGCGTTAAACAAAGGATCCCAGCTGTGGGGACCAGATGTCTTATTTAAAAAAACAAAGTAAAACTGTAAGGGTAATATTGCTCAGTATTGTGGTACTACAGGCTTCCTTGTCACTTAGCCTCAGATTTAACTCCCTCTCTTTTCTTTTTCTTCATTTCCCCTCCCCCCCCGCCAAAAAAAAAAAAAAAAGCCATTGCAGCTTTGGCCTTCAGATTTTTTTGTGTTATTTTTTGAACATTTATTTTAATTTATTGGTCCAAACCTCCTAAGTGATCAGTCCAAGTCCCTCTGCCTTGCAGCATGGCTTAATTGCTGAAGTGACCCCCCCAATTCATGGGAAGGCATTTGAGTAGTTCTGAAATTTAAAATATGACAGAGGTGAGCAGAAATCGTCTTGCTCTATGTCGAGGGTTCCTTAATTCATGTGCTGTTGGGCCCGGCATGATTATTAGTGCCTTGGACTGTCTCTTGAGTATTGTCCTAAAAGATGGAAATAATACATAGTTTTTCAGTTCCGGTTTTTAGTCTGGGTTCAAGTTTAATCACCCTCTGCCCAGCGTCTCAGTAGTTTAAAAGAATTTTTGAAATACCATGTGGATAATTAACACTGATCTGGGAAGGGAGCTTGCATTCTTTAGTTTGAAAGATACGGTATGTTTAGTAAAAATTGGTGTTACATTAACTTTCTGTGAACATGTTCCTTTTTCTAGATTAGTTGTGAGCATGACACAGGATAACGTGTAATGGGATCTTTGATCTTTCTGGAAGCATGTAAGGAACTATGTGTTTAAAGATGAAGAGCACTGCGCTCGTGATAGTTCATTTGAGACCCTGATTGTTGTAAAATATCCTTGGCTAATTTTTTTTTTCCATGAAGAAATCCTCAACAATTTCATTGTGCATGATGTCCTGTTTGCATCTCTTTTGGTTACAGACTGACCTCTGTGAAAGGGAGACACTCCCACCTCTTGCAGAATTTCAAGTGTTTCCTTGCTAATTTTTATAGTTCAGATTATTTGTGGTATTATGTCCATCATATGCATGTACATTTGATAAAAATGGGTTTGCAGTTAGAAGTACAACACTCTTGATTTACTTGGAGGTATACCAGTTTCCGGTACTGAAGCAATAAAATAGGCACAGAAATAGATATGTTTCAAAAATAGCATTGAAATAGATACCAAGTAAGGTGTGGGATTTGTAGTGAGTTTTCCAGTTTTGTTTTCTGGACTCAATTCTGAAATAATATGTATAAGTGTTCCCTCTACCTGAAATTCACCTTACAGCTGAAGTAATCAGGTGTATTGAGGAGAAGCGTATAATTTCAGTAGACGTGCGTCCTTTTCCACCTCTTTGGTATTTGTCAGAAGTATACACTACACCTGAAACTTGCGTATGAATTTTAGCTTGGGAACATTCTTTCTGCATGAAACAAACCCTCTACCTTTTGAGGAACCTGCAGAGGCTTTGCAAACCTACATTTCCATCTCGCCTTAGTGTAGTTAGTGTGCAGTTTACTGCTTCCCTGAAATAGTTCTGCGTCTTGGGAGGTCAAAAAGCGGACGAGAAGTTGGTGGATTAGCTTGTTAAAGGGCAAGTGGCACTCTGGATTTTAAGTTCCTCCCAAAAATCTGGTCACATATAGACTAAAAAGAAAAACATTATGGGTATTTTGGGAATGAAACCAGTCTAGCAATTCTTCTTTTTCTGTTTCCTTTTAATGTTTGACTGTTCTGTGGGTATAAATGGTTTCACAGTTACCCATGATACAGAAGAGGTCTGCTGCATCCTACCTGAAGGGATGTTAATGCATCAACATGTGAGCCAGAGACCCTCTATATAATTTATGTGTACCTGTGAGCCAGAGATCCTTTTATGAGCAGATCCCGTTTTGTAAGAGACCCTTCCATGGAACAAGCTGTCAGGACATTTTGTTAGAAAGGTGCTTGCTTGCGAGCTAGGTGTTTTTCAAAGCATGTTTCAAAATCAGTGTACAAGTGTACAGTGTAGTTTCTTGTTTGTTTGTTCAGGGATTTTTAGGTTGTTGCAGTGAGAAGTGTACACTTTTTTCCTTTCAGTCTTAGTTCTGGCTCCTCTTAGTTGTCCTTAGTTAATATTTTAGCTGTGGGTAGTTTAGAAAAAGGAGGTAATTAATTTGCAAAGTTGAAGGAGGAATGTTTTTTTTTTTTGTTTTAATACTTTGTAAGCAAAATGGAAATTATAAGCAGAAGTAAACAGTGAGAAGAGGAATTGGTTTTTCTGGTCAGTTATTCAGGAACAGAAAAATGACTTAATTTTGCACAGGCTAAGAAGTAAAACAGCTACTTCTGTGCTTTCATGCAGTTTTTCCCGATTTCTGGAAAAGAAGCATTGCACAAATGAGATGTTCACTAAATGTTCTCTTGGGATTTTGGTTGCATTTACTGTTAGTTGACTTTTTTCCATGACTTTAGTGAAATGAAAAAGAAATTTTTCTCCTAGATCTGTCATCTGGGTAAAGTATTGGGGCACTTCATAACTTTGTTCTGTTTCTTTCTTGTAATGTCCCAAGTCTTTTGAAATTTGAAAGTTAAACCCTATTTTTGCTCTCTGCATCATTTGATGATGCTGTCTTACTGGCTTTAACCCAGCTCAATGAAGTTGGCACTCTACTTTCTGTGAACATGGATGGTTTGCTATCTTTTATACTTGGATGAGGTTTTTTGTCTTTTTCTTGCAGTTACTGGAGTGCATTTAGCATTTTCTGATATTATATGTATTATCGGTCTCCAAATTTAGTTCCTTTTTTTAAGTAGATGGCTGTGATATCTTGACGTAAGCAAACTGGTGCAGAATAATCTCTCACCCATACCGTTTTCAGCTTCTGCTTGGCTTTGAAAGCATCATCAATGGTGTGTGTGACTGCAAGGAGGAAGTAGTTGATGCAATTTTCTTTGCTCTTGGAAGGCTTTTGATGCTGTTCCATGTGAGCTTCTTATACCTCCTAGACCAGAAGGTGGTTACACTGCTGCTTTGTTGTGCCATACTCAAATTAATTAGCTGTGGTTCATTGTCCAGGTGAGAAGACATTTCAGATGAGGACTTTATAGGTCTCATTTCATTGTTTCCTTTAATCACTTAGATGATGGGCTAGAGAACACAATTATAAGAACTGCACATAGTGGCAAGGGCTGGCAAAGCCTTTGGAGGCTGAGAATAGTTCCTTTTATGCTGGATTAATGGTGAAGGAACAAAAATACAGCTGTACATATGGCATTTAGGCTGGAAAAATTAAAGATGCAAAGAGAAGATGTAGTATTGTGGAAAACTTCCTAGAGAATCCGGTGGCTTAAGCACAGGTGGTAAAGCCAGTCCTTGCCGTCTGTCATCCCTCTCCATAGAAGTTGTGCCTCTGCAGGATATACCGTATAGGGGAACTGCACACAGAGCTGCTCCTGTATTGCTCTTTGTAGGTGCCATAAGCCAGTTCTGAGTTACTTGAATAAGCCAGCTTGCAAATCGTGGCATATGAATAACTTTTTGATGCATAGTTTGTTTCTGCAGGAAAGGCCAGCAACTCCAGCTGACCTCCAGACTGGAAAGTCTTTTGGGGGGTCAGCAGTTGCCCCAGCTTTCAAAAACTGCGTTTGCCTGTGTGTATGTCGAGTGCTCAATTTACAGTGGGATACTGCTGCAAACTCTTTTGGATACTTTGGTGTGTACGCAAGATACAGGAGGTGATTTTCTACTCTTCTTACAGCTGGTACCTTACCGGTAGTGAGCATCATGTCCAGTTTGGAGTGTCACGCTTAAAAATAAGCTGGAGAGATTCCAATTTAAGCTCAAGAATAATGAGCTGTTTGAAAAATATGACCCCTAAGGATGAGATGAGGCAATTGGGCTTTCTTTAGAAAAAGAGAATTCATTCAAGGGTGGGCAAGTATGGTGATACTTTTTTAGTATGTCAAGCATTAACATAAAAAGTGCTTGTGGTAAATTACTCTCTCTGTGTTGGGGAGCAGAATTAATTTCCAGCTAGAGAGTTTAAGATTGTGGTGGTTGCCTTGTTTGGTTGCTGGGGTTTGTTTGCTTGTTTTTCCTCTGAAAGAATACTTAGTGAAAATAGTGGAACAGGCTAATCAGGGAAGTTGTTGCATCTTGGTTGTGAGAGGTTTTGAAGAACAGGTTAGACAAATACCGCTTATGGCATAGGTGTGTTTATCCAGCTTCAGAGCAGGGCTAGAACGGTAACTTCTTCGGGTGCCCTCAGGTCTTTCCACTTCAATTCTGTGTTTATATATGTATATATGATGCAAAACTGGAAATGCAAAGAACTCCATATGTTTTGATCTTCTAATCTAGTTTACCTTTCACATTTTGAGCATTTGTACATTGCAGCGTAAAACAGGGAAAGAATTGCTATTGTTATTGTTATATTCTGGATTGTAATTTTGCAGCTTTAGATGTGAAAAGACTTGCAGGCTACAGAACTAAAAGTTGGCACTAATTCTCTCTCCCCCCGCTTTTGTTTGCAGGCCGCTTGGTCGGTGCCCTGGATGCTGTGTTAGACTCTAACGCACGTGTCGCTCCGTTTCGAATTTTACTCCAAGTCCCAGGCTCACAGGTTTACTCTGCCATTGCATGTGGTGAGTTATTGAACGGATCTGAAGTTTACTGGGCCATAGCTATTGGTGAGTCACAGACGGAAACCCCAAACTGGTTCTGAGCATGGTCAGTGTCAGCATGTCCAAGAAGCTCAAGGTAACCCCAGCTAGTAGTGTGTGCGTGGAAAGCTGTTGCCTATAGCTTGTTTAACAACCAAATTAACCCCTGGTTGAAATCCCAGATAGAAATTATGAGAAGATGTTAACAAGGAACATTAAGTTTCTATAGAAAGCTTGTTTGGCTGAGGGTATTTTGCATTAATTTTCTCTCTCTTGCAAAGTAGTATGGTTCTGTTCATATGTATAACTTTTCTTACAGTAGTAATAGTTCCTTATGGCAAGAAGCTGCTTAGTCTAGGCTTTCAGCGGTCTAGTCTTTCGCTTGCTTACTATGAAATGTCTTACCACACTTGATTATAAGGGAATATAACTGGAAAAATCAGAAGATGCTACGTGATTTAGGAGATAGATAAAGTTGTTGAGGGGGTACGTCTCATTGCCTGGTCTGTTGTGCACTAATCCCTTTTGCAGTGTCTCTGCAACCTTGGAAGGTTGAGGTCATCCTCAGGACAGTGGTATTGATGTGAATTGCAGCCTGGCCATGGCACACTAAGGGCCATCTGAATGCGCTTGTTCCATTCATCCTGTTCTTGCTTGGCCAGTCTGAAGGGCTGTTCTTATCCCTTCTGCTTCAATCTACAAAATCCTAGCATATAAATAGTAATAATGCTCTAACTTTCAGTCAGCCCTGAAGTGGTGAGGCAGTTGGACTAAATGATCATTGTAGGTCCCTTCCAACTGGACTTCTATTCTGTTCCTATTCTATTCTATTCTATTCTATTCTATTCTATTCTATTCTATTCTATTCTATTCTATTCTATTCTATTCTATTCTATTCTATTCTATTCTTTCCATTCCATTCCATTCTTATATGGATGAAGCCATGAAATAGTTAGCTAATGCAAGTTTTTACATGTTGCTGGTGTTTGACACAGTAGTCCTTTAAATAGCAGGGCAATCTGTATATTCACCCCCTTCCTCCATACAGGCTCATTCATTTCTGCCTTGGTTCAGCAGAGACCCCTCTGCATGTTCCCCTGTTAATACTGGGAATGTTTCCCTGTGCCAGATGTCTGTGAAGAAGCTTATGTAAAGTCCATTTGTGCTATTTTTGTTGTGGCTAGGTTTTCTTTGTTTTGCAATTGCTCTGTGCTTTATATCCCTACCCTCCTCCTTTTTACATTTAAATAATGCCATCTCATGGAGAAATTTAAAAGCTTCATGCTGTTACAGTCCTCTGGAAAAGTTCACTGGAAAAGTAAGCTCAGTGTTGCTATCATTGGCTTCTTGATCATTTGAATATATGTAATATTCCTTTCTGGGACTGATCCTTGCCCTATCCACACTCTTACTGCTTGCAGGTGTTTTTTTTCAATATTAAAGGAACTACAAATCACTACAAAAAACCTTACCTGGTTGCAGTGATTAAGGATTTTTCTGAGATAAACCGATCTAAAATTTTCTTTGGCTCTTCTGAATGGATGCTCAGCCCTGAGAAAATGAAATTTATTATAACAGAGTGGAAAGCAGAGGGCTCTGCTTTGTATGCTGTGTGGGTAGGATGTACGCGCTTTCCAGAGCTGCACAGAAATGGAGAACCATGGTAGCAGAAGTTGCTTCTGAATAGTATCTCTGCTGTGAAACCCTGACATGAGAGTCCCGGGGAGAGAGCTGGCGCTGGCAATAGGACTCAGAGGAGCATAGTGTCATAAAATCACAGGATAGTTTGGGTTGGAAGGCACCTTCAAAGGCCATCTACTCCAACCCCCTGCAATGAGCAGGGACATCTGCAACTAGATCAGGTTGCTCAGAGCCCCATCTGGCCTGGAATGTCTCCAGGGATGGGACAAAGGACTTGCCCTGTGCAGAAGTGGCCATTGCTACTTGCCCAGCTCTGCACTAACATCACATTAAGAGCTTTGCTACTGCATTTGGAAGGAACAGTGAGTCACATTAAGGTTCCTGCTGTATATCAAGGACAAGGGGTAGCTCCAGGAGCCTCCTTCCAGTCTCCTGGTATAATTTCATTAGGGGTAGCCATCATGTCATTAGGCAATTAATTACATTTTTAATGGTGTGTTGGCAGTCCTCTGTTCAAGGAGCTGTAGGCTTAAATGATGATACCTGTTTAAGGGTGAAATCTGTGTTACAGACTTTTACAGATCTCCAAGGGCTGTTAGGAGGTCTGTTCCCTGCCCAGCATGGCTGTTCTGGCAGAGATGTTTCAATCCAAATGGTTAGTCGTGTTACACCAGTACAGCAAGGAACAAAGCCTAACCTCAGCCCTAGTGTAGACCCACTTACTACTTTCTTTTCAGAAGGCTTGTGGGCAAAACCCAAGTCCCAGTTAAGCAAAGTAGCATTTGGGAGAGGGGGAGAGCAAAGGGATTGGTGAGAAGTGGGTTTGAAGGAGAGATTGTGAGGAGTGGGGCTGTGGTTGGACTAAATATCCATTTGGCACAGGTACATGAAGGTGGGTAAAAGGTGGAATAATGTGCTGTGCAGAACATCAGCACAAGAGGAAGAGTAAGGAAGAGATTGACAATGCTTGGGTCAAATCACAGGATGACGATAAGGCATGAAATAGAAATTAGAAATAAAGAAAGGACCCGAGCAGCTGTGGAATTTGCCTGACCAAATGAAAGGAGCAAAGAGGTCTTTCAGTATTTGAGCAGAATCCTTGGAGATACCTGAAGGGCAGCAGGAAGGAGTGCAGTAGCCCCTGTGGGAGATGGCCAGTGCCAGAGCCTGGGTCAGAGCAGCCTGAGCAGTGTGGATGCTGCTGTGGAAGGTGTCTTCCTCACGGCTTATTTCACTTCTTTCACCAGCTCTCCCATACAGTCGGTATCTTTTAGGCTGCTCAGAAATAACAATTCAACTCAATATTTGCTTTGCACAGCTATTTTAATATAAAATGACTATTTCTCGTGTTTTTAACTATTGATATATTATAATTATATATTAATAATTTGTTTTCTTTACCTAAAGGGTATATAAGTGTCTCTTCTTCCTTTTTAAAAAAAATTATTTAACCTTGATTAACTATATTTATGAAATTCCATCACAAGGCCTTCCTGTCAAGGAAGTTAAGGCTTGGAAAGTTTCCCTGCCATTTGGCATTCTGCGTGGAAAACAGAGCAGAGGAAGGTGGAAAATCCTTAGCTAAATTTATCATTTTTTTGTTGTGAGGGAACATGATGCCTCTCTTACGTACACACAAATCAAATTTTGAGATGAGTCTTCTATTTGAAATTCATTTCATAATTATATTCATCTGTGATTCCTATGTTTCTAACATCCAGGTACTTCTCTCCTTTCTTCCACCAGCAAAACATTAGAAAAAGCAACTTTTGACGCCTTTACTATTTTACCTATAACATGTAATCACTGATCAGTAAGAGCTTTAGGGGCCAGATTTCCTGCTAAGTGCCCTGTATGTTGCTCGTCTTGCTCTGATTTTTCTGTCATTGTGCGATAAAGTGACATTTCAGTTTAAAGCAGAAACAGCCAAAGCAAATAGGTTGTGACTGAAGTATTATTTCTGGAGTTAATGTGAACACATTACATTTAAAACAACAACAGCAAAACCCTTAAATAAGTCCTTAAGAAAACCCTGAAGATTTGGAAGTCTTTATTTGACCGAGATTTTCTGTTCACTCTATTTCTTCCCCAAACTGCAGAAAAGTGCTCTTGTAGACATTTTAGGTGTTGTTCAAGCAAAGTACTTTATTTTTAGGTACTTTAATTATTACAGAGAACTTGTCAAACATGATGCCAGTTATGAACATGTAAATTCCTCTCAAAGTGTGTGCATGTGTGTGGGGGGGTGTGTGCATATGCATGTACATACTGAAGGAGGGAGAAAGGAGGATCGGGGACTTTTGAGAACAGGACGTAAATCAAAGGTTTCCAGTGGCCGCTTAAGGAACGTCACGTCAAAATAAGCTGCAGTCTAGCACCTCAGAATGAAGTTTTGCTGGTTTTTTTGCTTTGACTTTTAATGCAGCATTTGCTGGCTGAGAGTGTTTGAGAAGATAAAAATACTAAAACTAAATCTCTAAAAATACTAAAACTAAATCTCTAAAACAATGAGGCTTATGTTTTTCTCTAACTATACTGTTATGAACTAGACCTTTTTGACCTCTTTGCTACTAAGAATTTTGAGGTTGAGAGTTCAGTTTCTCATAATGAATTTATGAAATACTGCATTTTTAAACTTTTTTTCTTCCTTTCAATTTTGTTTCATAGGATGTATTTCAATACACTGCTTTTTTACTTTTCTAGGTGCCACTGTAGAGGAGATAAACCAGCACTGGGAATGGCTGGAACAAAACTTGCTCCATACTTTGTCTGTGTTTGACAATAAAGAAGATATTGTTAGTTTTGTCAAAGGGAAAGTGAAGGTAAGGAAAATGTCTTACTTTCACCCTTGCAATTACATGTGATTTATTAGAAACAATGCCAGAAAGTTGTTGTAATTCGTATTTGGTTTTGTCCACCTAAACATTATTTTTTGGTGAAGTGTGCTGACCTATCTATGGTGTTCATTGTGTCTTCAGCTCATCACAAAATCTGCTCGCTTCTCATGTTTGTGTGTGATTTCTACACTTCTGTGTATCAGTGGGCTCACCGATCTATTTTCACACTGACTTGTAAGAAGCTGGGAAGTATTTATGCTATTGCGTTTTTATACATGGACTACACAGGTAGAGGCTTCTTGTGGAGCAAGGATTCTTAAATCTTTTGGCCATGTATTGCCATTGGTGTAGTGGTGCCGGCTGTGGCTTCGTGGTGAGCAGCAGCACCTCCCTGCTCGGTAGATACCTCACAAATAGTCCTACCCACGCCATGACTTGTAAGCCAGATTCACCCTGACCTGATGTAGGGTGAAAATACCTGTTCCATGGGTATAGGTGATTAGAGATAGAGGATGATGTATCAGTCTTCTGTGTGGCACTTGCATCTGATGTGGCCACCTATCTGTGCATCTCCACTGGCATTTCCTTGGAAGCATCTCAAAACCTAAGTATCTGAATCATTAGCCCCCCATCCCTGTCCAGCTCCCCTGTTCTTCTCTTCACTGTGATGTGCAGCTGAGCTTTCTTTAGCATCTGCTTTCAGTTCCTCCACCTTCCAAAACATTACGTTAAACACCTTCCCTTCCTGTATCTCAGCTTTTCCTCCTTATTACGTTTCTCCTCCTGTCTCCCATGTTTTTCCTAGCTTTAACCCATCGGTTACTCTTGCCTATTTACATACTCCTTGATGGGGCTCAGAGGTGTCATCAGCTGACAGCCACGGTGCCTGAATCTGCAGGCAGCACATCCGTGCAGGCAGCAACACAGTCCCCGCAGCACAGGGACAGGGGACGGGCCCTTGTGTAACGTCACCTGTGTCATGAGGATCCGGCACGGAAACTACCGGTAGCTTTACAGGATGCGAGGGTCGTGGCCGGGCACGGCCGTGAAGCTGCTGGCTGGCTGTGGGGTTGCAGAAACGAGCATCCTTTGGGAAGGCAGAAGAATTTTAGAAGTTAGGGAACTCGGTGACTGAAGAAGACCAGATTTAAAATAATGACGGCACCTGTGGTAAAACTTGGAAAGCTTGGCGTCCTTCTAGTAAAATACACGCTCCAAGAGGAGCTTGGTGGTGGCTGGCAGGGGTGCAGGTCTGCTGGTGACGACTTTACCTCAGGTCCCGCTGCATGCTTTTCCTTGCTGAGAGTTTTAGTGAGGTGCTCTTCCCCCTGTGCTCCCCTCTTTGGTCTGGAAAATTTGTGGGAACATGATGTTTTTGCTGAATTTCAACACTGCTGCTGTGATCTCCGTGGGCCCTGAAGTTAGGGAAGAAGGGAACAGAGAGGCAAAAGATCACCTTGTTAATCTTAGTTTTTATCCTGCTTTCTCAAAAAAACAACTTTGTTTAAGTGTACTGAAATGCTCTAATAAACTTAATCTCTCTTGATAACGCTGTGGCAGCCTGTTACCTAGCATAGCACATATTTAAAATTCTTCAGGTTTTATTAGTTAATGTTAAGTCCATGTTTTGGACCCTCGCCTCTACTGTAGATTTTTGGCATATTAGGACTGCTTGGTAACTGCAAATTATACCAGGTGCTGTAACATACAGATTGTTTGTCTGAATGGTACAATATGTACTTACCTCGTTTGTCGTAACACCGCTATTAAAATTCTCAACACGCAATTATATTTACATAGATGTTCTTGAAAACATGTTTTTAATGGTTCCAAGCATGTTACAAGTTAATGAGATGTCTCACTGCGTCGCCTCTGCGTAGGAAAATAGTACTGGTCAGCATACACAATTGTTACTCTACCTTTGCTCTGCATGCCCCAAATAACAGCAATCATAGGCAGTAGTGAAACTGTAAATATATGGTTTTGCCTGACTCATTGAAAAAACAATTTAAAAAAAGCCCCCAGAAGTTTTGGTTTGGAAGCATTCATAATGTGTGAGAGATGCAAACGCCACAGAAATTTCTCCATTTGTGAAAATTGCAAATTAACTTGAATTTCTTTGTGAGAAAATGTTGTGTTATTAAAATTTGGATGGGTAGCTTGTAGCAACTTGCTCGAGTGCGAATGCCATAGCTTTATCCTGATGTATTATTTCATTACGGACTCAGGCGCTGATTGCAGAGGAAACAAGCAGCAAGCTCGCCGAGCAGGAGGAAGAGCCTGAGAAGTTCCGAGAAGCCCTGGTGAAATTTGAATCCAGATTTAATTTTCCTGAAGCTGAGAAGCTGATCACCTATTATTCCTGTTGCTGTTGGAAAGGAAAAGTTCCTCGGCAAGGCTGGCTTTATTTGAGCATCAATCATCTCTGTTTTTATTCCTTCTTCCTGGGCAAAGAATGTAAGTGTAAATGTGTAAGAAACCTAATGCCAGGAAGAGATATAAATACAACTGGCTTTAAAAGCAAGAATAGCTGAAGTTTTTATGAAAAGCCTAGTTCGCCTCTGCAGTTTAGTTTCTGAGTGTTTTTGTTGCTCAGGTGAAACATGCTGTTTAATTCAGTATTAGTTTCATCCTTTATATTTTAGTATTAACCCACTGATAAAAATGAGAGTATAAGAGCGTGCAGACGCAGCTGCTATCTGGTTCTTATTCGTGCTGTGGTGAAGCAGCCTTAAAATGTAAGCGGCCTCCTACAGATTCTGAAATTGAGGCTTTTAGTGCCAAAAAATGTGTCCCTCCCCACAGACAGGGTGCAGGGTGATGGCTGCTGGGCAGCAGGGTAAGGCCTGGTGGGGCCAGAGGTGCCAGGGCCCATCTGCCTGCCTCAAAATAGCCCAGGAAACATAACGGGGGCCGTGCTCTGGAGAACCAGCTGAAAATTCAGAGGTTTAAAGGGGAAACAACAGCAATTTAGGGATTTCTTTGTGTTTCTGAGTAGCGGTGCAGGGAGGTCGCAAGAAGTGTGTCCCGAGGTTTTTGGACCTTCAGATGGTTCAGTGAGCTGTAAGACTTTGGTCATGGTGTTCCTCTGCAGACAAAGGGTTGTGTGATGGTGAAAAGCCTGTCAGAATAGATATTAGAAGGTAAAAAATTAGTGTAATAGACATTACACAGTAAAAATAAATGTAGCCATTTAAACTCTGTAGCGTTTCTCTGTTTAATAATATTGTGCATGAACTGATAACATTTTAAGTCCTGTTTATCCTGCTGGAACTTCAGCAAGGGCAGTAATGTAAACCTATAATGCTATAAATACAGCAAGAATTGTCAGTTACCAGAATTAGGAAAACTTTACCATTTACTGTCTGGATTTAACATTAGGATGGCTAGTCAAATAAAGCTGTGGATTTAAAAATGAAATATGTTAATATAAATATAAGAAAGATAGTAATTGGTAATTTCTTAGACCTAAAACATACAAAGACATGCTTAGAGTAAGAGATCCTTTTTTTCCCATATATTATTTCAGACCAATTATTTTGTCATGTCTGTAAAAGGTGGCAGAGTTAGATTTAAAATGCTGGTAAGTTTTGTTATAAAAACAAAAGTTGAGTTTTGCTGAGAAGACTATAATGGAGTCTGTTGATACATACTAGATATCCAAGTTCTTGTTTAGTCTTTTTGTTTTCTGTTTGGTATCAAATAATATCCTTTGTCAATCATTTCTTATTGCTATCATCACAAGCTTTCTCTTATTAAATCTGAGATAACTAGTCTGCCAAAGCACACAAAGCAAAAAAGTTACTTATTAATGATAGATAAAGGGAGAGGGAGGAGGGAGAGAGAAGAACTCTTTATATTGTTCAAAAAATTTTGTTTATACAATACAACAGATCATTAAATGATATTGGAAGTACAGAATCATGCTGTATTATTTAAGAAGAAATCGCTTCTAATCTCTTTTAATAATAATTCATTATGAAAATACAAAAGGCCCTCAGATGACTACATGTTTGCAACTTTTAATTTTGACCACCTTCATTCAGTGTTACAATTGGTCAAATTGCCTTTGTGTTCCAATGCATTTGCGTGGAAACATGAAATAAAAAGCTGAATTTTCTTCTGGTTAAACAGACTTCTGTAGCTCAGTGGGAAGCATAATATGTTGAAATGCGATTCTGGTAAGGCAGACCACTTCTATTTCAAAGCTAGTATTTTGACACATTTGTGAAATACTTGTATTACATTGAATAATCCAAATTTAATGTAGTTCTGGTCGTTACTATTTGAGAAGCTGATGCTGATTATATGTAGAACAAGTGATTAATTGTCTTTATTTTCAGGTAGCAATCACAAATCTGGTTAAATCTAGTCTTGAAAATGTTGCTAAGAAATCACATACATTGCATTCTTTGATACAGCACAGGGAAAAAAAGGCAAAACAAAACAAAAACCAAAATATGAGTTGCAATAAAAATAGTTCTTAAATGTCTTTTAACTCTGCAAAAAAATCCCCCCAAATTGTAGACTGAAATCTCTTTATAAGCAAAGCGTTAAGTGTTCTGCTTCTGGCAAGTCCGTCCCCTTCCCCGTGTTTTATTTGATGTTGAAATGACTTGGAATGCAATATTGGAACCTGTTTTCAGCTTCTCGTAAAATTAAGCTACGGCTTATGGGAGCATAAACTCTGTGGAACATTTTTTCCAGGACAAGTCCCCTTTTATTTAATCCTCGAAGCGTTTGCAGAATTTCAGAGGCTTAGAACGTCGGATTTCTTGAAAGGGCGTGCCAGGGTTTCTTCACATTTTTTGATTAAACTTCTGTTTTTCTAAAACTTTGAAGACTTCGGACCTTTCATCGGTAGTTTGGGTCCCTTACAGTCTGCTGGGCTGTTTCTGCAACCAGCACTGTAGAGCCCGTGTGGTTCCAACCTGCATGAACAATAGTGCTATTGCTGTTTAATCTTTCATCCCTTGGCTGTGCCCGTACAGATGATTTTACAACATTCGCAGCCGTTTGTGCGTGTTGACGCAGCTGTGCTTTATTTAAGTAAGAAAAAAATGTTATCTGCAAATAATCTTGACAGCTGTGGTTCATGTACTGCAGAGGACTTGCTG
Source organism: Columba livia (assembly GCF_036013475.1). Taxonomy (NCBI): domain Eukaryota; kingdom Metazoa; phylum Chordata; class Aves; order Columbiformes; family Columbidae; genus Columba; species Columba livia. The sequence goes on from NC_088602.1 coordinate 68,599,132, forward strand.
AGGGTAGCTCCGTAGGTAATTAGTGATCGCGGATAAGTGTCTTATATATATGACAATGTTTGTTATTACTGACTTTTTATAGCTTTATTGGCATCAGGAGACCGGCTAGGGATGTTGTGGGGTGTAGCCTTGATGTTATTGGCACAGAGAATCTTGGGAAGCTTCCAGCAGTTGTTAAATAGAAATTTAATCTATTTTCAAAGTCCTTTCCAGCCTAATTTCTACCCAGAGATTCATGCGAGAGAGGCAAGTAACATCCTGCAGTGGTTATCTAAAATAAGCTGATTCGGTTTACCATTTGCATTTATATGATTCAGCAGTGTTTAACTGTAGAGAACAGTTTCCTGTATTTTTTTCTTTCCTATAGACAACTCTGACTACAGCTAATGTTTAGGGCAAGATTTACCTGAGCGCCTTTTAAGTAAAAAGTAACCAAGATGGGAAGAAAATGTCCATATGCAAAAGCTTCCTTTTATATGGAAGTTATCTTTATTTTAAAAGTTGAAGTACTGTGCATGTAATTCTGTTTCCACCTGCCTATAGTTTTATTTCTGGGAGATTACAAAGCATTTTCCTGTTTTCTTTCTCTTCTCAAACTGAACTATGTATTCTGGTAGTAATGAAGCCGGCTGCAGAATGGCTTGTAAAAGAGCTGGGAGCACAGCTTATGGCAGGTGTTCTGCAAAGGCAGAGCTCCACAGTTCAGCACTTCTTAAGAAAATAAGTAAAATTTTGAAGGGAAGAGTATGAAAAAGACAGTCTTTTGTGGTGGGGGGAGAATGGACGTAGAGTAATAGGGATTTCAGCTTTTGCTTGGTCTTTAAAAATGGGTCTTTCTCCCCTTCAGTTCTTTGAGTTTCATTCTGAATTTGCTTATTTCCCAAATCTGAAAAATGTAAGCAGAGTTTCTAACCCGCTTTTGCTTTTTTTCTCTGATTTCAGTGAAACTTGTCATTCCTTGGGTTGAGGTCCAGAAGCTGGAAAGAACCTCCAATGTCTTCATGACTGACACGGTCCGCGTCACCACCCCGAATAAAGAGCGTGACTTCTCCACGTTCCTCAACATTGCCGAGGCTTTCAGGATCATGGAGCAGCTGGCAGATGTGACTCTCCGAAGGCTACTGGATAATGAGATCTTTGAGCTGGATCCAGGCCTACAGGATCCTACTCAGATTACCAAGAGGTAAATAGCTTAAGTTGTTCTCCCTTGTGTGAGCAGAGGTGCGGCGGTAGCTTTGTGCTTTACTTTGTCAGCTGGGTAAGATTTCAAAGGTTTACTTGACTGGGCACGAAAGAGATTTTGTAATGTATTACAAATAGGTACATTTTGACTTGTGTGCAAGATACTTTTTTCCATTTTATATTCTTCCCTTTAACATGACTGTGTTTTTTTGTTTTCTTGGTTTAAAACTACCATTCCCTGTTGAAAAGTAGATTGCAGCAAGGCATATTTTCAGTCTTCTCTGAAGAACAACATTATTTTGTTTGTAATTTTGGCAATGTGTGGGCTTTGCCAGTGGCGTCAATTCTGTAGAATTACTGCTTTTGACCGTATCCGAAATGTGGAGTTTCCCACTAGCGTGGTTGCTATAGCTGACTTAGCAAGTAGTTATAGGACTTAAAAAACCCACAGGCAGTTGCAGCAGATTAATATGCTATTGTCAGCTCTACCCTAAGCATCCCCAAAATGCATCTCTGCATTCCTCTCCCACTACAGAAATGCATTGGGCTCTCAGGGAGAAGGTCGATAACTATTTCTCTGCTGGTAGCACAACACACAACTTTTGTGTTTTATTTGCTGCTGTGGGAAAGGGGAAGGGAAACTGCCCAGAGGAATTTTAGGTGGGCAGGGTGGAATAGGCCAAACTGGAATCTGGCTGAGACATCAGGGTTAAGGTGCTGGTTTAAAATACTTCTTTTCTGAGTGGGGTGTGTGTGGAGTGCTCATCCCCTTCCCTGCTCTTCCATCTTCTCCGTTGGCCAGAGCTATGAAGGGAATTACCCAGGTGTTGCTTCCTGGCCAAGACATGAGGCACATGTGGTATCGTTTCCCAAAAAACAGAGAGGTGTCCAGTAGCCGTCCTTTTGCTTCCGAGGGGCATTTTTGCAGTGATGTGAGGTATGCGTCTCGGCTAAATGCTTCTGCAAAGCTTCATAATGGAGTTTAAAACAATAAAATGCACTTTCTCTGCAATTTCATATGTACACACAGTAAGGAAAATCACTGACACCAGGATTCCATCAAGGACTTCATTTGAGGTGACCAGCGGTGAGCAGTCACAAACATCTTTGCAGGCTTTTTTGTTCTTTTTCTATAGCCAGGGTCCCTTTAAACACAAGAGCTACTCTTCTTTTTACAATATGTGTGCAACTGGATACTTTTAACATAGTAGGCCTTTAGCCCAAGAAATGTAGGATATGTACTTTGACTAATGTAGGATATGGCTTTGAGATATAGGTTGTATCTAAGCCCCTTCTCTGCTTTACCATTCCACCCTACTCCTGCTTTTGCACTGAAAAGTTAGATGCGCAAAGCAAGGAAAGTAAATCCAGAGGAGTTGTAACAAAAAACTGGGGGGAGTTATTTTCAGTGTCTACTGATTTTTTTTTTAACTCATCATTGTCACTTCCCAAAAGAGTCTTTGAACCAGGGGCACTGACTGAGTGGAAAACTACAAAGAAACGAAAATTACAGTTGCAAAGAGAAGCGTGAGCTTAGCAATACGCTGTAATAAAGAGGTTCTCAGGGTATCAACCTGTACGTACCTTGGGGCATTTTGGAAAAGTAGTATGTCTGTTAGCAAACAAGCAACAGAAACCATCCCACGCACTCAAACGGTTTTTTTTCCTTGCCTTCCCTCCAACCTAAAAAAGCCAAACCAAAACAAAGAAAGAGGGGCTGGACAGAGGAGAAGTAAGGATAAAAATATATGTACTGGATAGTTCCTTGGCAAGATGTTCTCTAACCTGTGCTGATACTAATGTGCTTGAACTTGAGATGGCAGAAAGGAAAACATGGAAACATGGAAGATGCCCAAATCCAATTTCCTTTTCACAAATTAAGTAGTGGTTGGATAAGTTGCTGTTTCTGGTGCCCTTTGTCACACTTCAGCAACCACTTTGATGTAACATGATTAAGCAAGACTGTAGTTTAAATAGTGGATAAACTGGTTTTTAATGCTAACATGTTTTGGGGGCTGAGCTTTTTTGGTGTGTGAAGTTTTTGTTCATGCTTTTTTTCCTGAAGCCTTTGTAGTACTACAAGAACAACTATTTTTCTCTCAACATTTTTTAGTTAATAATTGTCTTTGCTAATTCCTGTGCATGATTTGGAGGCAAATAGTAGCGCGTCAAAATGAAAGCAACAATCCACACATCATTAAAACTATTCCAGCTGTATCAAATTAAGTTGCTGCAGATTCTTTATGTTTGTTAGGCTTTCTTTTGCAAGAAGCTCATCTCAGTATCTTTATTAAAAAACAAAACAAAACATTCTTAATGTCATCATGATCTGTGTATTCTCCATTCTGAAAACCAGAAACCTTTGGTGCTGTTGCTGAGGCTCTTCGGGGGTCATTCTGCTGAGCAGTGGAGGGATGGGACTCAGAGAGGCTGCAGGATTAGTCCCTCAGTCTGTGACACAAATTGTGTTATGGCCAGAGTCAAACAAGTTAATGTACAAGTTTCTGTGCTGCTTAATGAGAGGATAAGGCTTGGAACTGTGGATTATGAAGGAACTAACAGCAATTAAGTTAATTGCCATAAGGAGCAAAGGAAAGCTGAGGTGTTTGCTAACTGCAAATGCCATTTCTTGCAGATATTTTCATGTGCCATACAACTGTGCTGGAACGTAGGGCAGCTGTTTTTCATTTTTAAGAAGAAGGTAGCTAAAATCTCTGGTATAGGTCTCTTGTGCTTCTTATTTCCATCTCTTTCAGGATGCAAGAACATCCGTTGCATTCCTCAAACGTAATGAGGAAATTGGCCAGAGCAGAACCCACAATTTAAAAGCTTTAGCGCCGGTGTCAGTGAAGTTTCAAACGTATGATGTGTTTCTACAGGCTCTAACCACCTCGGTTTATTTTCTTTGTTTCTAACTGTGACTTGCCAATGAGGGTGGTTTTGCTTCATACGAAGATAAAGAAGGTTTTAAATGCTGATCTAAGCTGAAAAGAAACGGTTTGAAGTATCTTGAATCGTAAATGCCGTTTCAGCCCACATTAATTCCTTCAGAGAGGGAATCCAAGAATGCCATAAACCTGCAGCTACAAGGAGGATGTGACTAGAAAGAACCTTCTTTTATTTCATCTGCTTGGTGAAAGGCAGGGTTTGGGATTATCTCTATTTATAGTCATTCATAACAGATGATTGCCTGACATGTTTTAAGAGTTTCCAGTAACGGAAATATCAGGATCCATACCGGTACTTCACTGACCTGTCATTGAAAAGTCTTTCTGAAGTCTAATTTGAATCTTATGTGCTGTTTCTTAAGTCTGTTACTTCTTGTCCCACCCAGTCCTATTGAAGAGATCAGATGTTCTTTCTCTAGAGCAACTATTTGTGTATTGGGAGGCTTGTATGCATCTCCTCTCCTCCACTGCTCTAGTTCAGCCAAGTTTTTTCTTATCAGCCCTGATTTTAGCCCTTCTGGCTGCTCTTCTCTGGACATCTGTGGTAGGCCTGGGGTGGTGAGATACAGGATCACGCTTGATGCTTTGCTGGTGCTGACCAGGGCAGGAACAATATGACGATCTCTGCGGCAGCTCCAACACTGTTGTGCTCCATCTTGGTGCAGCTTCTGCAGCCCGGCGTGGTGCTCCTCTTTCTCCTGGGAGCCTGAAGCTCTTGGCTGATGTTTGGCTTGTGATCCCTTGTAGGGTTTAATAACGACAGTCTCTGATCCATCATGCAGATGGCTGATGAAGAGGTTGAACAGAAGCTAGTCCAGGACATACCCCCAAGGAGGTCCTCTCAATACAGACTTCCGCTTACCGAGGAGCGTTTGAGAGCTGCTTTTTGGGGTACCCTTTTTCAGCTGCCTCAGTACAGCGGTTTTACCCTTTGATCCAGTTTTATTAGTTCCAGGCAATATCAAGACTCGCATGAAGTCTGGCTAAAAATATCCATTGCATCTTCTCCATCTACAAGTCCAGTGTTCCTGCTGCGTAAGGGAACGATGTTCAGTTTACATGTGTCTGGACAAGTTTTTGTTGGCTCTTCTCAGATAACTTCTAGCTTGCTTACGAGAAGCCTTTCTTGCCATGCAAATTCAGCAGTTCTTCCAATAAGCAAGATATATATTGTTGGATGTGTTATTTCCAAAATCTATAACTGTGGACTCTGAAGAGCAAGAAGAGTCTTTTAATCCATCTCTAAAAGCAAGAGGTCAACTAGTCTGTTTAGATGTTAGGCAGCAAGTGACTCAGTAGAGCTAAAATTTTGCCAAGTTCTGTTAGTTTTAAAGCAGAGAAAAACATTTGACGGCGAGGACACACATTTTAGTGTCCTGATTCTTTTAGGCATTCTGTTAGTTTTGTGTGTTATTTCCTTTAATTTAAAATTCTTGGAAGGTAACGTAGGGGTCACGCACAAGGAGTTATCGCAGTTGAGACTTGCCGTTCACTTTGAAGTGCTGGAGTTGGAGGCGGTCCAGGATCCCGAAACATGCAAGTCGGGAACTGCGCTTGGAAAGAATTGCTGAGTTTTCTGAAAAGTAAGGAGCAAGGCAATTGCATCTTCTCGCCTTTTATTCTTCCGATGCACGTGTGAATACTCAGTAAACATTATTTTTACATGATGATACGATTCCTTCTTTTTCTTAAGTAGAGCTCAGGACGCTGCATTTGCTTAAAAACCAAACCACCATGGAAATTATTAAGTTAGAGGAGAAAATTTCAAACACATTGGGCTGCAGGTGGAAAGTTTGCGTTTCTGTTGGGCAGTGGAGGTTTTGTGAAACTCAAAATGGAAGCTGTGGGTCCTGGCGATGTGGGCCAGTCGCTGCATCTTTGTTGTATCATGTTTAAACAATTGTCTGTCTTGTTTTAGGAGCTAATTTTGTTTGTGGGTTGTTTTGGTTTTTTTTTTTTTTTTGAGTTACAGGGTTTGGGTTTTTTTAACGAGCTCTAATTTTGTTTGGCTGTATTTATGAAGGGAAGCAATTGCTTTAAGCCCTAGCATTTGCTTCCCTGACAGGAAATATTTTCACAGTGTGCCACTTTCTAATAAAACCTCTTGTTTGAGCCCACAGTGGTAGGTGCTGACAGCATTTCATCCCTGTGCTACCATTTTGCTTTCCGGGATCCCTCCCACCAGGAGTCTGGCCCCTGTTTTGGGACTGGTCCCCAGGGCAGCCCTGGCTGTGGGGAGGTCTCCATGGTGGCCCTGTGTGACCCATGAGTCACAGGAGACAGGCAGTTCCAGGGATGTTGGGGTTGGCAGCCTTTCTCTGGAATGGAGTGAGGGGGCTGGACACAGTGCTCGCTGAATTTACGTAGTTTTCAGATACGGGAAATGTCATTCTTCGGCTTAAAAACGTGTGGCTTCTTGTCTGAATAGGCCCCACACCTGGAGCCTGCAGGCCAAAGAGATGGCGCAAAATCCCGAAAACTCAGAAACCGCAGATTTTGGAGCATTAGAAACAGTCAGCTCTCAAATAACAGACAATCTATGCCTCAGCAGAGGTCCCACTGTTCTATATGATGCCTCTTTTCGTGTAAAGGTGTAGAAATTTTAACAGCTGAGTAGATCCAGGGAGGGTCTTACCTTCTCAGCACAATAGCAGGAGAGCACAGCTCTACCGAGACCCGACTGCAGATGCTATCAGCAGCATTCATCTGTGCTGTGCAGAAATGGAAAATATTTTAGTGCTGAGTTAACTAGGAAGGCATATCCTGATCCAGCTTTGTCACAATAGCAGATCTCTGCGGGCACTTATCAGACTTGCTCTCGCTGTGGAATTTTAACTCGGGAGCAACCTTTTTGCCTTCCTTCACAAAGAGGGTTTCTCTTTGTTCTTTGTGAAAAACAAAACAAAACCAAAAAGCAACAAAACAGGAGACAATTTGTCTGTTTTCCTTGGATAATCTTATTAAGGAAGATAATGCTTGAGAAGGAAACAGCAGCCCAATGCTGGTCGAGTGCGTTCTGTCTTTTCTGTTGGTCGCAGATACAGATCCTCCCTTCTCAGGTCTCGGTTTGTTCTCGATTGTCTTCCTCCCTGTTTCACGTGGCTTTAGTTTTCTCTGCAAATGAAACTGAAATAACCCCCCTCCCCCTAATTGATTTACTTACTGAAGCAGCAGCTTCATCTGTCTCAGCTTATTTATGAACAGCAGGGCTGGGGGAGGGTGTCTGCAGAAGAGGAGGGTGAAGGAAGGAGCGAAGAGGGGACTTAGAGCACCAAGGTACCACTCCCTGTTATGCTTCGGCCCACGCGTTAAATTCTTTCAATGGAACAAAGTCAAGCTATTTTTTTTTCCCTAAGGTGAATCATGTTTGGAAAAATTTACTTATAGTAAAGAAAATGATGGAATTTAAGGCCTAATGTTTCTGGAACTGCTGGTGATGAGCTAATAGCCATGGCCTGTTTATAATGTAATTGCATAGCTCTTGAAATTGCTGCAGACTTCTTCATTAAAAAGGAGGAGAAAAAAAGAAATCCCCAAAGCCAAGTATAAAAAAAATCCCCAAAGTCTGTATAACCATAGCTCAGTAGTGAAAGCTTCATTTATGTAAACTTTTTCTCTCCACATAAATGTGGATGGGTGACTGGAAGGAAGCCAAGGCTAAACTGAATGTATCTGGTGCTGTTATTCCCAACCGAGTCTGTAGGTGACCTGAGACTGTTCCACATTTTGCCACTGTTCTGAGGGCTCTCAGAGGCTGATAACTCTGCAAGTCAAGGACGTGATGGTGTAAATGCCACCATCATTAACTCTTCTATTACTGACCACTTCAGACGTGCTCACTGAGCAAATGCCTTACTTTTGGTTGCAGGTGCAGATCCCTGAGGTGATGTTGGTAATGCTGCTGGGAAGGGAAACAAGGAACATAAAGCTAATCTCCCATTGCTCAGTGTATGTTCATCACATGAAAGATTTAGTTATCTCCTGGGCATTGAAAACTGTAACTCTTTCAGGCTGGAAAGTGGTACAGCAGCCACAGAAAACACATGGCTAAATAATAATTAAAAAAACCCACAACAAACCGGTTGATTTAAATTAATATCCTTTCCTTTCCTAGTTCCTGCAGTAGTTGCATTTGACCTTATTATTAAACAAGCAAGTGTTGCTACTGATTCTTTATTGTATTTCAAAGCCAGTCTTTAATCAGTGTGTTCACATAGGCAGCAAAGATTGCTGTGCACGGTGCTTTTATTCTGTATCCCTCACTCTTGGTGAGGCTAACAAGAAAATGAACCTTGCACTGGATGTCATTTTGGGATCTTGTGATTTGATCTCACTGCTTTCTCTTAAGGGATCTTGAAGCCAGAGCGCAGAATGAATTCTTTCGGGCCTTCTTCAGATTGCCCAGGAAGGAGAAGCTGCATGAAGTTGTAGACTGTTCTCTCTGGACGCCGTTTAGTCGCTGTCACACGGCGGGAAGGATGTATACTTCAGACAGCTATATCTGTTTTGCCAGCAAAGAGAACGGCTGCTGCAACGTTATCATCCCACTTAGAGAGGTAGAGTTGTTTGTTTCATTTCAGGTCTCTTATCTGCCTTTCTGTGCCGTAAGCATCCACTGTTGACTTATCTGCAAACTATCATTTGATGAAAACGAGTAGGATGCTTGTGTATGTCGTGCCTACAGAATTGTTGTGGAGCTCATTCTGGGACTCATTAGGGCATAAGCTCCTAAAAATACGTATGAGTAACTCAGCTTGATCCTCAGAGTGAAGTATGGACAGGTAATTCAGCGGGACAGAGCACTACAAAGGCAGACTCTGCTTGGTCCAAGACTCGGTCAGTGTCCCCCTCCCAGCTGCACAAACGCAGACGTCCAGCTGGATGTTGATGGAGACTTCAGCTTGGACCCTTCTAGCACTATAAAAGCATCCTTGGCTGGGGTCAACACTTAGAAGTGTTGAAGCTCTCCCTCCACAGATGAACTCTAGCAAACCTGTGGAGACTTTGCAGACTTGTTGGGCAGAGAGAAAAATGGGACATTCTGGAGGCAGTGATGAGCTGCCATATTTCCATGAAATCAGAGGCTTATTTAAATGGAATGCAGGATGCATGGGAAGGTGGTGGGAGTAGATGAGGAGAAGGAAGCTGTCAGCAAACACCTGCCTGATCTGCTGTGGATACAAGGCTATTACGATCTTTTAATTATAGCTTTCCTTTTATCCTTGACTAAGAGTAACATTGAACTATCCTAACTGTAGAAACCTATCTTCCACTGTTACAGAAATAGAAAACAATAAGGGAACAGTGTTATATACTAAATCAGAAACAACAACACAACTGTTTTCCCCTGTCCTCAGGAGTGTGAAAGTAAATTTCCTCCTCCATTCTGCAGAATTTGATCAAATTAATCCTTTTCTAGAACTTGTTTTTATCATTAATCTCTTATCTTTCCTCTCAGTCTGCTCACCTGAAGTGGGTGGCAAAGTCATTAAAAAAAACCAAGGCAGCTGAGATACTTTTTGGTGCCTGGTTTGAGCTTCTAAAGAGACCACAAACTTCGGGCAACGGGATGTGTCTGATCAAGGAAAGTCGATATGAATAACCATTTTTAAAGCATGTGTGTAGATGAATGTCATCTTTGTACATTTTGGTACATGTAGAATATATGAAGATGTTTCTGTGGACGTGGTGCATAATATGTTTTCTGTGATGCTTCTGGAAAAGGTAATCAGTATAGAGAAGATGGAGGACACAAGCCTTCTCCCCAATCCCATCATCGTTAGCATAAGGAGCAAGACGGCCTTTCAGTTCATTGAGCTGAAGGACCGAGATACTTTGGTGGAGAACCTGCTCCAGAGGCTAAAACAAGTAAACTTCAGCAACCCAGTGCACTGTAACAACTTGCAAAATAAGAACCAGGTACCGAACTTCGGGGTTTTTCTTTATTTTGAATTCACTGTGTCAATATATTGGTCCATTGGCTGCAGACTTCCCTTCCATGGAGCTACTCAGCTAGACACAGCCCCCAGCAACCTGGTCCGAGGGGGCCTGCTTTGAGCAGGGGATTGAAAAAGATGGTCCCCTTCAACCTAAATGATTCTCTATAATTTTGTTTATCAAATCCTAACAAAAGTAGAAGATTGTTTGGTAGTTTGTCATCAGGGACACTAAGAATTTACTAACAACTTACGTTGTAAAGTAACAACCCTTTTTCTGACATAGCAGCGAATGATAATTTGAATAAAGTCTTGTGTAAAGCCTTTCCCCCTCAAAAGTGTGAAACATTTTAATGGAAAAGACAAAGGCTGACCCAGCTCTGTGTCTTTATAACAGCTGAGGATGTAGTTCTTGGCCTCTTCTCAGTCATTACTGCTTGGATTCTGTGTTACAGAACACTCCTGCCTTTGGACTCACATGTGTGCTGAGGGATGGTGAGCCTGCATGTCCGGGAACAGAGGCTTCACAAAGCAAGGAGACAAGTGAATGCAGAAAGGAAAACAGTTATTTGCTCAATGCAGAAGGACTAAGGTCAGATTTCCATCAGTCAGGAACAGTGGGCCTTGATTTTGGAAAGGTATGTCAAATTTGGGAAAAGTTGTAAGAAGGTTTTTTTTCTCTTAAAAAAAAACGGGGGTGGCATTCAAACAGATCCTCATTTTTGGTAAAATAAACTCTGTATTGGCTACAGAAGTTATATATGGAGTAGTGTCATTTCTCTCGGCTTGGATTTTTTTCTTGTCCCTTCCCCCCCATTTCTTTCTCATCAGTATTTGTAATTTTTCTCCCTGTCTGATCAGTTCTGCTCTTCCCTGTGTGGTTAATTGTATGTGCAAAATGAGGAAATCCGTAGTCCTTGGAGCAGACTTTCCATATCCATTGGTAACGGACATACCTTGCAGAATTTCTAATATGTAAAATGTTTCTCTTTACCAATTCTCAGATGTACATGATTCGTTCTTTTAAAAGATATCTTCTTGTTCCCAGTCTAGAGAGCAAATCAAAGAGAGTCTGTGGGATGACCATTTTGTAGAATATGGCAGAACCGTGTGCATGTTTCGCACAGAGAAGATCAGAAAACTTGTTGCTATGGGAATCCCTGAATCCTTAAGAGGCAAACTCTGGCTGCTCTTCTCAGGTGGGCACACTTAGAAATGTTGGCTGTAGGCATCATCTGATTGTGAACATGGCAAAACATGTCATTTATGTGGAGCTTACGATAGTTCTTATAGAAGAGAGATGATCAGCTACTGAACTAATAAGTGCAAAAAAGTACCTAGGTAGATCTGTAAAAAATTTTATCTCTGGCTAATATGACAATGACATGCAAAAGAATCGAAATAACATCTGCTTCATCTGTGTAATTTTAAATTAATGTCATGTTTTCATAAAATAATGTTTGTCTTCAAGCAGCAATTAGATTTAACCCTAGACAAATCAAATTATTGCAAAATAATGACATCTTAAAGTCAGCAGTCCTGCTGCTACTTCTTGTTGAATGTTGGCAGGGGTAATAGAAACTGGAGATGGAAAAAACAACTCATTTCATCCACAGATCTGGCAGAGCCAGAATGTGCCTACAATATGATCTCAAGTTTAGTCCTTAAACCAGTATATGACATGTTCAAACATATGTAAAACTGTTTCTTCACGTGGAGTTTACCCTTCTTGGAGGGCATGAGCAATGCTGAGTACGTTTCTTCCAGCACTACTTTCTCCTAGGGAAGTTTTCTGCTCAGTGTCAGTATTAAGGTGTTTTGAATGGTGCTGCATCACATACGCTTTGCTGGTATTTGTTTTCAAGACACTTACTCTGCCAGGACTTTATTTCTTCTAGGTCTGGAGATTTCACCAAATTCAGAGACCTTGGGGAAAACCATCTTGCTTACATCCTTTCGAGCAGTAATACCCACAACATTTAAGTTTAGCATCATCCTAATCCACTGAGCAACCTGGTCTAGTTGAAGATGTCCCTGCTTATTGCCGGGGGTTGGACTAGATAACCTTTGAAGGTCCCTTCCAACCCAAACTATTCCATGATTCTGTGCTTCATCTTTCTCTCTTCCCGCTGTGTTTAGACGCCGTGACGGATCTCACCTCGCATCCCGGTTACTACGTGCACTTGGTGGAAGCGTCAATGGGCAAGTCCTGTATGGTGACGGAGGAGATCGAGCGTGACCTCCACCGCTCGCTGCCCGAACACCCCGCTTTCCAGAGCGAGACGGGGATCGCCGCCCTGAGGAGGGTGCTCACGGCGTACGCCCACAGGAACCCCAAAATAGGATACTGCCAGGTGGGAAACTCCCAGCAGGGTAACTATCGCTGCTTTTTTCCCCTCTTTTGGCTCTCTCAGTTTTATCGTTCTCTTGGGAGCGTTTTTAATGGTGGTTTCGATAAATAATGTCTTTTTACTTAAGAAAATACATAATTTTAGATATTAAATGTAACTTACTCTGGAAAAAAGTGCATAGGCTGGTACTCTGGCTTAACAAAAGTCTTCCCTCAGCATGTTACACATTGCATTTGAAGAGGGGAAAAAATGTTTCTGATGCTCTGTTTGTGTGAAAGTATGTTTCTTACCCAATACTTGGAGATGGTGTGAAGTAAACTGGCCTGCACAGATGAGGTTCATGTAGAGCACTGGGACAGAGCATTAATGAACGAGAGTTCTCCTTTCTGCCAAAACTGTTGACAAATTATGAAGTACTTTACCCAGCTGGCCAGCTAAACTTTACCTTCTGGGCAGCTCCCTGAATTCTGATTAACATCAGACTGGTTCCAGATCCCTTGTCTTCTTTTGAAATACAAATACAGGGAGAGGGGGAATGCAGCCCCAAAACATCTTGCATTATCAGTTACCTACTTTGTACCTGGGCAGATCCAGTACTGTGTTTTTCTCTGTTGTTTCCTATTGCTCTCAGGAAAAGCAGCATACCTAAGCTTGAAAAACTTGTTATGCCTTTGGGTTGCAATTATGCATTCACCGTCTGTTACTCTTGCTATGTTTTTTTTTTTAGTTGTTTACATCATGTTAGGCTACTTTCTTTAAAAAGAGACATAATTTAGCTTTTGTCAGTAGGATTTGCAGTCACTAAAAAATGCCATTTTCTTCTTTGCTCTTGTAAGTCTATGAATATTTTGACCTCGGTGTTGCTCTTGTATGCCAAAGAGGAAGAAGCCTTTTGGCTGCTGGTCGCCGTGTGTGAGCGAATGCTGCCGGATTACTTCAACCACCGAGTGATAGGTGAGCTTGTGCTCCTCTTCTTGCTACCTGGGAAGGGGCAGCCAAATGACACTGGGGTGAGTAAGGTGCTCTCGGGTCCCTCCTCACGGGTGAGGTGGTCCGTGAACTTCGGCGATGTGCAGGGATAGCAGTGGTGGCTGCTCATGTTCCAGCTGGAGTTGGTTTTGTTTTCATAGAATCATAGAATAGTTTGGGTTGGAAGGGACCTTCAAAGCTCATCTAGTCCAAGACCCTGCAATGAGCAGGGACATCTGCAACTAGATCAGGTTGCTCAGAGCCCCGTCCAGCCTGGCCTGGAATGTCTCCAGGGATGGGGCATCTACCACCTCTCTGGGCAATCTGGGCCAGGGTTTGACCACTCCCACTGTAAAAAAATTTCTTCCTCACGTCTGGCCTGAATCTCCCCTCCTTTAGTTTAAAACCATCACCCCTTGTCCTGTTGTAACAGGTTTGAAGAGTTCGAACTGCAAGAACTGTAAATATATGCTCAGCTTTTACATTTTTTTCTTCCTGTTGGTCAGGAGGCGGTGACACTTTTGCCTGTTAGGTAAAAATAGAAGAGCTTGTGTGTCTTGGTTAGGAGTGTTCATTATTAGAGACCTGAGCTGTTTGAGATGGACCTAGGAAAGATCTGCTATGGTAGCTATTCCTGATATGGCATGTCTGCATTGCCTGGAGCAATACGGGCTTGAGTCTAAACTGGCCCTTTGTAATGAGGGCTGATACAAAACCCTCTGAATGTGAGATGCAACATTAAGAAATAAGCCAGTCCCTTGTCCTGAATGTGCTACGTCTCCTGTTCTTTGCAATGCAACTATTTTTAAGTCTGTTGTGCAAAAACCTGCCTAATGCACAGGGGCTGAGCTGCTGAAAGAAAGGGGCTGAGCTGCTTGGTGCAGTAATTGCAGGTATGCATACAAGAAAGAGTGGTTTCCTTTGCAGTCACTTTAGTTCCTCTCACAGAAACATTTGATAGCTTTTCCCTCTTTAACGCTAACCTTGCTCTTTAGCTATAGTGTCTGCTGTTACACCATCACTGTACCAAAGGGAGGGATCAGGGACACTTGTGAGGAGGTGGGGACAGGAGGAGGTCCCTGGTGGTAGTGGTTCTGGGAGGCAGAAATGGTGTGGGCTCTTCTTGTGCTGCCTGGGGAGCCGGAGGAGATGTCAGAGGAGATTCCCAGTCTTTTGCTTGGAGGGTGGGATTGTCACACCTCCCTCCTGACACTGTGCTGCTGCACAGGTACTGTCTTGTCACTGAACTAGCAGGTAGGCTAAATTAAAGCAAATTTCTTCTGAAGTTAGCTGGATGCTTAGGATGTTTTGTGGTGCTTTTAATGCTGTTGGTATTTTCAGGTAATGGATTGGGCACTGTAACTGTCTCACTTGTCAGAACTTTGGTTCTTGTCTCCAAACGGGACTTTAAGCTGCCGTCTCAATGACTTACTCCACATTTGTCTGTCTCCTTCCTTGATTAAAAAAGAAACACAGCTTTATGTGTCCTTGTGCATTTCCAGATATCATCAGCCTAGGGGCCTGCTTTGAGTGACTGATAACTTTGGTGCTTAGTGGGTTATTGCCCTTAAGCAGCATTCTTCACACCCAAGTAAACTTAAATGGTCTCACATAGACAGCCATGTCACTGTCTTGAGTTATACGTTTGGGTTTCTTTCTTGCCCGTCACCCGCCATGGCTACAGCCTATATTAAGTGCTGGTAGTCTTGGTTGTCCTGTCTCTCTGTTTTCCTGTCCTTTGTACCCAGGGTAGCAGTACCGCGGGCAAGTAGTACCATGAGGGGTACTGCCCTGGCTCACTGCCGTGCAGAGAGCCAGGGGCTTCAGCTCAGAAGTGCCCTTACTCCCCGTAGTCAAATGGCAGCACTGCAGTTTTGCAGCATGGATGCTTCATTGAGCAGTTACTTCTGCGGCTTTGTTTTACCCCAGACCTTTTTGTGGCCAAATTGGTGCTGCTGATCTTGTCCACCCTGCCCCTTCTCTGGTTCCTGTTGGTTGAGTTAGTGTTCTTGGCTTCAC
Organism: Columba livia; assembly: GCF_036013475.1. NCBI lineage: Eukaryota > Metazoa > Chordata > Aves > Columbiformes > Columbidae > Columba > Columba livia. Next base: position 68,614,537 of record NC_088602.1, read on the forward strand.
GTTCCAGCTGACCTCCTTTTTTTATGCGCAACCAGGTCTTGTCTAAACTTTGTATTGTTTCTTCCTGCATAATGCTTCCAACACTGCTGTCCAGGTTTTGATCTCCCTGTAACTTTGATGATCTCTGACCTTGGTACCCGTCACTGTGCTTTTCCTCTTTGGTGTCAGCCAGTAATCTCTACAGTCAAAACAGCTACTGAATTAATGACCTTGGGTGTTCCAGGCCTTCTTAGCTCCATCTTCTCTTGGGCCTTTCCTTTATGATATTCAGAACATTAAAAAAAAATTATTTAAAATTTTTGCTTTCAAAACTTAGGCAATCAAGTCCTACTTGACCTTTTTACTTTTATCACATGACCACGTCTCTCCACCAGCCTTGCCAGCTGTGACCACTCTGCCTTTTGACAAGCTTTTACATCATTTCACTGCTCGCAAATGGGAAAAGCCTGCAGGCAACGCTGGCACTCGGTCTCTCCTCCTCCTCCTCTGCGTCCTTCTCCCTTCTGCAATGCACTGAGGAAATTATAAGCAGATAGCTGCAAGATAGAAACAAGTCATACTTGGGTCAAGAGTGGTGACAAGTCACGTTACTGTGACTTTTCCATCCTCTCCATAAACAGACAGGCCATCTCACCCCACTTTATCTGATAGACTGTCATCATTTGGAGGGTGTTGGTCTCCTCTCCCAATTAACAAGCGACAGGACAAGGGGAAATGGCCTCAAGTTGTACCAGGGGAGGTTTAGGTTGGATATTAGGAAAAAAATTCTTCCCGGAAAGGGTTGTCAGGCATTGGAACAGGCTGCCCAGAAAAGTGGTGGAGTCACCATCCCTGGAGGTGTTTAAAAGATACGTAGATGACGTTATTAGGGACATGGTTTAGTAGTGGATTTGGCAGTGTTAGGTTAACGGTTGGACTTGATGATCTTAAAGGTCTTTTTGAACCAAAATAATTCTATGATTATAATTCTTCAAACAGCAAAAACGTCACTTCATTTTTCTGATTTGCATTTTCAGTCTTGGAGATGTAATTTAGTTTCTTTCTTGGGTCATCATTATTTAAATGGATACTCTGGTATTTTCCTACCTCTTTATGGTTTCATGCTATAATACATTAGAGGTTCAGTGGCTCAGATATCATGGTTTCTAGGAGCCTATGGATAAGGTGGGCATAATAGTCACTTTGAATACACACGCTTGACTGCTTGACTTTTTGACTTTACTACAGTGTCAACAGTTAATTATAACATGATCTGCTACAAAAAATCTGGGTGGCATCACCCATTTCTTTTAAACCTCTGCTTTTGGCAGTCTCTCCCATGCTGCCTCAGAGCCTGGAATGATCTTTTCGTATGTGTCTGCCTGTCTGTCTCCGGCTTCCTTCAAATACCCCTAAACCCGGCTCTGCTTTTTTAGTCTATGTTAACTATGGCCAGTAAATTGTTTGTATTAAGCTTGTTAAACAAACAAACAAGAACCTGCCCTCTGTTGAGTAACCCCAGTCTGTTTTCTCCTCTGCTTTCTTTACCCTTTTTATTTATGACCATCTGACGTGAGAAGGCTGTTTCTTCAAAGCAAAGCACCATGCTTGATGTGTTTCTCTATAGTTCTTTATATGTCCCCGAGCATTTATTTTTGATTTGTGGCGCTGTAATGTTTGTTCAGCCACCAGCAGATACTCTTTGTGGCTTGATGTGAAAAGTTCTAAGACAGAGAAATGTCAAGGCTGGGTGTTTTTTAACAATTTGGATGCAAAGCCAAAAGATGCTGGCTCTCTGCCACAAGTTGTCCAGGTTTTTTTCTGCTTTTGGACAACAGAAGTTTTGAGTGCTAAGGAATATGTCTCAGGAATTTCATAGCAATTAAACTTGTCTTGTAATATTAGCAGAATACGATACTATGACAACGAAATGAAATAACTTGAAAGGAAAGACAAAATAATTGAAAAGCTAACTGCATTTGGTATTCAGGAACATTTTTAACTTCTGGTGACTTTGGTTAAAGCCCCTGATGTGGCAGGTCTGGTTTGTAGACATAGACCACTTCAGTGATATGAAACTTGATTCTACAATAGCTGCTGACAAAGCAGGACTGAGCTGGTAGCTGAAACAGAGCCCAAATCTGCTCTTTTTGGAAGGACTGGTTGGGACAGTTAGGAAAGCTTATATCTGGGCATTGCAGAAATCTTTTGTTCTTAAAATACGTATACATGTGTGTGTAAGTATATATTTATATATGCACAGAGATCTTTGTGTAAATATTTCTCTTCCTGCTTAGTGTGTGCAGCCATATCTGGATTTTTATCTTCTATTTTCTTAGAACGAAAGCTCTACTGCCCACTTGGTTGAGTGCATCACAGGAGGGAAATAGTACTGTCTTATTTTCATTGCATAGATCCCAAGTCAAACAGTAAAAGGCTTTAAGATTGCTTTTGCTAGCATTAATTATTATGTGCTCTTTTAGATGAAAACAACAGCTGCTGCTATTACTGTTTCATTGCACCCTGAAGGCACTTAGGAGAATCAACACGGTCTTTTTGCAGAAAGTTGTAAGGATTATGGACGTAAGGTTTGGGGCTGAAATCAGAGCAGGAAGATAATGGAATTTTTCATTGTAGGTGTGTGCATATCTTGCCAATTGAAATTTTAAGACAATCCTGTGGTTAATAGTTGATTGATAGCATTCATTAGCTTTAAAGAATATATTTGCCTGTGTCAGTCCTGGCTAATACTGTTTCTTTATGCCTTTCAGGTGCTCAGGTAGACCAGTCGGTGTTCGAAGAGCTAATAAAAGAGCAACTTCCAGAGCTGGCTGAACATATGAAGGATCTGACAACCTTAGCTTCCATCTCCCTTTCGTGGTTCCTTACCCTTTTCCTTAGCATCATGCCCCTGGAAAGTGCTGTCAATGTTGTGGACTGCTTCTTCTATGACGGGATCAAAGCCATTTTCCAGCTGGGCTTGGCCATCCTGGAAGCCAACGCCGTGGATCTGTGCAACAGCAAAGACGATGGGCAGGCCCTGATGATCCTGAGCAGGTACGGCCACCCAGGAGCGCTGCTGCCATCACAGACCGGTCTGCCCTAAAACAAAGGAAATTTGGGTGCCGCTGTGACATTGATGGGATGCTGCAGGCACCAGTGGAACCCTCTGTCTTACCTTTGCTGCTTTTGCGGTGTCTGCCTTAGACAATGGGCTTCGTACATGGGACGAGTAGACGTCCTGTGAAATTTCCTGGCCGTGCCGAGACATGCATGCACTGCGTCAATGTGCAATATTTACTGCTGCTCTTTGTGCCTTCCCTAGAGTGACGGGCTTCCTGCTCCAGACTTCAAGGAGACAGAAGTTTTCTTCCTTGGGCAGCGTTTAGTCATTTGCCTGGCTTGCTGTTCCTTGGATGAGTAATCATGAAGGCATTTTTGAAGAACCTAGCAGCCTGAAAAACAATTTATTTCTGAGTCTGAGCCATAAGACTTGTTTGCTTATTTATATTGAGAAGAGCACAGTGCAGTGTAACCTGTGTTGCTTTTGTTTCTTCCCTTCAGGTTTTTAGAGCATGTCAAAAATGAGGAAAGCCCTCTGCCACCTATTGGTAATCACCATGCGTTCTTCAGTGACGACCAGGACGCCTCTCCAGTGACTGAAATAGCTAACCTGATTCATGACTCCTATGAGGTAAAACATTGCTCAGTGCCTACTGGTCAGTTAAGTCAGAATTTTGGAAAAGATTAAATTCAACATGGATGTTTTGAAAGCTAATACACATCTTCACAGATTCTTTGAATAATTGCTCAAATGCACAATGATAGGTGTAGTATAAACCTGCACCAACAGATCAATTAGAGACTGGGTATGCTTTTTCTTCAGGGACTCACAACACTTTAACGGTTGTATTTCCAGTAAACGAGAAATACAAATATCACAAAATACTATAAAAATAATCAACTTCTGTTCCTCCCTTGCAGAAGTTTGGAGACCACTCTGTGGCGCAGATAGAGCACATGCGCTACAAACACCGAATCCGTGTCCTGCAGAGCCACGAAGACACAACCAAGCAAAATGTGGTGAGTAGGGCGCTGTTTCACCATGAGTAGAATATTATTTCGACTGAAGCAGTTTAACATCTCCTCTCTCCCCCAGCATTGCCAGGCAGCAGCTGGCTTTTGTTTTTTTAAAAGGCGTCACCAGATCTTCAAAAAAGGAAGAATCATTACTGACTCTGGAAAAAGCTCTTTGTGATGGGTTTGGTTTTTCTTCTGTGGCCACGTGCATCGTTTTCTGGAGTTGCCTTAACATTAAGAACAACTGCAGGACCGTCCAGCCCAGCACCTTGTCTTGGACCATGGCCCTGGGCAGATGCCCGGGGAAGAGTGTAAGAGACTGAGCACGACGCGATGCTTCCCTGGCCTCCTGTGACCTGTAGCTTAGGGACTTCCCGTCTTTGTTTCTAATAACCCTTGAGGGATTTCTCTTTTCACAAATCTGTACAGCCTAAAGAAGGGGAAAAATTACAAAGATTTTGTGATACTGCCATATAAACACAGTCCCTGTGGGGCTCATGGACCTGCCCGTGGCAGTGATGGCAGGAGAAAAGTTTGTCGCTAACGTGATTTTCTTTCTTTTCAAGCTCCGAGTTGTCATCCCAGATGTTTCGATTCTTCCTGAAGATTTAGAGGAACTGTATGACTTATTCAAGGTTGGTCTCTCTGAAAAGTAGGGGATGCACCTGTTTGAGGATCGTGGGTGTAAATTCCAGCTGTTGCTTTGCAGAGCCGCCTCGGACCTCATGTTTTGTGCCTGGGCAGTACTGTTCAGTTGGGGTCTTGTCATGGTGTCCTCTCTGTGTCTGCCCGGTTGTTAAAGAGGAACAGTAGCATACTGATCCATCAAAGGAGAATTGCTTAAGAGTTTTCTTTCTTGCTGCTTGGAAATGGTCCATGAGAAATTAGGTTCTGGTAATTTTCACATGCACAATAAATTTAATAATATGTAGCTCTGCTCACTGGGAGCTCTGCAGGACTTAAAAGTTCTGCTCTCTTACTGCTCTTTAAAGGCAGACTCTCTTCTCCATGGGGGAAAAAATCCCCACAAACTTGTGCCCTTGCTATTTGTTCATAATTTTCTAATAGTTTTTGTTTGTTTGTTTGTTTTCCAACTAAAAGCAGTTTCTACCTCAGTTCCTTTCTGTCAAGCTGGTATTTGGAAGAGCTAGTATGAAAGTTATTTGGAGACAGGGACATCTAAGCTTAGATAACTATGCTTGATTTAGAGGTCCAAGCATGTAATTATCGCCCTTAATGGACCATTTCTTTTGCGTATTGTTCATAGCTGTAAATAGTAGCTACTGAGAATATGACTGTGGTATGTTCTTACTGTTATGTACTTTTGTGGCCAAGAGCAGCTGTATCCTCCCTCCATTAGTGGTTGTAGGACAATGCTGCTGGTGCTTGCTCTGCAGTGCATCCCTCCTGCTCCTTGCTGCTCTGTTTTTGAGCTTTGACTGGCTTGCACTCATCCCCTTTCCTCATTTAATTTCTTGATGATGGTGGTTCATTTTTTGTTAGCTCCCTTGCTCCCCAGGGACAGCTTGTTTTGTTAGGACTCTTTGTTTTGCATCAGCCTGTCCCTTAGGGAAGACTAGTAGTTATGGTATCCAAATGGAGAGGTCTGAGAGAGAATAAATGAGCAGGTCAAGCCTGTATAATGCTTACTCTGGATTTTCTCCTACCCTCTGTACCTTTGGCTGGTTAGAGACATCCTGGGCCAGATGTGGCTAAAAGAGTTTTGGTAGCCTGCAGTGAATTTCTTCCAGGAATCTGCCCAGTCTCCCTGTTATGACAAGACAAGGGGTGATGGTTTTAAACTAAAGGAGGGGAGATTCAGGCCAGATATGGAGAAGAAATTTTTTACAATGATGGTGGTGAGACACTGGCCCAGGTTGCCCAGAGAGGTGGGAGATGCCCCATCCCTGGAGACATTCCAGGCCAGGCTGGACGGGGCTCTGAGCAACCTGATTGAGTTGAAGATGTCCCTGATCATTGCAGGGGGGTGGACTAGATGGCCTTTGAAGGTCCCTTCCAACCCAAACTATTCTATGATTCTCTGATACTGCGCACCACAATCCCCTGTCTCCCGTCTCTGATTTCTCATAGAGGGAACATTTAATAAGGTGTTACTGGGAAATGCCGAGTCCGGTTGTTGAGCGGCATGACCCCAGCAGGCCGTACGCCGAGCAGTACCGCATCGACGCCCAGCAGTTCGCCAACCTGTACAGGCTGGTCTCGCCCTGGACCTGCGGGGACCACACCGACATCCTCGCCCAAAGGACCTTCCGGCTCCTGGATGAGAACATGGACCGGCTGATTGAATTCAAGGGGCTCGCCAGCTGCTTAGGTATCGGCAGAGGTGGGGGGTAGCACGTGGGTGAGACACGGATGTTGAAATGCCATACAACTGGCAGGGGAGGATGCGGGCAGATGGTTTTCTTGGGCTTGGAATTAGCCTAACCAGTGACCTTTTACTAATTTTTTGTGTTCAAATCACCTGAAGTTGATTAGATTTAAAAGGCAGCCTAAGGATATGATTCAGTGTTGTATTAAAGTATTTGATTTCTCAGACAATAGTAATTTTGTTGAAAATATCTTATGAGTCAAAAGTGTACTTGGGCTCACATGAAAGGCTAGGAAATGCGCTCTACAGGATTGTTGCTCTCAGTATACTCTGAAGTCTCGGTGTACCTTCTTGTACGTGCTTCTTGAAGACTTAATCTCTCAAAACCTACCGCTGCTTGCCTTCCGTGTCGACAACACGCACAACAAAAAAATACATATGGCCAGCAGGAACTGAGAGCTGTGCTAGGCTCGGTCTTGAGGCCACCAGCTGTTCTTATGAGACGAGGCTGCCCATCCCAAAATCTGGCTGATGAAGGGAGTGTCACATCTCAACTGTAGCCTGACCCCAAGTTAAAAAATGCTATTCAACATTCAGAGCTTCAGTAAAAATCACTAAATACATATTTTTGCCACTTAAGCTGTCAGAATTTTTTTGCTGTGAACCAAGCCAACCTGTATTATGTTGTTACATGATTTTGATTATTAGAGGGGTAGAAAAAAAGTATTTCAGTGTACTTGAAAGTTTAGAATTTCTATTGAAAATATGAATTCTATTACATGTGAAGTAGTTATTGCTTTTGGGCTTATTCTACAGAACAGCGGTAAAGGCGGAAGGGGAGAAAGATTAAGAATATGATGGTTTTCTCTCTCTCCCTTCTCACATTCCTGTTAACCTGTGGCAGCGAACAAACAGCCTTTGCTAGCTTCCCTGCCATTCTCCTTGGTATTTTTAAACAATGCTGATGCTCCATAGGGTCAGGTACTCTCCCACTCTGTTCTACCAGAACAAAGACCAAACCAGATGGCTCTCACCTGCTGTTCCTTATTGACAGGCACAACTTAAAATATTTTTATGTAATATACCAGCCATATGTTTTCATGTATTGTCTATGCAAACAATTATCTTTTGTGCACAGAGATGCCTGATTTATTTTAAACTGTGGAAGTAAATGCTCTGATCCACTTCCTCCTTTTTTTTTTTTCTTGCAGATGTTATGTATAATGGAGAAATGAATGAAAAGATAAAGTTACTATATAAGCTTCATATCCCACCGGGTAAGAAATCTGAAAGGGAATGAATAACTCATTTTTTCCAAAAATGTCTTGCTTAAAGCTTTTGGGAAAAGGCTGCTTAGTGAAGAATCCTGTCTCGCTTCCTTCAGCTTGGAGCATATAGGATTTGCATTTGTAATTAAGCTCAACTCAGTTTAAAAATTACTCCAGTCAAAACCTTTTTGGGTGAAATTCGTAGATATACAAGGTCAAGGCTCACATCTGCTGCATTCAGAGGGCTTTTGCAGCCAATTATACTGTTACTTCTAGGCAAAACATGAACTGAAATAACAATTTTGGCTGGTTTTCACTCCGTGTACATTAGAAATCTCCTTATCACATCTTGATCCAGTTTTGATTAGGTGACAAAATTCTGTGGTGGTTTCCCTGTGCAAAGTTTTTAATTAAATGTGCCATTCTTGGCAAACTTCTGATTCTCTTGCTGCAATACCAGTCTTACTTACATTTACATAATTTTACAGTACAATTTCATGAAGTACTGCTTAAAAACATCTTTGCCCAATTATTTTGCTTTCTTCAAATATGTAAATTTTAAAAGCATACATAACTAATTATGCAGTGTTGGAAGGATTAATCATCACATTTTTTGCCTTTTTTGGCTAGCTCTCACAGAAAATGAACGAGATAGCCAGTCACCATTAAAGAATCCTTTGCTGTCAACTTCAAGACCACTAGTCATTGGAAAAGCAAATGGTATGTCCGAAATGGTTCTCTAATGCATGTGCATATGAGATAACTCCATTATCTCCACTCTCTGGGGTTTATTTTGAAATGTTAATTTTCTCTAGCGACTTGAAAACGAATTCTCCTTTCTGTGTCTGCTCCACAAAAGGTGATGCAGTAGATTACCAGAAGCAGTTGAAGCAGATGCTGAAGGATCTAGCCAAAGAAAAAGATACTAAACCTGAAAAAGAATTGCCAAAAATGAGCCAGGTATGTATAGTAGGGGCTGTAGTCTGTTTTTAAAGAAGTGGAGACTACTAAAAAAAATAGAAGGACTGAATACAACAGTTTAGCTCTTTCTGAGAATGTGTAATTTCAGCCTGAGCTTAGATTTGGGCCTTTAGATGTGCAGTATTGGGCTACTCTGACCCAGGGAGCAGGCATCATGTTTAAAAACTCTCAGCCACCCTTCTTGCTCGCTTCAGGCTGCATAGTGAATAGCAAGAATGTCAGACTTACCTTCACCTGCAGCATAGCAGGCTGGAAAACAGGCTCTAGCAGGCTGGAAAAAGCCTTCCTGCTAAGCCCGAAGAATTCCAGCTAATGCATTTTGCTGTTTGCTCTTCCCTGACCTCCCCTCCACCCAACCAATACTTTCACCAACGGGGACTTGCACCATCATAGCTGAATGCTGAGCAGAACTGCGTGGAATAAGACAGTTGAAGGTTCCTGTAATGTTGCCATCTCCTCCCTAATGCCAGTAGAGCCTTGTGCATATTGTTGGCATAAGGACATCTACTGGAGGGAAAAAGGTCCCATATTAGTAAAATGAATGTACAGACATGCATAGAGAGATGGGGACTACACCCAGAATTCCTTCTGTGCTGGTGTTGCTAAATCAAGTTTTAAACAGGTGGCACATACCAACCTTTTAGCTCAGCAGGACCACTTAATCTCTCATAAAGGCATCACTTAATTGAATTTCCTGAATTAGCCATCCTAGGACTGTATGAAACTTGAAGGCTCACAAATTTCATAACTGGATATGGAAACATCCTCTCTAGCCTGATAATCATCAGTGATGGGTGAGTGAAGGAAGGAAGGAGAGGAAGGGGCTGGGCACAGAAGATGTCCGCATTTTATTATTAGAAGAAAAAGAGCTGGAGAAAGATGGAGAGAAATGGCAGAAGGGGAGCCTGTAGGTCTGTGGATGGCTACTTAGGTTGCAGTTTGTTCTGTAAAACAGCCACCAGTTTCACCCCAGTAACAGATTGTTTCCCTTGCTTTGTATCACACTTGTGCTTTGGTCATCTGGGAGGCCCTGATCACCTTCAAGACAGCAAAATGTTTTTGTGCTCTGTTCCCTTTCTGATTTTCAGCACCAAGGTCTCCTAGCATCACTGGAGGTTTAAATCCTTTCACTAGCTTTTTTTTTTTCTTTTATTTTTTAAAGCAGGCAGAAGTTACAAAAGAGCAAGTCTGTACAGTGCATTCTGCCTTCCTTTGCAGTACTGTGCCCTTGCCTGACTCCCACAGTTACCCACAGCGTGGCTGTTCAGTAACTTTTGGTTTTTCATCCTTTACAGAGGGAGTTCATTCAGTTCTGCAAAACCTTGTACAGCATGTTTCATGAAGATCCGGAGGAGAACGATTTGTATCAAGCTATTGCCACTGTGACCACGCTGTTACTTCAGATTGGAGAAGTAGGACAAAGAAGCATCAGCCTGGGGAGCGGATCGGACGAGTTCACTGAGGACTTGCAGCCCGAGGCTTCTGCTCCAGACCAGGACGCTGTTTTTACTGACACTGTGAAGACCCCTCACAAAGACTCTCAACCTTCACCTGTGACTGAAGGGGACTGGACTGTCTCTTTTGAACATATTTTAGCATCTCTCTTGACTGAGCAGTCGCTAGTTAACTTCTTTGAAAAACCCTTAGAACTGAAGCCAAAACTTGAGAATGCAAAACTAAATCAATACAGTCTCAAAACAAATGGAATAAGCTGCCAGTCCCGGGGTGAACAGACAAAACTGAACACACAGTGGTAGCAAACCTGTCAAAAGTGAAATGCACTGAAATTATGCCAAAGCACATACTGTAAAAGGCTTTCAGTTAGCAGTGGACTTCTGATAAAAAAAATCGTTGGTCTGTGGTTTTTCAGTTGAAGAGCTTTAAAAGCTAAAGGGTGTGTAGGTTTCTTTTGTGCCACTGATTTATTAGTTATGTTATTGTTTTGAATGTAAAAGGAAACATCTGTCTACGACATGAAGACACTGAAGTCCTCTTCCGCAGTGGGAGAGCAGAAGCTGGCTCCAGTTGTCCTTTTTTTTTTTTTTAAACGGGGGAAAAACACTTCTCAGCTACTGTCCGCAGTTTGTTTGGGTTGCCTTTTTTGCACTAATACTGAAAACTGTTTCAATGCTGGCAATTGAAACTATTTTAATATATTTGTTTGTATTCCTATTTGTATGTCTTGCTGAAATGTTAAGTGTACATGGACTGTGCTTCTGATGTTGGTCTGTGAAACCATGCACTTTTCAATAAACCCCTTTTGTACTAGACTTGCATTGGCAGTATTTATTGATTTATGGAAGGTAAGTGCCTTTAGTCCCTACTTCATTAAACAAATTCCCTGAGCTAGTAAGCTCAAAATTAATTCACTGGTCAGAAAGCCATGTTCCAGTGTAGTGCACAGACTTGCTTGAGAGGAGCCTACTCATCCTGCCGGGGACACCAGCAGGGGACCAAATACAAGGAGTTTATCTACAAGAGATTACGTACAGGAAGTATTGATCTAACAGTTAGGGGCGTATGTGGCTTTTGGTGGTGTTTTTCTGGGGTGGGGGGGGGGTTGGGGTGGCTTGTTTTGTTTTTTCTAAAACAAACTTGGCCTTAACTTAAAATACCTTTGTAGTGGCTCTTTATTCCAAGAGGAACAAAACAAGTACACTAGGACTTCACCACCCACATAGGAACATTTGCATTGCCTCTTATACCACTAGCATCAAACAGAATTCCACAGTATCTTTAATTAAGAAAACTACACCATTATGTACAAACCCAAAGAAAGCAAGATACTTCAGGAGTTTGTCACCTGTTCAACTCAACGCTTCACGGATGAGAGCTTTAAGAGACTGGACAATAAAAAAAATAATAGGAGTAAAATTTCTTTTTATCTTTTTATTGTGATGAAAATCAGTTTAATTTTCATCCACATTGACTGTCTGTAGACCTGTAAAACAAGAAACTGTATCACCACCGATTACTAAGACAATTCCCTTTATGTATATGCAGTACATGTACATTCACGAGAAAATACATCTATACAGTTTCAAAGCTAGTTTGCTGATCTACTTCTGGAAAAGCAAACTATATAGGCAAGTATATCACCGAATGTTAAAATAAAAACTTCATGTCAAATCAATTCTGCAAATGAGATACTTATCAGATGACAAGCAGAAAAGGCTCAACCTGCTTAAGCTTCTGACATTGGAGAACATACTTTATATATGAATAAACATAAACCTTAGAGTGCCATAACAACTAGAGCCAGGGTTTTTCATTTTCTCAAAAATTACAGACTATTTCACTGAACTCTGTATTTGCTTCATAATGCTGATCGGGCAAGCTAAGAGCCTGCTTTCTACAGCAGAGCTAGTTTAAGTCAGTAGTTTGACACTGGCAGCAGGTTTTTAATCTGAATTTTGCATTGCAGGAGGAGCCATCCCACTTACACTACTTGTTCAGAAAAACATGGCATGGAGGAAGAGAGACAGCATGCAACCTTACCTTTGAAGGTTGTGACTGGTACATAGGTAACCAGTGTGTATAGCTTGTTTGGTGAATCTTCATCCTCATTGCGTTTTCTGGACAAACGCACACGGATACGGTAAGGAACGTTCCTGAAAGGAAGATGACAGATTAATTTTCAATAAAATATGTACTGAAACCTGTTAATTCATAGAAAATAAAAGTTGTCTGCTATATGGTTACTTCTCCCTCCCTCCCCCCGGCCCCAATTCTTAAGCTTTGCCTATGTGTGCAAAGACAGGGTGAGTCAATTCTGTTTCTATCTCACCATCATAAAAAGCAAAATCCTGTACCTTAGAGGTTGTATTGTTTGCCTTAGGGAAGACACTTGTTTTGTTTTGTTAAAAGAGAGCAGGCAAGATTTAACTGAGCCTTGAACAAGGTGAATCCATAATCCAGTGGGAGCGTGAAGTCAGAAGTGCATCATCAGTCCACGACTGATTCACAAAATATACTATGAAGATGATAATGAAGCACAGTGCAAATATGATCGCAAGCAGCTAACAAGCATTTCTTACTTGAATAGAAAATAGTGAATAAAAAACCACCCAACAATCTGTTCTGGAAGCCTGAAGCCCCTGTCAAGAGTCAGAGTACCAGCCCATCTGTATGCCAGAAGTCACGTGGAAATTCTAGTGAGCATTAGACCTGATCGAAGATCTTGTTTATGGATATACAATTAATGAACATTTCTTCCTCATAAAACCCATGGAAACACAACAAAATTGCTTAGATGCTTAGATTATTTTGTTCTTAACAGGCAAGTCACACCATAGCATCCTCTCCTAATGCTGCCCAAAATATGCTGCTGAGGGAAGGCAAAAAATTATCTTTCCACACCTTTTTTAAGTAACCTCTCACATGAAATGAACTCCATATTTTGGGAAACTCCTGTTCAGAGGACTTTGTTTCAGAGGATATAAGAAGGAACATCCTCCTTGCTGTACATTCTCAGAGCATCCTTACTAAATCACATGGAGGCAGTTATTAAGACACAGGAACTTGCTTCAATTTACTCACTTCTTAAAACAAGTCAAAAGCATTTTTCACTACTTATATCACTATCACACTAGTCAACACAGTTATTTTAGCCTCTTCTGATCTTTCCAAAGGAAAACTTTTCACTCTGCATCCATTATCTACTCTAACTAGTGAAAACTGCAGTTAACCTCATGCTGGAAAGATGTGATGACTCCCTGCTCCACAGAACGCGCTTCTACCAGCTAACGTAAGGAAGTCTTGATTAGTAGCCTCACTACTAAGCTCTGAAGTTATGCTGTCACCTGGCTCAATTGCTACCTCTTCATTGTTTATGAACTAGAACAGCTCAACAGGAAGGACAGAGAACCCCTGCCTAGAAGATGCAGTAAATTAGTCCCATCTTCCCACTCTGTTTTTGAAGGAAGGGTTGGCACACAACTCCAAGTAAAGGACTGTAAATGCATCATAGGCCAGTCAGGGATCAAATTCCTAGCAGATATGGTTTAAAACAAGGGTTCATGTATATCCAGTGTTATCACTCACAGTACATATCTCATAAGAGTTAACCTTTTATTATGATTTAAGAGTGGGCTGGGATCAAGTGCAACCTCAGCAAGTGTCCAGATGACACCAAGCTGAGTGGTGCAGTTGACACAACCAGAGGGACAGAGTGCCATCCAGAGGGACCTGGACAAGTTTCAGAAGTGGGCCCAAGTGAACCTCATGAGGTTCAACAGGCCAAGTGCAAGGTCCTGCACCTAGGTCGGGGCAATCCCTGGTATCAATAGAGGCTGGGGGATGAAGGGACTGAGAGGAGCCATGTGAAGAAGGACTTGGGGCTACTGGAGGATGAAAGTCTCCACATGACCCAGTAATTTGCGCTTCCTGACCAGAAGGCCAAATTGTATCCTGGGCTGCATCAAAAGGCGCATGGCCAGGAGGTCGAGGGAAGTGATTCTGCCCCTCTGCTCTGCTCTGGTGAGACCCCACCTGGAGTCCTGTGTCCAGCTCTGGAGCCCTCACCACAGGAAAGACACGGACCTGTTGGAGAGGGGCCAGAGGAAGCCACTAAGATGATCAGAGGGCTGGAACAGCTCTGCTGTGAGGACAGGCTGAGAGAGCTGGGGTTGTTCAGCCTGGAGAAGAGAAGGCTCTGGAGAGACCTTCAAGTGGCCTTTCAGTACTTAAAAGGGGTCTATAAGAAAGATGGGGTCAGACTTTTCAGAAGGGCCTGTTTTAATAGGACAAGGGGTGATGGTTTTAAACTAAAGGAGGGGAGATTCAGGCCAGACATGAAGAAGAAATTTTTTAGGATGAGGGTGGTGAAACCCTGGCCCAGGTTGCCCAGAGAGGTGGGAGATGCCCCATCCCTGGAGACATTCCAGGCCAGGCTGGACAGGGCTCTGAGCAACCTGATCTAGTTTAAGATATCCCTGATCATTGCAGGGGGTTGGACTAGATGAGCTTTGAAGGTCCCTTCCAACCCAAACTATTCTATGATTTGATGATTCTAAGAGGTCCCACTTCTCACAGAAGTGTTTTTGTACCACAGTCACACCTGCCAAAAGTCAAATCAGCTGCCTCTGTACCAGCATTTTAAAAGAAGTTGTCACTTTTTGGCCCCCAAACTACTTGTACTTTCAAGACAAGATTAATGCCCCTATTTAAAACACACCTCATTATTTCTTTGTGTAGCATTTATCAATTCAGCATGCTTCGAAACATCATCCTGTTTAGATACACTACACAAAACCCAAGTACTTAGCCTGGGACTGTAAGCAGTACCAAAAAAGCCATGTTCCTAAAAACTGTCTGCTACAATATGGACTAGAGTATTATAGTATTACAATACCCCAATCCACCTTTCTAAACCTGCATTCCTTCTTTCGTTTATTCTTACTAGAGGTAGAACAAAGTTCTTTCAACTCCAGAGTTTACTGAAGCTTTGCTACAAGTACACTGAGAGAACTGACCAGAACACAGAGGTGACAAAAAGATCAGCTTGGTGTGCACATTGTAAGAAAGGAAGCACTTGCAAAGAACATGCCAATACTGCAGGAAGGATACAAATATTTTCTACCCCTCCAAGTCCTGCACCTCCACATACAACAGTTAAAAGGTTCTTCCTCACCCAGTAAAGGAAGTTGCAGAAACCTACCTTATTCCTTTAGCCCAGACTGCTTTGTTCAACCTGGTGTCAATGCGAACGTCAGGAGTACCCATTTCTTTCATCGCAAACTTGCGGATTTCCTTGAGAGCACGCGGTGCTCGTTTCTTGAAGCCCCTAGGACAAACACAAGAGCAATCTCTTTAGCTTCAGGAAACTCTCAGCATTGGACTCTTGCTGCAGCACTCAACCACTGACATTCTCTAAACACACAATCAAAAGGACTGTGTTCAACAGCAGTTCAGTAGCTGCATCACAGTTATGACCAGACCTCTACCCTGGTAGGCAGCTGTATTCTTAATGTCTATGCCTAACAGAAACCACATACAGCTATGTAAAAAAAAAAAATCAGAAAAATTTTGCAACTGCAAGAAGTCCTGGATCTTATTTCTAGAATGTGAACATGAAGACTTCTAGTACTACTGAGAGATCAGAGCCTTCACAGACGCTCTAAATGAAAGGCCTATGCGAAAAGCACTGCAACAATGTATTGAAATAAACAGCAGAACAGAACTGATGCTATTCTGAATAATAGTCCTGCTAAACGGTATTTGATGGTTACTTTTCTAATGTCATCATGACGGGACCACCATAACTGTTTTTTTTGCAAGTACAGCATTTCTCATGCCTATTATGGACAGATTCTCCATGACTGGGCTTTTACACTGTAAGTTAGAGCTGCACCATGAGTGCTTTGATGCAGATATTATACCCATGGTATGACCTGTGACTACAGTATCAGTAGGGTCAAACGTTCCACAGTGGGTTACATTTAGTATTATTTGCACCTTACTGTTCACATTTAGTACTAGAAATTGGGAGTGGGTGAGTAACAAGCACTAAACAAATACTATTTCATATGTAGCAATTATTGCCTAAAGAGAAGAGATGATAACCCAAAAGAAAAAAAAGATATCATGACTATCATCAAGAGTAGACTGAACTGCCATAAACACTCAACAGGTGAGGTCAGAACACCTCATTTCCTTTTAAAAGTACCACTGCCTCCCATTCTCACCCATAGTTTTGTAATAGTCTAATGTCTCATTTCTCTCCTAAGTTAACTTAGCAACGTCACCAATCGTCTTGATTTGGATACAGTTTTCTGTCACATGACTGCAGCCATACACATACAGAAGGAATCCAACAGAGACACAGTTTCTCAACAAGTCCTCACAAGCACTTTACTACTACACGGTTGTATGAGGTTCAACATTTTGTCAGGTTAAAAGTTAATCTGATCTACACACAACCAATATTGTTAAACTCAAACCATACCCCAATTTACACCTCACACAGTTTAGTGATAAGCATGAGCCAATCATTTTATTACAACACCATTTATTTTCTAAAATTTACTGAAGTGGGCTAAACTTTAAATTTTGCTTGGGAAAGAATGGTTATCTGTGCACAGAGGAAAACAGACCTAATTTCAAATTATGCCCAGGAACACTCACCAATTAAAGAAACAAGCTTGTTCCTAATGCCGGTAAGGACTGTTGTCTCTGCACCTTGAAACTGACCGAACCCACTCCCAAATGCCACTTTACATGAGGCAGATTCTTTTTAGAACTTACACGCCATGGATCCGCTTGTGAATGTTGATGGTATATTCCCTCGTTACCACCTCATTGATGGCGGAGCGTCCCTTCTTCTTCTCGCCACCTTTCTTTGCAGGAGCCATCTGAGCAACGCTGAAAAGCATCCATGCACACGTCAAACGCAGACCCAACTTCCCTCAGACCTTTCCCCTGGCACCTTCCCTCCCCTCGTCCCCAGCTCCTTACAGGCCACACAACTGCCACATTCAGCAGCTTGTTTAAGTTAACTTCATCCCCTGGGGCCGCACCAGTTGCAGATTTTAAGCAGCAACTACTCAGCATCACAAATGCTTTACTCCCATCTCCCTGACAGGAACGTGAAACGCATCTGAGACTCTTCGGACACTTCCCGAGACGAGTGGGTTCCTGGCCAGCCCCAAGCACCCCTAAAGCCACACCGTCCTGCTTCTGTATGTCCAAGCCCCTGCCTTCTCCAAGGCGACCCAGGAGGGCAGCTCAGCCCATCCTGGACAGGAGACGATGGTGCCAGAGAGGCTCCTTCCAGGGCCTGACTGCAGCCTGTGGCTTCCTCCTCCCTTGCTAAACCCCAGTACGGGCCATAACCCCCCCACAATTGTCCCGCAGGCCTCCCCAGGCCTGCACCCTGCCCGGCCCGAGGCAGGCCTAAGGGGACAGAGAGGCCACAGCCCCGTCGAACGCGGGCCCGCCGGGAGAAACCACCCGGTGTCCCCCGCGCCGGGCCGCCCCCCGCACCCAGCCAGGCCAAGGACAACCCCCGCCGCGGGGTCTGCGGGGCGGATGGAAGCGGATTCAGCAAACCGAGTCCCGCGGCCGCCACTCACCCTGCCCGGGCACAGGCCGGAAAGGAGCGCGCAAGGGACTGTGGGAGCGAAGAGCCCTTCCGGGATGCAGGTGGAGGCCGACTGCGCCGGCGCAGGGACGGGGCTCGCTCAGGCGGTGGCGCGCAGGGGGCGCGGCTCGGGTTTGGGCTCGGGTTTGGGCTCGGGTTTGGGCTCGGGTTTGGGCTCGGGTTTGGGCTTGGGCTTGGGCTCGGGCTTGGGCTCGGGCTTGGGCTCGTCCGCTGTTGCGTTGTCTGCCAGCCGGTAGCAGGGAGCAGTGAGGGGGCGGCTGCTGTCCCCGGAGGGAGCGGCCCCCGGCTTTTCCGCCGCGACCGCGGGTCTGCTGTTGAGTTGTGTTAGGCGCAGTCTCCAGCCTGAACCCCTAGGGGTCGCCAAGGGGGTGAGGGTCCGGCCACCCCTGGGGCATCCACCTGCCTGGTCGCCCCGTATTTAGGAGTCTTCTACAGGTGGTGCGTTGTGTGGGGACCTCGGCTTGGGAGTTGTGCTTGTGAGGAAGCAGAGTGCCTTGTTCGGGTCTGCGGATCCTGTTCCTGAGACACAAACTAGGTATCCCACCTGGTCTGGCCGCCTGCCCAGAAAAATGACCCGAGCTGAGCGATGATGTCGGAACAAGCTGGATCTCAGCTATAACGAACTAGAGCAAGAGCCCAGCTCTATGAAGTGGAGCGGTGTTGCCGCGTGTGTGCAACTTGGAACAAGTGCAACAACCAAAACCAGAATGAGTGTACAGGGGAGCAATGAGAGCACGAGAAACCAGGTGTTGACATTAATCTGTTCTTGGAAGTGCTCTGTATCTTTTCAAACAATATAATAAGCCAGTTTACTGGAAGGCAACCTCACTGTATTTACAGCTTCTCCGTGTAAACAGAGTACTGCTGTTTTTAGAAAAATGTTTGCTCCGAGGCTGAGCGTGGTTTGGACAAAGACACTGGCAATCAGGAGAGATGTGGGTGTATTACAACTATGCCTGAGAGTAAAACAAATTCTTAAAGGAATTTTCTCTTCCTGTGCCTTCCGTCATAGTAGTTGAGATACATCAAGTGGTGCTTCCACAGGTATTTCCTCTGAGGTGCTCACATTCCTTCATGACCTCTTTCCTGCATGAATTTTCTGGCCTACAGACAGATTTCCCCTCCCTTTTCCCAGAATAAGCCCTTACAGGAGTGGGTGGCATTTATGAAGTCAGCCACTAACTTAGCCGGCTGGCCCTTGCTAAGGTTTGTCTACAGTTAACAGAGAGAAGTTCCTTCAGTCATTAAGTGAAAGCATGTTAAGGTTTAGCTCTTTAATTTTCATCTGGTGGGGTCACTCTTGCTTCACTGAATGCAAGAATTGAAAGAGATGAGAAGGCTAACTCAGACCAGTACCTAAAGTTAGCAGTAAAAACACTTTCTAAGATACCAGATCTGATCTCTGAAACATTTTTGAGAGACCAGATACCTGATTCCCTTATCTTCCTTCAATGAACAATGAGGTTGTACGGATTGAAATACACATGCACCAATCAGTCCTACCAGCCAGTCTTGCTGTGGAAGCAGTGGGGTCATTCTACCAGTGCGTTTTCTCCAGGAGATTTTTACTTTTAGAAGGTTTTTCAGAACTCAGGGCAAATGAACCTTTTTTTCTGAAAGTTTACTGTTAGCCTTTCCAGCTCCCAGCCCAATTTTCCTCAATGTTCCTCTACAGCATAGAAACCAGAGCTGAACACGTGGGCCCTAGCGATGTGATCCTTGGTACCAAAGGGCAGCATGATCTACGCTCTCTTGAAGCTAACCCTGGCTTGGGCAGCTGCAAGCTGCCCTGAGGGCCATCCCCTTCCATTACCAAGCTTGGTTATCCACCTCATTCTGTGTTGGAGGAGCTTAAAGCGAACTGTCTTGGCTGGCAACTAATATCACTTCCTGAGCTACCATTCTCATTGTCTATGTCATGACAAAGATCGTGCAGGATAATACTTGTTTTTGCTAACCGGGAGCCAAACACCTTACCAGGCTACAGCCAATATTAACAATCTAAAGCAAATCACGTAGTTGAACAGCCACAGGAAAATGTGTGCAAGTCCTGCAATAAAGCCTCTTGGCTATTTTATTTTATTCTACAAATAAAGACAACTGTCCATCATTAAATGGAAAAAATAATAGTTTGAGTTGTATATAGCATGAAACAGTAGTTCACTTCACAAAACATTTCTAATTCATTAGTTTATTACAAAATATCCACTCACAAAAAAGCACAAGCACAATCTTTATACTTGTGAAATGAGTTGATATTTCATATACAAAATAATTTCCACATAATTCCATATAATTTTATTTTATATAGAAATAGGTCATTATTACAACAGCTGTACAATACACTACTTTTCATTTAATAATTACATAAAATCTTTCTTAGAAACTTATCAACAGAAAACATACAAAAAAAGCGAAAAGTGCATTTCTTTTTTTTCTCCCCAAAGGAAAATTCAATCCTAAATGTCATAATGAAAGAGATATGTAATAGTCTGCAGCATCCCAAGTCAGTGGGCCAAAACACAGTGCATATTTCTCAGAGACTTGCAGTGGGTGAGTTTAGTTTGAAGAAGGATCCATGTCGTACTATTGGAGAGTTGCATGATTGTGCTTACAATTTGAGTTCTCCTTTGCAATCACAATTCAAATAGAAAACAGTCCAGTGTGGGTTGTGGGGTTTCTTGTTTGTTTTTCAGTAATGAAGAGCAGTTAGGGGAAGCTGCATAATACCTTTCAGATTCTAAATGAAGGGTTATGAGCTGTAGACCATCTTCACCAATGACTGGGCTTTCTCCTCCATTGGATGTGCTAATTTGGCCACAAGAATAAGGAAACAAACTTCTCTTTACAGAAAGTGCCTAGGTTTTGTCCTCTGTGCAGTTGTGCAAAATAATAACAATAATCATAATAAAAATAATCTCTTGTTCTCTCCGCAATAGACCTTTGACGCAGTGCTTTTCATACACAAAAGAAGAACTGAAACAGTGAAGGCCAAGTACCTTATGAGTCTGTCGACAGTCTTTTGGAACTGCCAGATAGCTTTCAGAGTGACACACCGAGACTGAACACCTCCTCCCGTGCACCCATTGACGATGGAGGCTGCACAGGATAGTGTTCCTTTTTGTTTTGCTCTGTCAGTACATACTGTGCTCACAAGACAGTGCAAACTGAATCCAGCATGCCGTAAATGCACTGTCTGTGGCAGTCTGCACTCTGTGCCGTACTTCTGTCATAGAGCTTTGAAAGAAACGCTTGTGCAAAAGCCAAAACAGTAAGTACAAAGTCATTCTCTTCTGCCTCATGTGCCCATTGGTTAAAGCTAATCGTGCATTGATTGTGCTGGTGGGACTCTATTGCAGTGGCTGTGGTAAATTCGATGATTCTGATAAGCTATTGCTTCTTCTTGATGTTAGTTGCTGCTGCTGCTGCTGCTGTGTCTGATGATACCCCATATTTCCTTGCTGTGGCGAG
Organism: Columba livia; assembly: GCF_036013475.1. Classification (NCBI taxonomy): domain Eukaryota; kingdom Metazoa; phylum Chordata; class Aves; order Columbiformes; family Columbidae; genus Columba; species Columba livia. The sequence continues at coordinate 68,635,745 of NC_088602.1, forward strand.
TAAGATGGCAGGAGCAAAGAACCGGGTTGCTCATTGTGCAAAGAACTTGGTGTTTGCACCTACAGACAAAATAAAATTCATCGTGGTGTTCGATTCTTTCACATGTTAAAGCTCTTCGTCCTCAACGTACAGAGTGCTTAAAAATACTACTAGTTTGCTGGCTTTTATTTCTGGGGCTGTTGGCATGGGGTAAGCTTACCTAATGCTAGAAGGAATGGACATAAATTGCAACAAAGAACATTACAATTAGGCATTGAGAAGGGTTTTGTAACAAGAATGCACTGCCTAGCATTTGCAGTTTATCCTGAAAAGCCTGTTTAGGAACAAGGTGGGCGAATGTGTCAGAAATGACACAGATGGATGATAGAAATGAAACAGAAACAAAACAGGATCCTAGTGTACCTCATGCTGTCCCTTCCAGCCCTTCCTTTTTATGAGTTTGTGGTAGGGTGTGACCTTGCAGTGGTGAAGCTGATGTGAATTTTGCAGCTGCTTTTATTTGGAATGGTATCTGTTATAGTTTTTTCATTAATTCTCAGCTACGATAAGGATATCATTTCAATAACAAGAGTTTAATAATTTGAGGTTGATGATACTCTTTCAGTGATTCCAGTGGATAAGTGATCAGGTTTTTAGAGGCTGAGTTCAGCTACTTTTGAGTTAACACCAAGACACCTCATTTTCCCCCTTGCTCTTTAATATCTGTTGAATTAGGTCAAAAAATAAGCATCTTTACATCTTCAAATCACCTAGTTCTTCCAGGCAGTTTGCTCCAATTTATCTTCTTTGCCTTGTGGAGTTGAGGAAATATGTTAATTTACTGAAGAGATCCAGATATCTGATCCAGACCTCGTTTTATGTTGATGCTGGTAATTAAAAATCATCTTTTGACTTGTAAACTAAGGAAATTTTATAATGAACAAAGAGTACAGAATAAATCCTAGGGCAGTGATTTTCTTCATCTAGAAATACACATTAAATATATCCAGGATAATCTGATTATGTTTCTATGGTACAGAATTAATTTCCTTCGAAATATTCTGACTGTTCTTACTGCTCCCTTGCTATATGGGAAAGGTATGCAACACTGTATCAGTGTCTTGCGCATTTCAGGATCTCTAAAGTGGCCATTTCTGCCATAATCTGGCTCCCTCTGAAACCTGGGGCCCCGTTTGCACATTACTCTGTGTGTACATTTTATATATTGTCCTCTTTGTCCTACCCTACCTGCAGGTAGCGTTGTTGCTGATGCTGTTGGTGCTGGAGTTGCATAGGTGGCAGAGAGGATGCCTGGGAAGGAGGCGTAGTGGCGAACCCTTGGTTTAACACTGCTTGTCCCATCAGCACGATCGGAGAGCCGCTGCTGGAAGTCTGCACTTCCAAACTTTGAAACATTTGTTGTGTTTGAGAATACCTGTGGAAGAAAGAAGAAATCATGAACAAACTGTTGGAAGCAAACGTCTTGTCTTAGGAAACGGGGGGAAGTCCCTAGTCTTCATAAATAATTCCTAATAAAGATTTCTAGTGCATGGGACCTAATATGAGCAATGGCACCGTTGGCATCATTGTTTCCCCTTTGTGCACGAGTTGGATTTGGAGGGCAGCGCACATCACACCTCAAAACCAGACCACATTTTAGATTCATTAAAGATTCTGGTTTATGTATGTCTTCGGCTGCAGCATTCACATCCCAGGCTCAAAACAAATGGTCTTTGATTCTCTATTAATATGCTGAGCTCTGAACTGCAGCAGCAACAGATTAAATGCACCTCCCATTCTGCTGCCTGTGGTCCCCTGCGACTGCCTGTGGGGGTGGTAATTTGCAGAAGGATGGCCAGGGGTGATTACTTCCTAAGCTGCTCATGTTCATGTTGCCAAGTATGGTCAGCAGTTCCCATCGCTGTGAGCCACATGGTAGGAACAGAAGAAACCTCCAGAAGTCCTCTGGAATGAGAGATGGGCCAGAAACAAAATACTCAGCTCCTCTTGCCAGTCTGCTTTTGCTTAGCAAAACTTAAATGTGTTGTTTTGTGGAAGGCTGTGGGCAAAACCACAATGGAGATATTGCCAACCCAGCCTAATTCTGTTTATCCTGTAATGGGTGATGAGATCATAGTGTGGTGTGTGTTCGCTCAACAGCTGTTCAACATTAGAGGTTAGTCAGAAACGCTACGGTTTGGGTACTCATTCTAGGATGTGAGCGGCTAAAAAAGGGTCCCATGAGTCAAGAAGTCTACATGAACTGGGAGATGTATTTTTGTGCATCAGGCCTCCATTATTTAGGTGTTTAAAAGCTGATCTAAAACCATGTATATTTAAAGGTGAAAATTTTAAATCAAGATAATCTTAAAAAGCAATAGCGATGTTTAAAAAAAAAAGTACTGAATACCTACATTCCTGAAATGACATACAGAATTACTTTTAAAGGAATTATGTGCAAACAGCTGCCCCTGTTATTTTGGACATTGACAATTAAGTACAGTGACAAAAAACAGCTAAGAAAAAAAAAAGGTATTTTGTGACTGATATTTTCTGCTTCCCTCATCTGAGTTTTGAGGTTTGAGGAGACAAACAACTGAGGTAGTTTGTTCAGCTGTTTTTCTGAGACTGTTCAGATGCAAGGGCCTGTTGGTTCTTTCAGATCTGGTGTAGATCACGTGTAGCTCCACTGGTGTTACACCAGCATCCCACTGCCCAAAGGGCAGGGGCTCTCTTGGCACCCATCATTTCAGCTAGGCCAGTGCTGACTTTCTCACATCTGCCTTGGTGGGTTGGGAGTTCCAGCGCTGAAGCAAGAGTCATGTGAGGGAAAAAAAAATCCCTCAGCTTCTTAAAACACCACTGGCACGTTGTGTTTCTCTCTGTCGTCCTTTCTGGTGTGACGAGGGAGGGTGAGGCTGACCCTGACACTGGAAGGCACGCTCAGCACAGTAACACGTTCCTGATATTTATAACTCCTTCGTCATCTTACTAAAGAAGGCTATTTCCCCTCCAAAGTAACTTTGGTGTTTTATCTTTGACAAGTCACATACTTAGCCTGGGATCCCGCCATGCTGAGGTCTGAAGGGTGTCTTGCATGACAGGACGCAGGCATCATGGGCTGAATGGGCTGGCTGAGCAACAGTCTGGCGCGTGGAGAAAAGACAAAGTGACATTGCTGTGACAGAAGGACCAGACAAACCCCACATTTTGAAAACAGAAACAGGATGCTTTTATAGGCATGGCACAAGGCTGGGCGTTAGGAGAACTAACAGCAGCTCCAGCATCCTGTGCACTGTGAGGTGGAGATTTGGGGCAGCGCATGCCCTCTGTGGTAACAACATGGGCGCCTTGCTGGGAGGCTGGGCACTAGGATTTCAGGAGTGTGAAATTTCTTTTGCTCCTGCTGGTGGGAATGGCTTGCACTGGAGCTTTCTGAATATCAGAGTGTAATTTTTTTGGTTCACATGTCTAGTTGAATGCCACGGTCCTGGCCGTCCTCCGCCACCCCCCCAGGGGAGCTCGGGACAGTGAGGTGAAAAGCAGAGACATCCCACCACCCCAGAGCTGGGAGGCCAGAGGAGGCGCGGCAGCCGTGACCGCGCACGCCGAATCCCAACCGAGTGCAACCGGGGTCCTCATGCGCGGGGGCCGGGGCTGAAGGCGAGGCCGGGTCCGGGCCGTACCTGAGCTGCTGGTCGTGGCTGCAGCCGGGGGCGGGCGGGCCGGCAGGGGGAGCCGCGGTGCCGCCGGCGGGGGCCGTGGCGAAGGGCGGGGGCGCGGCGCGGGGGGAGCGGCCGCCGCCCGGCGTCAGCTCCGCGCTCCTCGGCGCCTTCGGGCCCTGCAAGACACAGAGAGGAGTGGGAGAGCGACACCCGGCGCACCCGTGAGGGCTGGCGGGAGGAAGCCTAAAGGCGCGCACCGTGACAGCGCGGCGGGGGCGCGGCGCCGTTAATAACTGGCGGTGCGTTACCCCCCGGCCGCTGTCGCACTCAAGAAACGACAACGTCGCTGTAACCTGCCGCGGCTTTTGTACCCACTGCTGAGCCCCGCTTCGGTGTACCGGCCCGCAAAACCCTTGGGGCCAGAGCGTTGTGAAAGCAAAGCAGCCCCGGCTGTGCTATCGAGCCGCTGAGGAGAAAAACTACACTCCGTGAAGACACGAGCAAAGTCGGGTGTGAACAGCGCTGCTGTGAAAGCCCCGTGATGGGAATACACCTTATCAAATAATTCCCCCACCCCCGTTTATAATACAGATGCACTTTTTGTTTTAATAGTGTCATTATAATACAGGTGTGTGGGAGGTTAAAAGCTACAGCTGAGGGGTCTGAAGATTGTGGTGCGGCTATATTTGCCACACATTCAGGTAGCAGAAATAGGAGCTAAGTTTTCTATCAAGGGAGGTACAACAGGTGGGTGGAAGAGCAAACAATTGAAATGCCAAAAAACCTGCAATAAGAAAAAAAAAAAAAAGTCCCATGCTAAACCTACTCCTGTCTTTCCTAAGTCTCAGTTACAACTCGCTGAGGCAGAACTTTATTTCCCTGTGCAGGAATCTCTTCCACTCACAACCTGGGGGGCTGATACAAATCTCCATGCGTTCCAGCTGTGTGCCCCCACAGCAGACAGGAGGCCTCACTGTGTCGGTGGCATACAGCTGCATTCAGGTAGCGAGAAGGGGTAAAGCTTATTTTGAGAGGTCATGCTGCTGACACCACCACTGCTAGTTTCCAGTGTGGTTGGTCAAGTTTCTTTCAGGACCAGCTAAACAACAGTAAGTCATCCACATGTTTTACCTGCCCCCCCTGCCCAGTTTTCAAGCGGAAACAGCTGTTCAAGTAACTGTCCTGGCTGAAGACTTAAAAAAGGGATTTAAGGTAAAGTAAATGCTGTAGAGACACCCCTTACAGAGACTGCCCTTATATAGGAGAATGGGGAAGGAAAGGCAAAGCCACACTTACAGCACTGACATGATTTTACTCACTTGTGTAATAACAGTGTATTCTTTCCATATAAATGCTTCTCTGTTCAAAGAAATGATTACCTGGCTGGATATCACGCTTGCTTCTCTCAGCGCTTGCTGGTTCGCTGTTTGCGAAGACACAGTTTGCCCTTGAAGTTGAGGACTGGGGACAAGCTGCTGCTGAGAAATGGCTCCTGACCTCTGCTGTAGCTGTTGTGGCTCTGGCTGCTGCGTATTGCTAAAGCTCAGAGAAACTGTTGGCTGCTGTAGGAACATCTGGAAAAGAAGGGAGAGAGTTTAATTTACATAGCCCAGCTGTCTTAGATAACGAAGGTGACAGAATTAAACCAAAGATTTATTCTAAAATAAAGCTATCACGTTTCTGGATTCACTGTGCATTTACTGTTAGTTGGAAATCACTTCTCTTTCCTACATTAACAATGCTGTTGTCCCTAGTTTCTTGATTTCTTGTTCTGCAAGTGCACTCATTACTCACAAAACGTGTCCTGAAGGTACAAATCCCCTCTCCATGGGGCAGGCACAGCCTTCCTAAGAGCAGTTCCCTGTACATTCACCATGTTCTGGGGCATCCTGACCAGAGAGAACCAAGTAACTCCATGTCTTTTCAGTCCTTTATGTTTTTCCTTTCAACAAAATCACTCTGCCTTTCAGACAGGGCTGCTTTTGAATTTGTCTCTGGAAATTCAACACCTTACATAGTGTTGGGCTGTTGAATGTGTTTAATGAGGCCACAGTCGGGCCAGAGCTGTTCGTGTTGAATGGCTGTGTCCTTATCATTGAGAAGATGTGTAAACAGACAGCCAGTGTCATTTATCTGATTTCCCATCAGGTAACTGTCACCCGGTGTTCTTCCTAACCGTGCCGTGCATTTGACTTGTGCAAAAGAGCTAGCGGCTCCTCTGTTAGTGTTTCTGTAAACGATACCCTCTCCATGCCTGCACTGCAAGATGAGGTTTTCTTCTTTAGAAGTTGCAGGGCTTAGGAATTTTTGCTTTTCTAGGGGCCGTTTCTTTTATTATAGCTGTATGGAGGAAAAAGGCAGGTTTTAAAGCAATGAATTATTAATGCTACAAGCTGTCTTTGCAATATTTCAAACCTAGTCTCTCATCACCATGGACTGTATGGAGGTATGCACCCCAAGTAGTCGAAGGCATTTTTGGATCTGATTCTGATTCCACACCACTACTACCTGTGTGGAACTCCATTAGTTTAAGTGGAGCTACTTAGTGTTTAAATGAAATCAGAATCACAATTATTCTCTTCATTATTCATCTATCAGTCTCATGCCTAACAGTACATCTGAGGTACACCCAGTAATGAGTACACCTTTCGGCAGCTTATTGCTACATTAACAATTCCCTAAACTACCATGTCCCCTCTAATTTTTCTTGGAAAAAGACCCATACCTCTCTCCAAATGACTGGCACAATGCACTGCCTTTCTTTGCATAAGTACGGGTTGATCCATCATATTTGTACTTACTTATCTAGGTTTTAAAACACAGATTTTATTTAAATATGATAATTTTTTAATGAATTTGTGTGCCAAGATTTTACTCAGAAAAAAAGGCGCAAACAAAGCTTACGTTAATCAGCTGGGAGAGGGGGGCAATTAATGAAAATGTTAATGGACCTAAAGCAACGGCTTGTTTCAGGTGCTGTAGGCTAACCACATCCCAAAGATCTCTGATAGAAATAAATGGGTCAAGCAACAGAGTTGGGGCTGCTCGCAGCAGATCTAAAACTAGCTCTGAGTGTTTTCTTTTAAAAACACTACTCACTGAGTTTGGAGCCGTTACGTATCAGAAAGACAGATGGTCTCGCAACTTCTGCCAAGTAAATAGGTCTTATTATTAATAAATCAAAGACAGAAATTATGAAAATTCATTTTCTTGTTTATTTTCTGTATATAGAAGCTAAGCTTTGGACAAGTTTAGTAAATTAACTCACTTGATTAGCTCTAGCAAGAAACTGGTCACCGTTGATACAAAATTTGATATAAAACACTTGATATAAAATTCAGAACAGGTAAAGTAAATGGTGTGTTTCAAAACTGTGATGGGGAATGTGAGCCCACTAGTACTGGCCAGATCACTGCAAATCCAGACCTTAAGGAGGATTATCTTAAGTGTTCTCCCTGGATGTGGTGCACAGGGCTGGAGAAATACTAGGTTCATCCAATGCAAAGTCAACATCTATCCATGCAAATGTCAGGCAGGGTATGAACTTGTGGTGAAAGACTTACTCTGTAGGGACCTATGTGTGTGTCTTACTTCCAGATGAAGCCCAAGGAGCTTTTCCTTGAAAGAAAGCAAAATAACCTACTTTGCAATTACCAGAGTGCGCCGCTGGGTAGGAACGTGCACCGTTGATGGTTGGCAGCTAGCTAGCATACTATAAATTTACAACCAAGTCTATCCCGGTAAACCAATTTCATTTGTTCATGTGTTCATACCCTGAGAGGGCTGAGTGTTTCATACCTAGGGATCCTCTGTTGCATTCTAATGGCAAAAGCAGCATCATTACCATCTGAACAGAAATGTCCTGATAAAAACAAGTTCATGGCAGGAAGCGATGGTGCCATTTAACCCATGTCCCCATAGAACTGGGAGACTCAAGATGCCTCATCAAAACAAGAGTTAACCTGAGAGAGGATCGAAGTGTGGAATTTCTGCCTGCTGGTTAAGCCTAAAAGCAAGAACATGCTTCATTTGTACACAACTGAGTGGTGTTCTTTTTTATTATGCGCCTCTTTTGTGACAGTCCTGCCTGAATCCCCTGAAAAACTGACAAAGAGCAGCTTTAAATAATGACAGAAACCCCTAATAAAGATTGAAATCTTTCCTGGACTGAGCACATCCAAGTAGATAAATTAGCAACCCCCTAAATTCACTGCTGCTAATGACGTGTCTCATGGCTTATTTTGTGGACTGCAAGGTCAGTGAAGCATTTTACAAATATTTTTTAATTGGCTGGCTTGTTAACATATGCAGCAAAGCAGCGAGGGAGAGGAGGGACCCTCTGACACTGCTGTGCCCTCATTCTGGGATAGAGGGTCCCTACAGCTAATGGATGAATCACACTGGTAAGACAACAGGAAGAAAACGGCTCTTTGACTCTACCTGTCCTTGGATAATCAGGGGATTGTAGTCTCTGGGCTCATCATTACAGACATCAAGATTCTTTCTTTATGTAAAATATGGAAAGATGACAAGCACAGCACTGGGGAGCTGAGATTCACTGACTTCGAAGGGAGACTGGTTTGCAAATGATGGGTGGCTTTGGACAGTCTCATTTGTAGTTCTTGGAGGCTGGTGAGGCACAGCCCTTCTGCCTTCCTCCCCATCCGTGATTCATTAGCCAGACTGTTCAAATCTGGAGCAGGCACAGCATCCTTCAGACTTCTGAGGTTACTCTTGCTGCTCCTGTCCTTCACACTTTCCTTTGTCAGGAAAAGCAGTCACAGGGATTTAATGGAGTTTTGAACACTTTTGTTCAGGGCCCACAAACCCTCCTGCTAGTTTCATCTTTCATAGCACAAGGCTCTTGGAAATTGTTTCTAATGCAGACTACTGTGCTCAACATCTGTCCGGTTGGGAAAGCGCTTCTTGGTGGACTGCTGTACTGCAGTTTTGAAGATCTCTGAAGGAAATGGAAATCGGGCTTAATTCTCTGTAGAGCTACTTGTACACTTCTCTCTGGAAGGGAGTGAACCAGTGGGGAAGATATGCTAATAAATCAGCTAACGAGGGAAAATCGGAGAACACCTCCCCCTTTTCAGACAGCCTACGGCACTCCCCCATGCTTACAGCTCTGATACGTGTAATATTAAAGGGACCAGAAATGTGCTTGATCGTAATGCTTGCCTATTTGCTACTATGCTTTGTAACTCTGATAATAGACACAGATCAATGTCTGGAGACAACCAGCTCTCTGAAAGATGAAATCTCTGTGGCAAAGCACGTGGTTGGATTTCTGATTTAACAGTTTACTCCTAGCTGCTTGCGAGTCACAGAAGAAAGTGTTAGGCTTTCTTTCAAGTTGCCCCTAGCCAAATAAATCAAAGCCAGTTCCTGGTCTCATTCTATCCCTGCAACAGCACAGTAATTTCTTTGGGTTTTTTTAACCCAGAGAAAGTGGAAGTAGGAAAACGACCTGGCCATGGACGAAAAGGACCAGGCCATGAGTTGACAGGACTGCTTGCATCTCATCACCTTGTTTGATTGCTCTGAGGGGACTAAAGGCACTCAAACTACAGAGGATGATCCTCCCCATCCAGCATTGCCCCTTTGGGCAGATACACAGCCCCTGCATCTCTGAGCTGCCCTCTATTCTCCCTGCCTCTCAGTTCTGCATCTGCAGTAAGCTAGGAGATGGTCAGTACTGGCACTAGAGAATTTGTACTGGTCTGAGAAAACTTGGTCTAACCCAGTACAGATTTAATGGCGGAGAGGACCACCCAAATGGCATAACTCAGAGCTACAAATTGGTATGAGGTGGGCAGTACAGAACTACCCACCATTTAGCCACTAGGCCTCTTCTTCTCTCTGCTTGAGCTCCCTATGAGCATATCTGAGAATCTGTCCCTTGGTCTTTGGGTTATTAAATGTACCATAGCACTTATGGGGGGACAACTACATAAAAATAAAATCTGTTTCCTGTATATAAGAATGTGCTCTGATCTTCTATTTTCACCTGAATTATGGAAAAAGAAAAAAAAGAAGGGATGAGTGTGTGTGACTATTGAAGACTTTGCTAGGAGAAAGTAATGGTTTTCACCCAATTAAAAGAGAGGAAGTGAGAATATCGTGTCTTTTGATATTCATAATAACAATAATAGCTTTCAGACATATGACATGATTCTGAACTGAAGGCCAGTTAATTGCAGAGAGATTTTTCCCTTCCCATTAATCAAAGTCAGTACAGAACCAATAGAAGAAATGCACTGAAGTTAAACCTGGCCTACCTGGTTCTGTGTCACCAGGAACAGAGTCCTGGTTGTGGGACCCACCATTGCTGTGTTGTCTTACAGCAGTGCACATGCAGCAACTTAGGTGGGTGAAGTGTCCAATTTGGCTTCACTAATCCCCTAATTGCCTAAACATACAATCCCAATTTGTTTCAATACACGAAACTGCATTTCACAGATGCTACTGATGGGTGAGGGTCTATTTCTGTGGAAGTCAGGAGCAAAATTCCCGCTGTCTTCAGCAGGTCCCAGGTTTTCATCCTGTGCTTAAAATGTACTTTGAGACATTCTTTTCTGTGATAGAACTTGTTTTCTAAAAAAAATCTTGTTAGTGTAATACTCACAGTGGGTCCCTGATGCAACATTTCTAGCAAGGGTCATTTAACCTGAGATTTATAGTTAAATTATGAGCAACACAGCAGTAATCACCCCACATTCAGAAAACTTCCATAAAACTGGATGATTTGTCCATTTGCCATTAAGTACAACCTGCGATGTACTGAACTGCACTTGCTGCTATTTCTGAGCTTTGGTGGACATAAGGGGTAGTACAAAGCAGATACTGTTCTTGGTGAATTAAAAGCAGATACTGTATTTAGTGAATTCTAGCTCTGTATAGGAGGTATCAAAGGCAGAAGAAGTGCAGGCTCAGTCAGCTTCGCCCTAAAGGCTTAAGCTGATCCAGTGAAGAACAAATTCAGACACTTCCCAGGTGTGAACAAATGAACATCAGCAGAGGTTTGGGGTTTTTTTAATGTGACAAGGAAATTAATCTCTTGTGCTCTGTATCTGGGCTGGGGTAGGGTCAGGAAAACAGGGAGCAATGAAGGAGATGAGCACTGCCTGAAGGAGGGCTGTTGGCTAAGGAAGAGCTGGACAGACAAGATGCTGAGTGTGAGCGATGCCAACATGAAGCAAGCAGTGACTGGATGGAAGCTAATGAACTGGAGAGACAGAATCATTCGCAAGTCTGAACTTGAACATTTTCCTACTACAGCTGCTCCCTCTGAAGACTCAGTAGATAAAGTATTAAAATGCTACTGTAAATGACCCAAATTCTTCTCCTCCTACTAAGGCTGAGATATTTCTGCCTTCTCTTCTTCCAGAGAGTTCTTAAATCTTTCTGGTCATAGGTACTCGAGGGGCTTTCAGAGGGCAACATCCTCATTCTGATGAGCTGGTTTGCACATGTCCAGATTTCCTGGACTCTGGAGCTAATTTTAAGTTGCCAGCTCTATCAATGGCCACATGAGAGAGGATGCTTCGCTCTGCCCCTCCCAGCAGTAACACACCTGTATGCTGGAGTCCTGGACCAGGCAGAGCTGCTCCTGTATCTTCTGGAGCTCCTCCTGCTGCCACCGAATGTTGGCCTGCAGGATCCGGGTCCGCTGCTCTAGCTGGTCCTTGATGGTCTGGAACATGCTGAACTGTGCTGAGAACTGAAAAAGAGAGGGAAGAAATCAGTCATTATAATGTAAACAGGCCTCAGTAGAACATTGTTCTGTAAGAAGTTATTGGTTTCTTAATTGTAAAGCACAGCCAAAGGAATAAAAGATGTGTTTGTAATATACTAATGCCTGGGCAGAGATAAATCTTGTTCATGTTCAATTTTATGCACAGATATTAAATTGCCTCAGTTAGAGTGATCTGCTTACAACTGACCCTGTTCTGTTAGTGAATTATCAGAAGGACTGTTTTTGAGAGTATGCCGCTTTAAAATATCAAGAGCATCCTAACTGGATGGCAATTGAGTACATTATTTTTATTAGCCTGTAGTTTGGAGCCCTCAGTGTGGCATAACCATATACTCTGGACATGTTTTACTAATGCTTTCCTTTTTCTGCACAGATACAGCAGCGTGCAATGGTTTATTCTGCTGATGAATTACTATATCATCACACAACAGCTGGCCACAATAAACATTTACTGGATTTCCACAGCTGAGTAGTAGTGAAGCTACAAGAAATACTCATTAATTTATCTTTATACGTGACGTAAGAAGGGCTATTTTAAATAATAATATAAAATGGAGATCACTAATGAGGGTCAGGAAGAAAGTGCAGTCTCCAGTAGCAGCAACACCTGGCACAAAGTGGAATCATTCAATTAAGTGTGGAGGGGACCAACAAGGCAATAAATTCTTAGTTTTATTTAATGTTTTTGGTTATGATTCGAAGTCCATCAAAATTAACTATTACTTTAATAGGCTTTGGAATAGTTGCTTTGCATGAGCTCGTATTCCAAAAGTAAAAAACAGTCTTTGGAAAACAAAACAAAACAAAACTTCAAAAAATCGGTAAGCTTTTCTGTAATTGAGGCATTCAAAACATCTCTGAAAACATGCGGTGCTGTGAGTGTCCAGGCAAATGAAAAATAATAATTTTGCTGTGACTTGAAAGTGATACCCTGTTCCTGTGGCTGTTCCAGGGGCTCCGTGCCAGTGGGTGAACTGAAGCACGCTGATGGAGCTCTCCGGCTCCACGGAGGTGCCCTTGCTTACACCATTTCTAGCTTTTTAATAGGAAAACAAAAAATGATAACAAGAAGGGAATTAAGGAGAGCCCTGGTGATACAAATACTGTACAATTGAACGAAATTTGTGGCTACTTAGAGAAATCTAAATGTGACAGGTCTGATTTGTATCAGCTAACTGCTTTGCCTTGAGCTAGCTAAATACGTGAAATATCTTCACATTCCCTCCAGCAAAGCTGAAATCTCCAAGTAAATGGCCTTTAGGTGAGAAAGGACAAGAACTTCGGAGCGTTTATTTCTGTTTATCAGGTGGTGGGTGGCTTTTCCGTGCAATGTGGGCGGACAAAGGTGGAGGGGAATTCCATGGCCAGCCCTGTTTTTGGGAATGGAGGGCTGCTAAGGTGGCACATGCCATGGCTGGCAGAGGTCCCCCAAGCTCGCTTTGATGTGAGTGCTTGCAGCTTGCACCCTCTGCCCAAGGAGATGATGGGAGCACTTGCCCTCCAGTGCTTTTGCCTTCAGACAGCAGCACTGTCATCTGCAACCCCGCTCCCTCCACAAACCAGAAAAATGGTGTCAAAGCTCCCAAAGGTGAGTTTGTGTTACTTCTAATCGGTGTTAGAGGAGAGTAGTCAGAGAGGGGTCAGAGAGGGGTCTCTCTCTTTTTCTATTCCATGTATAAAGTATTAACCTGAGGAGTGGATGCATGGAAATCTCTGATGTTCGGGAATAAGGACAAGTGACTCACAGGGTGTCTCGTGCTGCTTGTTGTAGCCCAGCTCCGTGTTTCTGAAGATCCCAGGTACCCTTATTTTAGGAGGGGAATGATACTATGGCTTGCTTAGATGAGATGCAGCTAAGTTCTGCTTTAACCTGGGTCTGTACAGGATTTTTAAAAAAGCCGATTCTTGCAACCTAATTCTCTCTATGTGAGCTCTGTTAGTAAGGACTACTCTTAAGTCTTTCAAAGTGTCCTTATCACGAAGGAATTAAAAACACTTTTAGCCAAAAGCTGCCTGGCTTGCTGCTAGCAGTCTTTCACTCACATGCGAACTCCTTGAAGACACTTTGGGAAAGGAACCCAATTTTCTTCAATTAATACATGTAAGGAATTTTATAACAGATAATTTTACAATCATGTTATACTTCCATAAGACACAAAGTCCATTTGTAGGCCTTAGTTTTGAATATGAATTTACTTTGCAAAGTTGCGCACAAAAATATGTTGTTGTTGTTTTTAAATTATTATTCCTTATTTTTTTCTGCACCTTCTTATATTTAGAATATTAATTTAATATTGTCTTTTTCTTCTTTCATGTGCTTTTTTATTAATACACTTCAGAACAATGATTAGCTGGTCTACTAGAGTGAGAGCTATTGCAGAAGATGACAAGGAACTTTGTCTTCCGCTTTTTTCCCTTTCCCAGTCTAACCTTTAAATTTGTTGATAATTCTAGCCGTGACCCCTGTGATTACAAAGCTTCTATTGTTTTTGTACAATGAGACACTAACAGCAATTGACCTGCACCAGAGAGTATTTATCTCAAGATCATTAACCCCTCTACTAATTAAGGAAGAAAGCTGTAATTGTAAACAAATCAAAAGAACTTAACTCTTTTCTTTCCACAGAAAGCACTGCAGAGCTTTAACTCTTCCATTGGCATCAGATGAAGTTGCTCTTCATCTCACTTATTTACAAATTTCTATAGGATCATTCTGTGATTCTGTGATCACAGAATCACAGAATGTTAGGGATTGGAAGGGACCTCGAAAGATCATCTAGTCCAATTCCCCTGCCAGAGCAGGAACATCTAGATGAGGTTACACAGGAAGGTGTCCAGGTGGGTTTTGAATGTCTCCAGAGAAGGAGACTCCACAACCCGCCCTGGGCAGCCTGTTCCAGTGCTCTGTCACCCTCACTGAGAAGTTTCTTCTCAAATTTAAGTGGAACCTCTTGTGTTCCAATTTGAACCCATTACCCCTTGTCCTACCATTAGTTGTCACTGAGAAGAGCCTGGCTCCTTCCTCATGACACTCACCCTTTACATATTTGTAAACATTAATAAGGTCACCCCTCAATCTCCTCCAAACTAAAGAGACCCAGCTCCCTCAGCTTTTCCTCATAAGGGAGATGCTCCACTCCCTTAACCGTCTTTGTTGCCCTGTGCTGGACTCTCTCCAGCAGTTCCCTGTCCTTCTTGAACCGAGGGGCCCAGAACTGGACACAATATTTCAGATGTGGTCTCACCAGGGCAGAGTAGAGGGGAAGGAGAACCTCTCTCGATCTACTAACCATCCCCCTTCTAATACACCCTCTTGGCCACAAGGGCACAGTGCTGGCTCATGGTCATCCTGCATCCACCAGGACCCCCACGTCCCTTTCCCCACACTGCCCTGTGTGGTCATTCCCCAACTTATACTGGAACCTGGTGTTGTTCCTGCCCAGATGCAAGGCTCTACACTTTCCCTTGTTATACTTCATTAAATTTTTCCCTGTCCAACTCTCCAGCCTGTCCAGGTCTCGCTGGATGGCAGCACAGCCTTCTGGCATGTCAGCCACTCCTCCCAGCTTGGTGTCATCAGCAAACCTGCTGATAGTACACTCTGTTCCCTCGTCCAAGTTGCTGATGAATATATTGAATAATACCGACCCCAGTACTGACCCTTGAGGCACTCCACTAGATACTGGCCTCCAACTAGACTCTGTCCCATTGATCACGACTCTCTGGCTTCTTCTCTTCAGCCAGTTCACAGGCCACCTCACTACCCGATCATACAGGCCACATTCCCTCAGTTTAGCTGTTAGGCTGCTGTGGGAGACTGTGTCAAATGCCTTACTGAAGTCAAGGTAGACCACATCCACCACCCTGCCACCATCTATCCACCTCGTTATGTCCTCATAAAAGTCAATGAGGTTGGTCAAGCACAACTTCCCCTTGGTGAAGCCATGTTGACTGCCCCTAATGACCCTCTTATCCTTGATATGCCTTGAGATGGCAGTGCATCTCAAGGCATATCAAAGAAAAGTGCATGTCATACTTAGAAAAAGCTTTCTAGATACAGTCAAACATGGAAGACTAAACCTGTGAAATATCTGTAATTGCAGAGGATCACCAATTGAATCAAGGTTCGTTAATGCAGATCAAAAAACCCACAGCAAAAATTTTAAGTCTGGTTTCTCAAAAATTTAAAAAAAAAAGTGATGCTTTTGGGATCATGTTGGCAGGTGTCAGGGTAGGGATGGGAACAATCCACTGGGCTCAGTGCACCAGCGCTGATGGTCCAGACGGGCTGTAGAGCCCAGGGAGAGGGACCAGCACTTCCGGGCTGTGCCTTCCCCCCACCAGCACGGACACCTGAAACAGGCCAGCTGGACCATGCCCCAGGATGAGCATTTCTCTCCATTGGGTGCCATCCCAGGGTGCCCAGGGTCAATGCCTCTCTCTAGGTGGCAGGGGGGGAGCTGCAGCCAGGGGAGGGCACCTATGGCCCCTGTGTCTATCAGGATGGTCCCCCTTTGCAGATGGATGAACAAGATGTGATGAACAAGAAGATGGACACCTCAAAGACATTCTCTTCCCACTGTTTTCATGACAATAGGTAGCTGGGTAAAGAGAAGAGACCCTATTTATTTTTTAGCTTGGTTTCCTTTGAACCTTTCATTTCTGCCTACCTTCCACTTTTCCATGCTTCTGGCCAATGCTAGAGACATGGAGCAGAGTTGCAGGAGTCTCAAAAATACCAGGTTGCTGTAATTTCCTGAAAACTATAGCTGAGCAAAGGAGAGAGGGATCCACTCATCCCTCCTGCAGGAAAGGCTGGGTCCATGCTCCAGCCCTGCAAGGAGCAGTCCCTGGGAAACCAGGTTTCATTAGTTTTGCAGCTCACTGAACAACTTGTTCCTTCTTTCTGTCTTCTGAATAACACCTGCGTAATCCCAAATGGATTATTAGTGCTAATTATTATTCAGTCATCAACATCCACTGTGTTGCAGGGGATTTTAATTTATTACAATAAGGAAGGCAAACAAACAAATATTCTAAATGGGAGCACTTGGTTCAAAGTAAACCTTTTACATTCTGGTGACATCTACTACAGTGCTGTCTGTTCATTTAGACAAGCAAGGCAGAAGCTAAAACCGCATTTTGGTGGAGACAAAACCACCACAGCCTTTGCTCAAAATGAAACTAATCCAAGTTCAAGCAGATGGTGCCTGAGGCAGGAGCGAGCAGCAAGCTGCAGATGCAGTTGTGGCCACTTAAAATGTCCTTCCCTGACACTGCCACTCCATGGGCAAATGCTAGCCACAAGGATGCCCATCAGAGTGCTGGGGCCCTGGGTGGCCAGGCTGAGCATGCTGCCTTTGGGGTCCTGCCATTGGTCACCTTCAGCTGAGGGTGAGCAGCAGGAAGGCAGCGGTGAGCCTCCCGCGCTGGCAGCGAGAAGCCTGGCCAGGCTATTTCTAAAAGCAATGAGCTGGTGTTCTGCTACCAAACTGCTGCGAAATGGTCAACTAGGAACCTGAAGAGATGTTCGTGGTGGGAAGCACGTGTACCTGGGTTTCATCACTCAGTTGCTTAGCACTACATGGACCTTGTCTTTTAAATAATGTATTGTCTTGCTGTAGGCTGACATGTTTATTTTAAGGTGGGAGATAAGCAATTGAAGGAAGCAATTAATAGTTTATGAAAATCACTCAAGTCTGGGGAGAATTGCTGCCTTTCCCAGAAGTATATTTATGGTGTGTGAACCTCAACAACCTGAGCTGCAGCATCCTGATGCTATTTTCCTACTCCACATCAAGGGAAGCTCCCTCTTGAGCTTCACCAGGAGCATTGCTGTGACTTTGCTGCCAGTTGAGAAGAGGGCTGCCTGTGCAGACAGACTCGAGTCAGCCCTCTTCCTTTCACCAAGATTTAGTCAGCCCAAAGGAGCTGAGCCAGTGGCCATGCAACTGGACAGCACTCCAATTTGGTGGAGAAGAAATGGAGATGGCGTGCCAGTAAGAGGGAACAGTAAGTACTGGGAACAGGCAAGGCACTAAGGCTCTTGATTAATGACTGGAAAGCATCTCTTCACAAACAGCTTTGATGGAGAAGAAAGTGAGGTAGAAAAAAGTCAAACAAAACACACGCAGGTTTATAATAAATAAACTAATTGATGTTTGGAAGCACATTAATGAATAACAGAGAGAAATATCTGTAAAAGAAAATGAATGCTCAGAGCAGATAATTGATATGCTGTTTCTTCACTGCATGGTGGTGTGGAGTCGTGAAAAGAATATTAAACATAGAAGATAAATGAGAATTTGTTATTTAAAGCAGGGTTGCTCAGGACTTCCTATGTTTTATATGCTACAGGCAGAAATTCCAGGATCTTGTGAGGGAGTACAGGGTACCAGTAGAAGCAGCAGCCTAGGTTCAGGACTACTCTGGACCTTGTAGGACATCCTAAATTTGAGTATGATGGGGGGTATCATCACAGCATGACCACAGGTGAGAAACTATGTAATGGGAACATTGTACTCAAATTTGCTTCTTCAAAATCCACTGCAAATGAAACACTGAGGTGTTTTTTTTTGGGCCATCATGCACTTTTGAGATATGGGTTAATAGATTTCATTGGAGTAATTTGTCTCCAGATGCATCCTCACCATTAATGGCACATGAAATGGGTTTTATTGAACTTGCATGTCCTTTACTGCTGGTTAGTTCTGCGTCAGCACAGCCAAATGGGTGTTTTTAGGAGGACTGGGTATCTTTGTTAGTTTTTGGTTTTAATTCTCATTGTGATCTTGATTGTGATGGGACTTAATTCTGTAGAAGCAAAGCTGAAAACTCCTTTTTCCATCTGTTTTTTGTCCTCCTGTGAAATAGGTATGTGTATATACCTCAACCTACCTGTATCTGGGGTTCTGCTCTAAATGCCTGTATGCAGTTACATGTTTAAACACTCAAGTGGACAATTCAGATTACTTATAGATTACAATATTTTAAGCCTTTGAGAGCTGAGATTTGGAGATATTAGCTACTAAGAAGATGATAACCTAGAAGACCCAAAAGATCTGGACTCTACTGATTAATTTATTTACCAGATGAAAGGAGAAAATATCAGGAGATAGGCAAGTGATACATTCCATTTCCATATCCCCAACTAACCTGTGCCAGAGGTGCAGGCTGAGTTTGCAGAGCTGCTTGAGGCAGCAGCTGCTGTGCGAGAAGCTCACATGGAGGCTGAGAAGGCGAAGAAACCTAGGTTTAAAACAAAACAGAACTTTATTTGTAAGTTGGGCTCCTTTAAATTTTAGGTTTCTTCCAATGCCATGGATTTAGTGTCATTTCTATTTGCTAAGCTGAGTATGTGGCACATACTTTATACTGTCTGCCTATTTTGATGACTCTTTGTGAAGTTACCTGAAGAGTAGTAGGCTGACTGAGTCTATGCACGGATAAATCCTGCTGTGTGCTCGGTGTTCTTGGCAAGGGAGTGTTTGACTCTGCAATCAGCTTCGTTGGTGTAGCTGCAAGAGAAGTACTGGTGAGTTCTCACTCACTGGAAATCATCCCCGTTTGAAGTAAGAATTACAAGACCTGGCTAGAAATGATTAGAGCCTGGCTAAATTCCAGCAGGAGTCAAGGCTGTTCTTGTTGACTTCAGTGGCAGTAAAATCAAACTGATAAGGAGGGCCTGGGCAAACATAAAAGTAAATGAGACAGATTATGATTCTGTGCTCCAATGAATGGAGCAAAAGGACCCAAGAGCTATTCTAAAACAGCTGGAATTCCCCTCATATGGGCCAAATAACTATAAGTTTAGGTTAGTTCATTGGCTTTTTTTCCAGATCAGAGAGCAGAAGGAGTATATAAGGTGTGCCCAAGTCTTGGCTGGAGCATCCTGAATCTCAGCCAGAAGAGAATCACCCACAGGCTGTTATTACTCATGTAAGTCTAGAGGGGCCTCGTATTGCTTAATACTGATGCTCTCGAATCTGAAGAGAGTGGTCCCCATTTTCGTAACAGATCAAAACAGCAGGTTTCATGGCTAGTCCTGCTGCCCATTTTTCCATTGTACAGGGGGTTGCACTAGAACCTTTCCTCTTGTACATTACCATTTCAGATTATGCACTTCATTGTCAGCGACAAACACATATAATCAATACCTCATAAATAAGCATTAAATTAGCAGCTGTGGTATACAGACATGCATTCTGCGACTTGGCTAAATTAAAAAGAATGTAGTGATCCAGAAATGCCACTCACATGCTGGGTCTGACTTGGGTGTATGGGAAGATTTTGGTGAGCTCCTGGATGATACTGAGGGTGTCCGACTAGCGCTGAGGACTGAGGCACCAATATCAAGTGCATTAAAGTGCTGTTCAGGATCCAAGCTGGCGCCACTTTCCTAAAACAAATGAAAAAAAGACAATACCTGTTGTACTCGTCAGGGTGAAAACATTTTGAAATGCATCTAGTAATGGTTGTGCACCCAATTCTTTGGCTGCCCTTAAAATGACCTGAGCAGAACTAATCCCAGGTAGGCCAGCAGAAGACCGGGGCACAGATGTCAATGTCCCATCCAAAGAGCAGCTAACTAATCCATTTTACAAAGAGCTATCACTGAATTGGAAATAAAAAGCAAGCTACTGCCATAGTCATTTTGTGCCTTCAGTTGTTTTTCTGCATCTTTCTTTTGTGTTCGTTTAGACGTAACAGCAACTGCAGCCTCTGTGAGATTCTCAGCCATGCACTGACGAGAAGCTTTTCTTTCTTCTCTCAGCAGGTCACTGAGATGAAGCCAGGACAGCTGATTGCCAGAACACGTCCAAATTAATCTTTAAACTGTAGTACCTCATCAAGGAAAGGTGGAAATATCTCACAATGCCCCTGACCATGTTCAACTTAATGTGTGTCTGTTACTGATCTCCAGGTTTATCCTTTCATGAGCTTATCCAATTTACTTCAAAATTATGCAAGTGAAAAGTGAATTCTGAAGTTGGGGCAATCCACCCTGAAAGACAATGCTGGAGTTTTCACTGATGTTAACACAGGAACAAGTTGTGATTAATACATATATTCATGGAAGAAAGCTTTACTCATACCTTTAGCGCTGAGGACACAACCTCTGAGGACACTTCTTCCAAGCCCATCTCCTGTCTCCTCTCCACCCGAACATCTGCATAACTGAATGAAAAATATAATTCTAGGTATCAACACGGTATTGTTATATTTCATAAAATGTGCTTTAAGCAAGTGGAGGAACAAATTATTGTAATATTCTACACATTAAATAAACAGCTGAAAAATCACTTAAATGCTACTGAATAACATTTGAGAGACTGTTTTCATTTTGGTTTTGCTCTGTTCTTGTCTTCTTGAAGTCAAAATATATATTAAGGAAGTGTATATATAAAGTTCAAGCTCCCATCCTACAACCATTTTATAAGTTCATTGGAAAGCTTCAACATATCTCTTTAAAAGCAATGTAAAATTTAGAGGAAGTGAATATTTAAGGGATCTGTCTTTTCCCTATTTTTTCACAAATGAAAAAATGCAACAGTTAATTTGCCCCGAAATTCATGATTCACAAATCAAGCTTCGCATAAAGTGAGGGTTAGTCTGATCATTTTTTGTAATGTACATATTTCCTCAGAGAGTTCAGGCTTCATTTTGGTTACATAAAAGACATCATGTTTCTAAGGGAAAATGTTGGCAGTCATAAGGATGCTCTTATCTTACTGGCCTTTATGTCCCTGCTGGTAGATATGATTTTCCGTACCTTACCACCATGTGTGTGCACACAATGAACTCTGGCTTGGAGTTCCACTGGTGGTAGGTGATATAGTAATGGGTCTGGAGCCAGATCCACTGTTGTCCTTTGGTCAGGAACCGATAGCAGCACGACTTCCCCTTGCCAAACTGCATCACTGTCAGCAGAAAACACACACAGCTAGTAGCACAATTTATGATGTGAAAATGACGTGAAATGTGAAAAAAAGCAATAAAAATATCTGCGGCCCCATTGATTCCCAAGGGAGAGAGGAGGCTAAGCACCTCTCCAGTGAGTGGTCCTGTCAGTTGTATGATAGAGCAAATATCATTAAGAACAGCAGGTGTCTTCTTCTGACACTTTGAATGGCACAGTCCTACACAGTACAATTAACCTTAACTTTGGACACTAATGCATTCATGTCTGCTACAACTTAAGCATAGATCTTAACCTGGTTTGTGTGCTGATCACATACTGCTTAATTAGGCATCTGGGATTCATTTTTAAGAGTGATCATCTTAATGTTCTATAGCAGAAAAGTACATGATAAAAATGCTTGAAAAGATGAGTGTTCTCTGCGGAATGAAGTGATTATAGGAGATAACATCATGCAAAGACAAAAATAATTTGAAACTGAAAGAAAATTCCAGGAATGACAAGAATTCAAAGTGCAGTAAACGGGGATGTATTGAAGGTTTTAAAGAATCACCAACAAAATTAATCTCTGCTTTTTTCCCCAGTGATTTCAAGGGCTTCCTAAATATGCATACATTTAGCCTTTCTATATTTTAATGTCAACATATAAAAACTAATGTTGACAGGATATTTTCAGGACACCCAGAGGTGGTAAACTGAGATGTTCCAGCCAGCTCTGTAAGCAAATATTTGAAAAATATTGCCTCATTTTCTTTACTTAGTGAAACAGTTTTTCAGTTCACAGAATCACAGAATCTTAGAGATTGGAAGGGACCTCGAAAGATCATCTAGTCCAGGAACACCTAGATGAGGTTACACAGGAATGTGTTCAGGCTAGTTTTGAATGTCTTCAGAGAAGGAGATTCCAATTAAATCTTAATAGACTATATTTAAATAATCACAGGTAATCACAAGTACATAGTGGGGGTACATTAGGGTAAATAATCTGCCAGAATTTTACAAAATAGGATCTCCTCTGAGATTGCCTGAACTATTCCTATATATTCTTTACTAGCAGAGCAGGTGTTCAATCTGGTGTATTTTATCCACCCAGTGAGTCTCACTGACTGCTTCTGGGAATACAGAAGGTAAAATTGTATTTTTCAGAGCTTGATAAGTCTGGCCCAGACGCCAATCAGCTGCGGTGACCCCAATCTGCTATAACGCTGCTAAGACATACAGGCATGAGGTAAGGGTCAAACCTCCCCATACAAGTTTAAACCATTTTTAACTGCAACTACATTTCAGTGAACAGAGGTGTCCCGGTGACTCCACAGGAGCCTGGGCTACGTGGTACTTACAGTGTTCATGGCACCTTGCTAGCAGCTCGAGGTCATCTATATGGTAATAGTCGTAGCCAGAAGTACCCAGCACTTCAAAAGGCAAGTATCCTATAATCGGCGGTGCTCTGCAGTTAGGCACAATATAAGTGAGTTCATAAACCACAAAAAACCCCAGAAGTTCTGCATGTTGATGCGGATGTGTAAAAAGCCAAGATCTGCTCTCACTCACAGGCATACAGTCACCCTCCACAGGGGATCCCAACTTTTCCCCCACCTTGTGCCTGGGATGCCCAGCTGGGCATGGCAGTGCTGGAAAATCATCTTAGAACCACAGAATATCCTGAATTGGAAGGGACCCACAAGGATCATCGAGTCCAACTCCTGTCCCTGCATTTGACAACCCCACAGTTCACACCATGTGTCTGAGGGTGTTGTCCGGTCTCTGCATGAACACTGTCAGGCTTGGGGCTGTGACACCTCCCTGGGGAGCCTGTTCCAGTGCTCCAGCATCCTCTGGGTGAAGAACCTTTTCCTAATGTCCAACCTAAACCTTCCCTGGCACATCTTCTTGCCATTCCCTTGGGTTTTGTCACTGGTCACCAGAGAGAAGAGATCAGCGCCTGCCCCTTCTCCTCCCCTTGTGAGGAAGCTGTAGCCCCATGAGGTCACCCCTCAGTCTCCTCTTCTCTAGGCCATGACATGACAAGGCCACCACAAGCCCATCTTTTCAGGGAATGTGTGGCTGTGGAAAGCAACTCAGCTTCTCGGGGACCTTCCCACAAGAACCTGCTGTGAGGAAGCCGCTCCCTGGCTACTCCTTGGTCAGGGGCTCTGCTGCAGCTCCCACACTCCTTGCACTGGGGAAGACGCGTGGCAAGGTGACAAGAAGCCATCGTCTGCTGGGACTGGGGGGCTAAGAGAGGAGATCATCTGTCCTGCTTCCCTCTGGGCGCCTGCAGAGCTCATGCTGAGGCTTTGTACCATTGCCAGCACCATTGCTGCAGGCCAGCGCAGACTTTCCCTCACTAACTCGGTGGGAATTGCACACACACAATCAATGGCTGGATTTGGAAAGTATGATTTCCGCAGCTGTATCATAATTAGGTCATTTTGCTGTGTGACAGACATCAGCCCATTGATATTTTTAAAGGCAACAAGAACAAGCTGATCACAAATTCGGCCTGAGAAACAGAGTAGTTTTGTTTTAAAAGACTAATAAAAATAAATTCAAAAATAAATGTAAAATAGTAAGCATTAGCTTTTGTAGGAATTTCAGTGGCAGCCCTCCTGTTCATGCAATTTAGATGTGAAACGGAACACTATTTGAGAGAATTACACTTACAAAAATAGCAGTAGACAAACACTGAACACAACCAGGACTGCTTTACTTGTCACTAACCTGTGATCCAGGAATAAAAATTTCCATTCCAGACTGTGTCTTGATGTGAATTCCTCTAGAGGTTCCTCCACAATGCACATCTCCTGTATGGTGAAGAAAACTGACTTACTGAGTGTCATGGTGTTATCCCTCTGCTTCATCTAGCTTTTGTGAGCTATAAATATACAGTGCATAAGAGGAGAAAACAGAGTATTCACATGTTTTCTGGCAATTCCAGAGAATGTTCTATTGTGTTTACCAGTGCTAACATTTTTGCAGGATGTTGGGGACGAGAACCTGTGATGCTTGTGGACATGACTATTCCTCCAGGTGCCTAGGTTTTTATGGCTTTGAAGCAGTGCCTGGGGTGTGAAAGCTGTGTCCCCCACAGCCCTGAGGAGCAATGCTCCTTCCCAGCATCCAGCCTCTGCTTGGTCCCACCTGGGTTTGCTACGCGTTTCCTCTTTGTGTTACTTAAGATACCCACAGCCCTTGCCTGGTGCTTTTGGACACCTGCCCCCCTGCTCCCTGCTGCCACCTCCCCACACTGTGTACTGAGCTCAGTGACAGCCTCCCATTGTCTCCACTTCCCTCTCTGTTGTCACTCTCAAGAAGATAAGTCTTTCAGACCACCAGTGTGTTAAACCTTCTTGGGACCAGAGGACAAGCTGAGGCATGCTGCCATCAAACACTGCTTTGATACATATCAAAATACTCACAAAGTTGCTTAAAGTCGCTGGCTGTACAATGGAAAAAAGCTTTATGCATACCTTAAATTCCTCTCTTCCCCCCTCTCCGGTCTATACCAAAATCCATGCTAATGCCAAGAACATACCCTAAAATTCAAGGTGCAACATACAAACATTGCTGTGTGCATCCAAAATGCTGAT